>NC_133393.1:158329177-158643552 GCF_047511655.1 Castor canadensis
TGGATAATGAGCAAAACAGAGCACCCAGCACACCTGAGATGACCTGCCAAATCCAGTCGAAGCAACAGGTGCCCCCTCCAGGTCCAGGGCATGTACAGTGGATAGAGGGACAGATGCAAAACCACCAGGAGGCAGCACTGGACAGTGCTCAAAGTGGGGGTCCCACAGAACAGAGGCCATCCTGAGCAGTGAAGCTGAGGTCTTGAAAACACAAGGCAGGAGGACTTGCTCTTCTAAATCAAAAAAAAGACATCCAGAGGCAGAACGAGCTATGCAGCGTGTGGTGTGATGAGAATAAGTCAACTGGAAAGTTCTCTGAGGGAAACTGAGGAGATAGGAGTGTATTCTGGGTGTTGGATTTACTAAGAAATTATTGCTAATTTTATTGAATGTGGAAAAGAATGTGGTCAGGTAAGAAGGCATCATTTTTAGAGAAACAGTAAATATCTACTAACCATCTAGATACAAATGACTATTTAGAAAACAGTAAAATTAAATAAACCATTATTAAAGACAGAAGAGAGACAGAGTCCATAACATAAAAAGACCAATATGTCAGGAAGATTTAAAAAGTCCACATGTGTATAGACCTAATAACACAGCTTTAAAATATACAAATACACAAGTTGACAGAAGCACTGGCATAGAAAACCCACAGTCATACTGGGGGATTCTAACCGCTTCTTTGAGTGAGGGAAAGAGTAAAGACTCAGTGGAGCACAGTAAATCTGGACGTGAGGATTCACCAACGGGGGCCTGCACAACACACACAGATACCACTTCCAACTGCAGGTAATTTCCTTGTGCACAGGGAATGGTTTCCAGTGCTGGTCACAGGGTCAATCATCAAACCCAACACATTTCAAAAAACTGATATGAGGTGGTTAGTCTGTCAACTTGGTTGGGTTGAGAGACGCCTAGGAGATCAGCAAACACCCCTCTGGGTGCGTCTGTGAGGGCGTGACCTGAGAGGACTAGGTCCTGGCAGTTCTGACCTAAGCAAGGGTTTCATCACTGATGGATTCAAATTTGAAAGGACCCTCGGGAGGTGGTGGACCTGTGGATGGTGCGCCTGGTTGAGGAAGCAGGTCCCTGGGGGCCGTGATGTGACCTGCTCCCCCACACCCTCCCGGCCACGCTGGACTGAAACCTCTGAAAGCATGAGCCAAATAAATCTTTCCTCCCTTTTGTTTCTGTCAGGTATTTGGTCACTCACTTTGATGATAAAACTGACTAAAACACAGACTAAATTCTTTGACAACCGTCAAACCCAGAAGTAACATACAAGGGCACATGGGAAAAATTGAAATGTTCAAAAATTAAGCAGCACACTTTTAAAACAAAACAGTCAAAGGAGAAATCAAACAGAAAATTAGACATGATTTGAATTAATGACAATGAAAATATGACATATCAAAACATACGAGGCAGCTAAAGTAGTGAAAAGAGAGAGATTTATGCTTCAGAAAAGAAAACAAACTGAAAATTATCTAAATAGCAGCCCAAGAGGCTAGGAAGAAAACTCTGCTCAAATAAATCAGAGATTTACTTGAGAAATAATAAAGATAAGAAAAGAATTCAACTAAATTAAAAATAATGCACCACAGAGAAAATTAACACAACCAAAAGTTGGATCTCTGAAACTATTTTTTAACTGGTTACTAGACTGACCAAGAAAAGACAGAAAACGTGAATTACCGTCAAGTACGGAAAGGACATGTCACTACAGATATTAAGGTGATAAGATTTCAAGAACATACTTTGACAGCCCATAGGAAACGCACATTTTCCTTGAAAAACACATAAAAGACAACAAAAGAAATAAAGACCTGGATAGGCCCATTTCTGTTAAAGAAATTAATGCTGTAATTCAAACGTCACCCAGAATGAAAACTCCAGGTCTACAGGACATCACAAGCTGATGTTTCCAAGTATTTAAGGAAAACCAACTTTAAACCACTCCGGTAAATGGGAAACATCCCCAATTCTATTTAATTTAACACCAACACATGACTGCAAGGGCAGAACAAGAAGGAATAGTGCAGCCAGATTGCTCCCCACACCGTGACAGACACAGAAAACCTACACAGTGCATTTGTCAATCAAATCCAGTGACACAGAAGAACACCCAACATGACCACCTGGAGTTCAACCCAGAAATGCAAACTTGGGTTAGTATTTGAAAAGCTGGCCAACATAGTCCACCACGTTAACAGAGGGGGACAACACATTATCACAGATGCAGAGGACAGAGGACATTGCTGTCACTAAGCCAGCAATGAAAAGGAACTTCCCACAAAACTCAGAACATTATAGATTTCCATGAGTTCGGGAACAAAATGAACATGTCAATTCATATTTCTACTCAGTTACTGAAAGCACTAGCCAATGCAATAAGGCAAGAAAGGGAAGCAACAGACATAAGGACTGAAAAGATTTGTGGATGACGATTGTGTAAGTGGAAAACACAGATCTATTAGAAGTAGTAAGTGTATTTAGTGAGACACCCAACACAAGGCAGTATGCTAACATCAACTGTATTTTCACATACCAAAGAAAAGTATGAAATAAACTAAAAAAATGCCATCTCTAGCCGCATTGAAAAACAGAAAATCAGGTTTAAAAACAGTCAATCTAACAAAAGTCTTGCATGTCTGCACAGTGAAAGCTACAGAACACTGCTGAGGACTGAAGAACTCCATGCTCGTGAGTTAGAACGTTTAATATTGCTAAGATGTCAATTGATGCACAGATTCACTGTGACCACAACCACACAGCAGGATTTGTACTTGGGTAAGTTAATTTGATTCTACAACTTACACAGCAGTGCAAAAGTCCCAGAGAACGTACCTACCTGCACATAGTAAGACATTAAAGAGCTTAGGAACGAAAATGCTGGTATTGAACACAGGCAGAAGGACTGTAGAACAGAGAACCCCAAACGACCTACATCTGGTTGACCCCAAAGGGACAGTGCCAGGCAAGGGGCACTGATCTACCAAGCTCGACCTCACTCCATACATGACCTTCAATCTCTGTGGGCTGTAGACCTAAATGTGAAAAGTGGAATGATAAAACTTCTAGAAAAGGGCTGGTGGAGTGGCTTAAGTGGTAGAGTACCTGCCTAGCAAGTGTGAGGTTCTGAGTTCAAATCCAGACCACCAAAATAAAATAAAAAACTTGTAAAAGAATCATGGGACACTACTTTCTGGACAACTGAAGGAGGCATAAGAGACACAAAAGCACTGCCTAATAGAAAAGATTGAGAATAAGACTTCATTAAAATTACACGTTCTGATTATGGAAGGAATCATTAAGAGACTGAAGTGGCCAGACACAAAAGCCCTCACATATTTGTAAATACATTGATCTGACAAAAAACTTGTAGGCAGACCATACAAAGAATCCCTACAAGTCAGTAAGGTCCACCTTAGTAATAGCCAAGACCTGGAACAAGCACTCCAACATCAGAAATGCAAATCAAAACCACAGAGAGAAGC
This sequence comes from Castor canadensis, assembly GCF_047511655.1. Taxonomy (NCBI): domain Eukaryota; kingdom Metazoa; phylum Chordata; class Mammalia; order Rodentia; family Castoridae; genus Castor; species Castor canadensis. The sequence continues at coordinate 158,332,678 of NC_133393.1, forward strand.
ACCCACCACAAAGCTGGAAATGGAAAGGCCAATTCCAGCGGCGGGCGGGTGGGCAACACCTGGCCAGCAAGCCGAGCATCCTCTAGAGCTAAGATTCCCAGCCTGGAACACAATTTTACTTCCAGGTGTTCGCCAGTGAACATGGACCACGTCTGAAGGGCAGGCTCAGGGACTTACTCTAATAAAGGAAGCGTCGGGCTCGCCCTGTGCCACCAGGACACGCACAGCACCCGCACATCCAATTCCCACTGCCCGGGAGAAGTCTGAGAAGTCCGCGGATGGGGACCCGGGGCAGGGGCGGCAGCACCTGCGCGTGTCCCCGTGCACCCCGCCAGGCTTCCCCGAGCGCCCTGGGGAGGCGCCTGCGTCCTGCGCACCCGGTGACCCCGGCCACCCGCCTGCTCCTTTCATTAAGCGGGGACAGCCCTGTGAGCCCTAGGAAGGGGACGCGGGACGCGGGGTACAGACTATTTTCTTCTCTGTGATCTCCATCCGACGAGGCGGATGACAGCTTCTTCCTTTCACCAGACTCCATGCCAGCCTGCCGCTTGTCCTTACGGCTCCGGGCTCCTGCGGGAGCAGAGGTCAGCAGCAAGGCTGGGAAGGCTGGGGCCAGGTCGGGGTGGGGGACGGTCACTAGCACGGTGCGGGGACAGGTCTGGAGGTGGGTGGAGGGGAGGCCTGGGTTGATGGGGGACAGGTCAGGGATGGAGGACGGGGTCAAGGGCACGGTGGGGTGACAGGCCTGGAGGAGGGACACAGGTCACGGGCACGGCGGGGGGACAGGTCTGCGGTAGGGTAGGGGAGGCAGTCAAGGGGTTCCAAGAAGAGGGGAGTAGGGAGAGCAAGTCTTCGGGCGGGGTGGGTGGAAGTGGGCCGGTGTCGGGCTAAGGTGGGAAGTTCTGGGGCTCTGAGAGAGGTCTGCAGTTCCAAAGGGAGGGTTGGAGGTTCCGAGCGCGGGCGGGACGGCGATCCCGTCTGGGTTGGGAGGAGGGTCGGGCCCAGTCCAGGGGGCGGTGCTCACCCGGGACCCGCCCCGAGGCGCGCGCCGCGCCTTTGCCCCCCGCCGCGCGGCCGGGCGTCTTGCGGTCGCCCCGGGCAACCGGCCCGGGCTGCGCGGCGCATTGTGCAGCCCCCCGGCGCGGGCGGCAGGTCCCGGGGCGCGCGGTGCGGCGGCCGGCCCGGGGCGTAGGGCTGCGCGGGCGCGCGGGCGGCGGGGGCGGCGGGGGGCGCGCGGGGCGGCGGGGGCTGCGGCGGGGGCGTCGCGCACGCGGCGCCCGGGGCACGGGCCCCAGCGGGATGCAGTCGCCGGCGCTTGGACTGGGCCTAGGCTCGGGTTCGGGTCCTGGGTTGCGGTTCGAGGCGCAGCCCGTGCAGGGGCGGGGGCAGGGGCCGGAGACCGGGACGGCGCGGGCCATGCGTCTGCAGAGAGCCCGCGAGTGACCTCGACCCCCGCCCCGGTCACGCGCTCCAGCCCTGCGCCGCCGTCAGGGTCACGCAGACCCGCCCTGGCAGTCAGCCCCCGCCGAGTCACAAAGACCGCGGGTCACACCCAGCCCCACCCTGGCTTCGTCTGCCGGCTCCCTGGCTGTCCACCAGATGCCCACTCTGGGCTGGAGGTGGGGGTTGGCCCAGGGTCCTCCCAGATGGTCTGTGCACGGGTTGTCTCCTCCCCAGCTGGGGCGATCCGGTGGGGAGAGCAGGTCCTCCATCCTGCAGAAGAACCTAGAGCAGGCTTGGCTCCCCCAGGGCCACTTATGGGCGACCCGCGCGGCTTGCCCCGGTGTTCCAAGGCTGTTCCTTCCTCGAAGCCAGTGATTTGCACCCAGCCTCAACAGGTCAGTTCCTTTCTCTGTCTCTCCTCCAAGGCTGGCATCTTGTGGTATGATGAGGAAGACCCACCCTCCCCGTTAGTGTCTTCACTGCTGGTTACTTCCAAAACCTAAAGGTCATCTTCATATGGTTCAAAAGTATCTTTATTTCTGAGGCTTTGTTCCCTTCAAGTGGCTGAGGATGGCTTCTGGTGATTCTGTCTTGACTCACCACGGCCTCTAGGCTGGTCTTAAGCCCTGCCTCCGCAGGTACATAAATCAAGGAATAAATAAAAAGATGACCCTCACCTCCATCCATCCTCCTGTTGTACATCTCCACCTTTCCAGAACCTGGGATGCAGACACCCACGTTAAACAAGCTACCAGCCTCATTTGCATGTTAGCATTTTATTGTTCAAGCACATTAAACTATATCAAACGAAAGTGTACAAAAGAGACTTTTTTTTGTGTGTGGTACTGAAGCTTGAACTCAGGGTCTACACTTTCAGCCACTCCACTAGCCCTTTTTTATGTTGGGTATTTTCAAGGTAGGGTCTCCCAAACTATTTGCCCAGGTTGGCTTTGAACTGAAATCCTCCTGACCTCTGCCTCCTGAGTAGCTAGGATTACAGGCATGAGCCACCAGCGCCAGGCAAAAGAGACAATTTTTTAAAAACCCATTTGTCTGAGTTTTGCTTTTTTTTTTTTAAGCCCTCTGAAATAACATGTAAGCCGGCACTGGCCCTACAGCTTCCTCATTCTGGTTCTGAAAGTTGAAGTCTCTGGCCCCAGGTGTTGGCTCCCTTCCCACCCCCAGGTGCAAGGGGCAGACCCCACCTGGCCTTAGCCAGAGCTGCAGGAAGGCCACAGCCAGCCTGTGGAGAGGTGGGTTTTGCACGTGGGTTTTGCACGTGGGCAGGCCAGAGTGACCGCTCATGGCCTGCCTGATTGGGCCTAGCTGGCCTCTGGCTTTGTCCTTGATATCTGGAGCTGCTAAGGATGAGAATGGCAGAGAGGCTGCCCAGGGCTGGAGACAGAGCTTCCTTGCTTGGCACTTTCTACCTTTCAGGTGTCTTACCTGCATTCCTCTTGTTTGACTGAAAATAAATTTAAAAATTCAGGTCACTGAGGTTGAAGGTGAGAAGCCTGGAAGGATCCTCACATCCCTCTGGTCAGGCCGTCCGGCTCTGTCTTGAATGCATCTCAAGGCCTTTCTACCAATCCATGGGGAACCAGTTAGTATCCCAGCTCAGTAAAGAACAAACAGTGTCTTCCTTCTGTCCCTTGCCGTATGTTCATCTCCTCATATGGCACTCATGAGTGAAAGCACTAGCTGCCTAAAACTACATTCCCACTTTTACAAGGTGACCTACTTACTGTAGCTTTATTGGTGCCCTTGTCATCCCATACTCCTGGAGCATGGGAACTCTAGGCTACTTTGTCAAAGTTACTGTTATTCTCATACTTACACTGTCCCTGCAGCCTAGCAGATGGGCAGTGGCAGACCAGGCCATGCAGGGGGCATGTTAGTGTCCAGAGACACCAAAACAGCAGAGGAGAGGAGACCTTGACCCTGGGCTAAACCTTGGGTGAGTGAGAATCAGTTCTCCAGGGGTCCATCTTCTAGGAACCAAGCTCGGCCTCTCCTGTCACCATCACTGGGTGTTCAGACATGGCAATGTGGTCAAGTCTAGTTCCAAAGCCCTGGACTTGGCCCTACCCCCAGAGAATACTGAACTGCTCCAGTGGCCATGCAGGGTTCACACTGCACCAAGGAACATGAGCCAGGGTCAGTGAGGAGGCAGGTCTTTCTGGACTGTCTGGGGCAAGTAGGAAGAGAGGGCAGAGGTTTGGGTGTGGCTTTCGCATGGGAAAATGATGGCAGCCCCATGGGGAGGGCACATCCAGTCTTCCGCTGTTGTTAGGAAATGGTGTTTGACAGTCTGGGTCTGGTGAGAGCATATCTCAGAAGGGAAAAGCCCAACATGAAACCAGACAGAGAAGAGCTTGTACACACACACACACACACACACACACACACACACACACACACACGGGACAGACGAGAAGGCAGACCAAGGAAGCCTGGCCAGAGGGTACTGAAACACTTCTATCTGTGGGCTCTAGGTTGGCAGCACCAGTACCTCTTCTCAGTCTAGGGAGTCTGGTGCAGCTGGGCTACCTGAGAAGCACAACTAACCCATCCAACAAGGCACAAAAGAGTCAACATTTACCTGTGTCAAAGTTAAACTATGATAAGAAACAAAAACCACCCCGCAGCCTGGGTTGCCCTCACCGAAGGGCAAAGGACATGTTAGGAAGTAGTAGCTGTCCAACGTTAGTCTGTGCAGTTGAATGTGCTGGGAGTCAGGTGGGCTTTGCAACTCTGTCCTCTTCCTAAGGTCACTGGGCCATTTGCACCACAACGGCTCTCCAGGCTTTCTCCTTGTCAAACTCCTTTAGGGGGCTTCTAGCCACCTGTGACAGAGAGAGACAGCATTACCTGCCAGACCTTTGCATCAAACTTGCTCTTGTTTGGAGGTTTCTCTGCATATGAAAGAAGGGAGGAAGGAAGCCTCTGGGCCTCCAGAAAAAGGATAAAGGCCTCTATTTGCTCTTAGCAATGCTCCCTCCCCCTCCTTCCAGGTATGGAGTAGGGAGGGCTTCAAGGTAGGCATGCACCTGGCAGCAGGATGAGGACACCTGAGGCAGAGGTAACACACACCTCCAGATAGGGAGAAGGACAGTTGCTGCCCTTGGCTGCCCACCCTGAGCCCCTAAGACAGACAGTTCTGGAATCTGGCCAGACCAACATAGTCATCTGGCTCTCCTGCTTCCTGGTCATGACACAAAACCAGGTGGGATGAAACAAGAGGCCTGACAGCCAGGGCCTAACAGGACACCTCCCGGGGTTCACAGCAGCCAGGTACTGGAGGTCTTGTGGTCACTGTGTCTTAAGGGCAGTGTGCAGGTTTGCTCAGGGAAGAAGCCATCAGGATAGGTAACTCATGGGAGGTCTCAAATGTGGGACATCAGGATTCAGGGTAGGGGTCAGGGGAGATTATGGTCTGGTAGCCATTGCCTGGTGTGACACCCCCAGTCCCCAAGCCAGACAGCATTAATGCCCAGCTGTGGGGAGCCCTATGTGCAGGAGGGGGCACTCTTTGAACTACAGAGCAACCTCCTAGGGCCAGGCAAGGAAACCCTGTGACCTTGGGAACCCTGAAAGGCCTAGGTTGTATCTATAAAAACAGAACCAAAACCCCAGATCCATAATATTTTTCATGAATGGATTTGTATTTGACTAGACATTTAAAAAATAATGGATTCCATATTTTAACTTCTCCAAGATTTTTCTGGGGTGTTTTTAAAATGCAAAGTAGCATGATGGAATACAGGCATCAGTCATCTTGTAGGAGCCATCAGAGGCCCGTAGAATGGGGCACCCTGGAAGAACATGCCACTCACCTCCCCTGCTGGCCGCTCCTGAGGGACTGTATGGGCGTCCCAGGACGCACTCTGCATCCTTGCACTGACCTTGAAACTCACACACTGGATGGCCGTACCTGTGTTGAGGCCCCCCTGAAGCAGAAGCACCAACAGCAGCAGCAGCAGGAGCAGGTCGTAGGACTGGAGGGCAGAGGAGATGTGAGCAGGCCTACTAGCCGGGCAGGCCCTGCAGATGCTCCCCACACCTTTGTCTTCCCATTGAGCACAGTGCCCACTAGCTTCTGAGCCCTGGCAGTCCAAACGTGTGCTGTTCTTTCAGTAATCTGAATAATAACCATTCTAGCTCAATTCTGGAACAAGTCCTGTTGGTTTGCATTTCACAGGTAGGCACAAAAAAGGACCCAGCAGGCCGCTGCCACACTCTGTGGACAGGCCAGCTGTTGGTGTCCTCGCCATAGTCCCCCATCCCCAAAACCATGATAAGGAGCCATCAAGACCATGTGGCAGAAATGACTACAACCTTCCAACAGCATTTCTGCAGCAAAAGTGTTCCTGAGGTTCACACAGCTCTGGAGGGCCGTGGGCTGAAGCACTGCAAGGGCAGGGGTCTCGGACAGTGGGGCCAGATCCACCAGCACAGTAACTGCAGTATCGGCTGCTGGAGAGGAAAAGGCTGGAGGTGCTCAGACCAGAGGGACAATGGGGGAGGGCAGGAGGAGGATGGGGAAGAGAGTTCTAGGGGCCAGAAGAAATGGAACTGCACTTCAGGGGAGCAGTCACAGGGATCACAGAAACATCTGCACAGCTCCCTGAACCCTCCGTTCCCCACAGGGATGTCCTTCCAGAACTGGCAGAGGAAACACAAAGCAACTAAGTGTTAACACTAAAAAACACAGTGTCAAGGCAAGTGCATGCCTGTAACCCCAGCATTTAGGATGCTGAGGCAGGAGGATTGTGAGTTCAAAGAGAGGAGGAGGAGGAGGGGAGGGGGAGGAGACAATAGAGGGCCAATGCCACAGTGGAAGAAGGAGAAAAGGAAGATTAACGAGCAACTCTTCTCAAGGTAATGCATTAAGTTGGCACAGTTCCCATAAAAAGCGCAAGGGTGCCCTTGCAAGCCAGGCACATGGGTCTAGAATTCATGTAGAAGAGCAAACAGGCCACAAGAGCTAGGGGAGCCTGAAGAGAGGAGCAGACAGCACGTAGGTGCCCAGTCCTGTCTAGTGGAAGGAGGCAGGTGTGTAGTCTTTGCCTTAGGGACAGGTGGACGGTGACAGAGGATGGGATAGCAGCATGTAACAAAGGCAGCATTAAGGGACTGAGGGAAGATGGTTGTTTTTTTGGTGGTACTGAGAGCCTTGCCAATGAAAGAGTTAAAGACAATCAAGTTGGGTCCATGGCTTTGCTGTGCTCCTGACAAACCCAGCTGGAAACCCAAGCACAAGCTTTTTTGATGGTGACTTAGAGTCCAGCCACAATTCAGGGAAGGAGTGATAAGGGCAGTAGGGAGAGCAGCTGCCAGGCTGAGGCCACTGTGTGTCTCCTTCACATGTGGTCCCCGACATCATCAGAATTCTCCAGACCCTGCTAGAAAAGGTGACTGCTGGGCAAGAAATGTCAAAGGTCCTCCCTGGTCCTCTGCTGACAGCCATACCCTCTTGCCTCTCACAGGGTTATAAAACAGCACAATAAGGGCTGGTGGAATGGCTCAGCTGGTAAAAGCACCTGCCTAGCAAGTGTGAGGCCTTGAGTTCAACCCCCAGTGCCACCAAAAAAATAAATAAATAAATAAATAAAATAAAACAGCACAATACACCCTGCAGAGGGCTGTGAAGAAATAGGGCTCTGCTGCCCAGCTTCACAGACAGGCGGAGCTGTGACCTGCAGTAGATGCATCTACACTGTGACCCGTGGTCCCTCACCCAGCAGATGATCCCACAATAGCTGCTCAGATTCAAAATGGAGTATGCATAAAGGGTGATTGTCAGGAGTTACTCATAGCAGCAGACTGCTGGAAATAACCCAGTTTCCACCATTAGGGACTATCAGGGTGGCTGGGTTACATTTGTATAGGATGAGAGAATATGGAAGAGCTCTGGTCCTGGGGGACTCAGAAAACACCAGGGTAAGTTATTAAGTTCAGAAAGATCCCCAGCGCAGAACAGTGATTAAGTGTGCAACCTGTTTTGTAATAATATGGATGTTTACAAGAAGAGCAGGTAAACAAGGCTGGCACCCTAGCCTCCCTTACAGCTTTGTCTTTTGAGTCACACAAATATTTTATATATTTAAAAAAGAAGGGTAAAATGAACCAAGGCCTAATATTGAATATAACCAGAAACTATTCAACTTAACTGTGTGTCAAATCAATAGCATAACTTCCACAAAAGGGGATTATTTCACACAGCATGTCACCGCCCTCCTTAGTGGGATGAATGATAAAGGAAAAAGGAAGACTTCACCTAGGTCAGTGGGTGGCTGTGATGTTGGTCTCTTGTGATACACAATTTCATATGTGTTTTAAGACAAATCAGTAACAGGAGGTAACACATTTGGAGTAAGAGCAAAGAGGTGCAAATATAAAATAAGTCAGGAAAAACCTAGAGTGTTAAATTTGAATTGCAAATGCCAATATAAACTTGTGATCTGGAGTAGCACGGGGGTTTGAACTCAGGGCTTCCTGTTTGCAAAGCAGACACTCAACCACTTGAGCCACATCTCCAGTCCATTTTGCTCTGATTATTTTGGAGATGGGGTCTTGAAAACTATTTGCCTGGACTGGCCTCCAGCCATGAACCTCCCCATCTCAGCCTTCCAAATAGCTAGATTACAGATATGAGCCACTGGCACCCAACTTGGTCCAGGTAAGTTTGAGTAATTTTAGAGTATTGAATTCTATGCGTCCTGAGCATAGAGGTTTTTCCCCTATGGCGGCCCACTGTGCCTGACCATGGAGAGGAAACCCTGCAGTGTCATTGAGAAGCGAGGAGAAGTCCCATTTGGTGATATTTCTACATGGCAAAGGCAAAGTGAGGACACTTACCATTCTTCTCAAATCTGTCTACAAACTCACAACATTCTAACCAAGGCCCCAACAGGGTGTCTCATAAAATGCCAACTGGTCCTGAAATGTGTGGGTGCTCAGAGAAAACCTGGGGCCACTGTGAAGGAGGTGGGCCTTTTTCAGGGCCGTGCTAAGATGGGCAGAATCAGGTTGGGTAGAAACCAAGGCAGAGCTGCCTGCTAGCCAGCAAGACAGAACTGACCAGTCAGAGATGGGTGTTCTTCATCACCTCCATCATCTCACATAGCATGTAAACCTGCTCCACCCAAGGCAGAGGGCAAAGCCACTCTGTCCAGGCAGGTGCCCATCTGCCCCATACCCAAGGTCTCAGACTCACACAAAATGCAGTTTTGAAATAAAATGAATGGATACAAACCTTGATGGCTGGTGGGTAATCTTTAAAAATCTCCACGACTCTCATCACGCTGAAGGACAAGTATCCTGAGGCTGTGAACAGCAGCGGGGACGTGAGGCTGCTGATGGCAATCAGCACCTCCACCTGGGTGAGAAGCAGACCGAGTGACAGAAGAACTCAAGGTTCTGGGTCAGCGTGTGGCTCCACTAAGCTCACTACCCATTAATTCAAAGCCCGCTGCGTGTCACACACACAGTTCTGCCGTCTGCTGACAGAACAGCTCTTATGGATCCCTCACCTCTCCCACACCTCCAAAACCTATCCTTTTAACCTCCCCCAAATCTCCAATCATATGGATACTCATCTGACAGGGCATTCCAGCCCCAAAGGTAGCAACAGATGCTAGCAAAAAGCTGGCTGACCCCCCAGAAGGCACAGCCACAGGGCTTTCTGACTTTCCGCCAAAGTGCTCACTTCTTGTTTTCACAGACATGGTGGCAGGGGCCAGTGCGCCCTTGGTATACTCATGGGTTGTCTGCTGGGCGGCAGTGCCGCCTTGGCCTTCCCACTGGCCCAGGTGGCCTTGCCTCTAAGGCCCCTGCCCAGCCGGGCAGCCCCTGCAGCTGCCGATGTGGGTCAGAGCCTGGTCTGCAGGCCTTACCTACCAGACACTTGCTGGGGCATTCTGCTGTCACGTGACTGGCGATGGCACTTGGGAAACACTGAGAGGAAAGAAAGAGAAGGACTTTAGAGGTGACTATCCAAAAAGCCAATTCCAAGCTTGGGCTCTCCTGCTTTGACGCAATTCATCTTTCCCATGGGCTGGGAAAGCATGGTGGCTCTTTGTTTTTGAACATTTGCTTACAAGCTGTAAGTCTGTAGAAAAGCTGCAACAAGGGTGCAGTGACATTGAGTCCCCTGGAGTCACCTCCCCAACATTGTCAATTCTGCATGCTGTGTTCAGGCCCAGTCCTCACATTAATGCAGTGCCACTTCTGATGGATGTGGGTTCAGCAGCATTGTCCAGTTGTCTCAACAGTGCTGTTTTCAGAGTCTTTTGTCTGTCCTAGTCTGGGGTCAGTATTTATGCATCATGGTTGGCCTTAGGTCATAGGATATCCTTTGGCCTCTGGCACCCTTGTGACCTAGACGTTTCTGAGATGCATCCCTGGGCTGCAATGGGGCCTCCACTGGGACAGGCAGGTGCTTCTTCAGGATTGGACAGGGAGGAGCTGCCCATCAGCATTGACCACGTGAGTGGGCTCCTCCCTTAGATAGACACCTCTCCTCTTTGTAAACAGGAAGCAACTTTCCCACTTACTTTGAGGAGCTTGATTCAGCTCTATGGGAGCAGGAAGAAGGAAGGCAGTACAGAATGGCTGAGGGCTGGGTGCACCCCTGGCTGACCTCCTGGGCCCTCCAGGGACTCTGAGGGCTTAGCACAGCCTGCTGAGCTCCTGACCTGGCACATCTTCCAGATCTAAAGCTCCTGTCCACACCCGCAAGGGAAAGGAAATGCCTGTGTCCCAGGGCCGCAGTGGCCCTTGATGTCTGGGGACACAGAGGAATGGTCTGCACTTATCAGGGTTCTGGTGAGACAGTGAGTGATAATGGACAAGGTGACCAGCCAGGAAGTACTCACGGCCACTAAAATCCAAAAGAATGTCACTGAGAGGTGTGGGCCTGAGACAGCCTCCTCCACATTCAGAGCGATGATACCACCAAGGACAGCAGAGACGCCAGCAATCACCTCTACCACCTAGAGGGGAACAACAGGACAGGGTCACCTTGCTGGGTCCTCACACCATTGTGAGAGAGAGAGAGACACCTCATTCTGCAGTGTGCAGAGTAGACATCCCAGGGGTAGGCAGTGGGCTCGCTGGACTGCCCTTCTTGGGTCCAGCAGCCAGGATGAGTGTGGAGAAGTCAGTAGACAAACCTGAGGAGGGAAGATAGAGGTGGGAGTCCTCCATCTCACCTGCAGTGAGGCTCACACAAAGCCAGCTGCCAGAGATGGACGTGGAATTGGCCCAGCCAGTAGGAGCTGTGCTGCAGGGACTCATGGTGGGGACAAAACCATGCAGCCAGGCCTCTGCACCTTCAGAAGGCACAAGATCCAAGATGGACAAAGAAAACAGAATTCCTGAGAGTGAACATGACACAGAATGGAAAACTCCAGAAACAGGAAGGCAATGGCAGAATCAGCAGATGTTCAGGGAAAACTGTCAGCCTGGAATTCTCTACTGGGCAAAACTTTGTCTCAAGAATGAGAAGAACCAGCAAAAACTGGAAAGCCTACCCAAAGCAGATACCCTCTCACAAAATGTCTAAAGAAAATGCACTAGGTAGAAGATAAATTGGGCCAAAGAGGAGGGTGGAAATGCAGAAGAAGTGGAAATCACGGTACAGATGAGCTTGGCTGGATGAGCCAGCACAAAGGAGAGAAAAAGCAGTGTTAGCAGCCATTACGACTGGATAACAGGTGCAGGGCCCAAACTGTGGACACAGACACCGCATCTGTCAAAGAGGCCTCTTAAAGCATGGAGGAAAACCTCTAAAATGATGTGTAACTTCTGCTTCTAAATTAGAGGGAAAAGAAGGTAGAAGCTTTAACTGATTCAAAAGAAGATAAGGAAGGAGAAAAGGGGATGGGGAAAAGAGAAAACAAAAAAGTGAGATCGATAAATATGACAATAACCACTCTTAAAGGAAATGGGGTAAATTCAAAAGGCTAAAAAAAGAGAATGACAGGTTAGGTAGAAAAAAATTAAAATACACCTGAGCACTGTGTATAAGAAACATACCAAAATATCAGGACAAGAAAGTTCAAAAAGAGAAAGATAAATGGTCACAGATTGATGACAACTGATGTGCTTAAACCATAGTTGATATGGGCTTATGGCAGAGTGTTATTAAAGGCACTGAGGGTTACCACCTCATGATGAGAACAGGAAACTCGCCAGGCAGCAATTCCAAGCTTGTTTCTCATTAAGAATGTAGGCTCCCAAACTCACACTAGACGGAGACAGAGTCACAAAGAGAAATTAGTAACACCATGCTCAGGTCTGGAATTGAGAGGTTTTTAGTTGACCTTTCACTAATAGAACAAATAGAATAAAACCAAAAAACAAATAGGACATCTAAGACTTAAACACGATCAACAGAAGAGAGCAGCCATGTGGCCTGTCCCCAGGTCAGGGCACTGAGGGTGAAAAGGGACTCACAGGGCTTGGAGTTCCAGCCAGAACATGCCTGCCCCATTAAAACTAAGGATCCTTTAAGATCCATTTAAGACAAGGTACTTTGTTGCCAGCAATACTGTAAAAGGGCTGGAGAGTCTTTCCCAGACTGGGCACAGGGCCTGACATGCCCGGTCTTCAACACGACTTAGTCATCTGGAAAACTAAATATGATGGCTGGTCCAGCCTCATGCACACCCTCCCAATATGATAAAATAAGGGGGAGGTTTTTCTTACAGAGTAGGACTTGAGGACCCGAGCGGGAAACATCACTTCTTCCAGAATGTTGGTGCCTTCAGAGATGGATCCCTAGGAAGAAGCAAGACTTCATGTAGCCATAGTGTGCAAGGCACAGGTGCTTGGAGAGGGTTGGCTGCCTGGGGTATGAGTGGGGAGACATTCTGAAATGTGACCATCTCTAGGTCACAGCCCGCAGGCTTCAGGAGCAGGTGTCCCTTGCACGTGGTCATGTGCTGAATCACCTTGATCACAGATCAACATTTTTAGCAGATTTGGTCCCCCTGTGATACCAGGGGGGACAGCATGTGAGAGGAGGCCACTGGGGAGGTAGTGATGCTGCCTTGTCATTTCCCCAGGTGACAGCCTCCAGCCCCTGCCCATGCCTGTCCCTCTGATGGCCCCATTGCACTTGGGGACTCCTCACACAGTGAGGCCCACGCTGGGGGCTCGATGGGGTTGTTCTGGGTGACACAGAGAGGCCCACCCTGGGGGCACGATGAGGTTGTTCTGGGTGACCCACCTTCTTCCTCCTGCACGGATCCTCGCTGGACCTTGCAGAGATGATCACTGTGGCTGCCATGAGAAGCTCCAGCAAGAGGAGCAGAATGAGGTTGAAGTTAATCTGCACAAGAATCATGTACTTCAGGGACACTGTATCACTTCCCCAGGAATCCACTGCCCTCTGGCTCCCACAGCACAGTCGCTGGGCAGGCTGTTCCAGGCTCCAGACCAGTGCTGCTTGCCTATCATAGGCCCCATTAGGCCACGGGTCACATGGTGCTTTTTTTTTTTTTTTTTTTTTGGTGGGACTGGGGTTTGAACTCAGGGCTTCATATTTGCAAAGCAGGCACTCTATTGCTTGAGCCACATTTCCAATATGCTTTTCCATGGCTATTTTGGAGATCTTGAGAACTATCTGCCCAGGCTGGCCTCAAACCTCGATCTTCCAGATCTCAGCCTCCCAAGTAGCTAGGATTACAGGCATGAACCACCAGCACCTGGCTGGGATTTTGCTTTTTTAAAACCACTTTTACTCAAAGGCTGAGCAAGGTTATACTCTGGACAATTGAGCCTGGGACCCCAAATTCTCTGAAGTCCTGCAGACTGATTGACTGAACAGAATGTTGTTATGATTGTGGAGCGATGGGATGTTGCAGATCCCAAATAACCTTTGGCTGGCTTTAGTCCTCTCCCTCTATCTGACCTGACTTCCTTGGGACTATTGGATGAAACATTTGGAATGTGTTGTTAAACACAACAGACCTCCAGCTTCCACCAACCCTAAAGGGAAGAATGTGGTAACATCGGAAACCCATGAGACATTTCCCTGCTCTGTTGTAACCGCCTACCTGTTGTCCCTACCAATGTGTTTGGTAAATGCATTCATTTATGACTTTCTTTTGTCTGTGGCTGTAAAAGTTCACGTAGCCTCTTCCACAGTGGAACATGTCATTCAGAATATCCTGAATCATTGTTCACAGGCCCAAGGGCTTCATCTGCCATGCCTGATCTAAGCCTTGTTTACACAAAGACCTAGACACAAGTATTTACAGCAGTTGCCAGAAACTGCAAACCCCAGGCTTGGAGGGCAGCTGAACTTTGTGGGTTCTGACCCTGCTGGTGGCTACACAAATCTATTTGTTCAATATTCATATGCTTAAGAAGGAAGTTGGGCTGGGAGTGTAGCGCAGTGGTAGGGCACATCCTGGCATATGCAAAGCCTGGGGTTCAATCTCCAAAACCATCACTAACTAAATATAAAGAAATAAATCAATGTAACTGATATTTAAAAAATAATCTTATGAAAGCATTTTATGAAACTAACAACAGAGCCTCAAAATACATAAAGCAATAACCAACAGAACTGCAGAAAGAAATAGATAAACCAACAATCATGGGTGAAGCATTCAACAAACTTTCCTCAGAAGCTGATAAATCAAAAAGGTAAAAATATAAGAACTCTTAAAACCAGAAAAGTGCTATATTAACAATGTCTTTTTCTGTATTTTTTTCAGAGGCTTTGACACCTGGGGCCAGGTTAACCTGCACAGTCTGCCCCTCCTAGGATGGTCAATTCCTGGAGTCAACAAATGATACTGCATGTAAACCACCTGACCACAGCTCCCTCTCCATCATCCCCCCAACACACCATGCCACTATCCACCTGCCATCACCCCAGGTAACCAGGGACAGCCCTGTGCCCAGCACCCACTGAAGTCATTCACTGGCCAGTCCTACATCTCTCACCTGCCCCACCTGTTGCCTCTCATGGCAGCCTCAGTGGAGGCTCTGGCCCATGTCACCCCTCATTCTTTCTGCCTGTGCCCCTCCCTGGTGCTGCACTGTGGGGCCAGCATGGTGTGGGGTGCCCCCTCCTCTAGGATCTATGAGCAATAATCTCCCTTTTCAATGGAAGGGGCCTCCTGATCTGCTGTCCTCACCATGCCTGCAGGATAATCAAGACTGCATTTTAAAACAAATGCAGCTAATAAGGCATCTACAGAACTCTCCATGCAAAATAAAACAAAGATTGCTCATTCTTTTATAGCAGTTGTAGAACACTATCATCTGTTAGGCTGCAAAACAAGCCTTGTAAATTTCAAAGAATCAATACACTCTAGGTTATGTAGTCTGATCATAATTTAGTAATATTAGAAATCAGTAAGTTATGATCCTTAAAAACAATCTCAAGTGCCTGCTTCATTGAGGTCCTGGCAAAAAGCACATGGGACACTCAGAAGGAGAGAGTGTAGGATTTAGGGAGAGAAAATCCACAGGATGAAGAGGCTCCACCAAGGTTGGAAGAAAAGAACACAGCTCCCACGGGGTCTGCGAGCTCCCAACAGAGCAGCCATTCAGAGGGCCGCCTGCTTTGGCAGAGAACCATGCCCAGACTAACCCATCCCAAAGTAAGCAGAGTCAGGGAACAAAATCCCCAGCCTCTCTCTAATAGCCATCTGTAATCCCTGGCCACAGAGGCACCCAGGCCAGAGAGCAATGGCTGCCCAGAGTACAGACAGGACAGCAGAGGGTGGGGAGCAAAACTTCCAAACACATAGAACTAAACGACAATGAGGGGCTGGGAATGTGGCTCAAGTGGTCGAGTACCTGCCTAGCAAGCAGAAGACCCTGAGTTCAAATCCCAGTACTGCAAAAAAAAAAAAAAAAAAAAAAACAAACCAAGATGAAGACACCATATGTCATGGTCTGGGACAGACTACACCAGCCAGAAGGGTAACATGCAGCCATGTGCATTATCAGGCTGATGGAAACCAAGACATCAAGGGGTAAGAGGAGCAAAAGGTAAGCCAGGGACAGAAGTGAGGAAATAACAGAAAACCGACTTCAACTCATACAGAAGCTGGGTCTTTGAAAGACTAGTAACATAGTTGCCATAAAGATACAAATCAAATTTTAGAATGAAAAGGAAAAGGGCGGGGGTAACTCTAGGTAGAGTGCTTGCCAGGCATGTACTAGTCCCTGGATTTGATCACCAGTACCATAATAAATAACTAAAGATTTAACAAGGTTTCCAGACACTACTCCAATTTACAAAAATCCATTCTAAAAGAAAGATGAGAAAAATTCAGACAAGGTCCACACCTGAGTTCACACGGTATATGATGTCACTTTCCTGCTTTTGACAACATCCCCAGGGGGCTGGCACTGGGAGTGGGGCCTCGGGGGCAGTGGATCTGTGCATCCTCCCACCAGTGAGACTTGGGTACCCACTGTGGTTGAGAGCCTCGGGGAGGGGGCAGGTGGAAGAGGGCAGAACAGGAGAGCCCTACAGACAGGTGCCAGCAGTGCATGTACCCAAGAGGACTCCCAAAACTTGGCAGAGACTAGAGGACTTGTGGTAGGCTAAGAGGACAGCAGTGTGGCACCTAGAGCAGATTGCCCTGCACAGATGGAGCCATGTCCCTGAATGTCCTTTCACTTTGTGGCTCTCTATCACACTACTTTTTACATATCCTTCAACAAGACATTGCTTCTGAGCATAAATGGTTCAAATGCTATATTCCTGAGGTTCCTCTGCCTGGGCCATGGAGACCCTGGTTATCTGTGGATTCTAACACCTGCCTTAGGTAGGGCTGAGGTTCTGCAGGTACAAGCTCCAGGTGAGAAAGAGGCCACACCTAGCAGAAGCCAGCAGGTGTGGCTTTATGCATCTTCCACAGTTTAGTCGCCTGTTCTGTCACCATCCTGGGAGAGGATCACCTGTTTAGGTTTGGTGTTGTTGTTGACAAGTGTTACTGCTCTGACCTCCATGACCTGGTCACAGGTGTGTGAGCATTTCTCTAGAGTTTGCACCTGTGGGTGGTACCGTGCCCACACATCTTCAGAGTGTGCCTGTAAATCCCAAATTGCTCTCCAAATGGCCTGCATCCTCTCTGAAGAGCGTGAGTTGCCTAAATATGTGCTGAGCTGTGCAGGTTGTGTGTGTGCGTGTGTTGGGGAGGATGGTTCCCTGCAGCCCACATGCTCCTTCCAGAACTGCCCCAGGTTCAGCCTGCTGTCCACACTCATGTGGTGGCTTCAGGATGACTGGGGTCCAGTGATGGCTTCTCTGCCGAGACCACCCTTGCTCACTAGCACGGCTTTCTAATAATCCTGGTTGTGTGAAGATACATCCCAACCTGTTGTTCAAGGGGGTCCTTCTTGGGGCCCTGTGCAGACCTGTAGGTTCTGGATGCAGAGGAGCCTCCCTATGACATGGGTCTCCCGGACAGCCTCACCTTCTGTTTGTTCCGGGTGTGTTTAAGGAAGAAGTATCATAATTTCTACCAAACAGCCTCACAGATCTCTCACAGGTGTATTCCCAGAAACCTTTTATGTTGATTTCTATAAAATGCTTTCTGCACTTAGATTATTCTTTCAAGTTTTTGTTGGCACAATTACAGTTTTACTTTGATTTTCACACTCAGCAACTTGCTACATGCTTTGTGTTTGTTTGTTGGAGGTACTGGGGTTTGAACTTAGGGCCTCAAGTTTGCTAAGCAGGTACTTTACCAGTTGAACCATACCTCCGGCCTTTTTTTGGTTGATGGTTTTTAAGTTATTTTTCAGGTAGGGTTCATGTTTTTGCCTGGGTTGGGCCTCAGTTGGTGATTTTCTGTCCTATGGCTTCCCATGTAGCTAGAATCACAGGTGTGTGCCACCATGCCTGGCTTATCTGTTCAGATGGGGGGGATCTCAATAACATTTTTTTTTTTTTTTTGCCCAGGTGAGCCTCAAACATCAATCCTCCCTGATCCTTCCCATCTCTGCCTCCTGAGTAGCTGGGATTATGGGTATGAGAACCACTACACCCAGCTTGCTACATGCTCTTAATTATCCCAATGTCGAGTAAGCAGGAACCACCTCTTCTGCACACGCGGATTGAGTGTTCCTTGGATCATCATGCATCCTTATAAGACTGGCTAAAATGTCCTCATCTCCACCGAGATATTTCATCTTGGGCATCAAAACTTATGTGGTATTTTCTCACTTTTTCAGTAGCACATAAAATCACAGTGTCCAACAATCAACAGCATCATGGATTGGACACAATATGGAATATGTTACCATCAATTTGTGTGTGTGTTGCTGGCGACGGAACTCAGGGTCTTGCTTGTACTAGGCAAGTGCTCTGCCCCTGAGCTACACCCCCAGTCTATCACTTAATTTTTAAGACCTACTGAGAAAGAGTCATTGAAATATTATTTATCAACAGACCCATCCAATGGAATCAATTCAAAGAGTTCAGGAGAGACAGTTCTTTCCTTCAGCACGTAGGCAAAATTCTCAATGCTTGTCAACTCAAGACCTACAACAAACATTTACCAAGGGTTTCCAATTCAACCAACATGGCTGACACTGGTTCAGCCTGAGCCAGATGTGGGCTCAGTTGTGACCCAAGCGCCCTTCCAGAGACTCACATTTATTGCTGATGGATTCAGGACCAGTTTGCATCCAAACCAGATTAAGCATGTAGTAGTGACAGCAAATGTGGAAACGAACAATATCTGAAAGTTGGGAATCTGAAAAACAGGGCAGGAGAGGTTTCCTTTTTTGAATAACTAAAAAAAAAAAAAAAAAGGCAACATCAACCAAATTCCAGGTCATTAACTAAAAATCCTAAAGATTGTACCTGTAAGAATTGGGGCTTGAGTGCCAGCAGAGGGAAGAGGGAGGACAAGGCAGGAACCCGCTCATCTGGGGTGACCACCAGGACCTTCTCTGGGACCATTCATCCATGGGTGTGCACGCCCATGGAGACACATAGACACACGGCCTGTCAGCCCTAAGGAGGACTACCCACCTCCCTGCCTGACAGCTCTACAGCCAGTTACCATGGGGCTGCTGAGTCTGCAGAGGCTGCCGGAGGGCTGAACTCACCGCATTGATGTTCCTCCTGGCAACAGCAAAGCCCACAATTGCTGAAGGGATGCACTGAAAAGAAACCAGAGCCTGGGTAAGCAAAGGACTTACCTGAGCACCATGCTGGTCCTGGTGGCAACCTGAAAACAATGCACTGCAAGACGGGGTAGAGTTCAGGGATAGAGCTCTTACTGCAAGGCCCTGAGTTTGAACTCTAGCTCTGCAAAATTTAAAATAACAATCATAATAATGCATTATAATGTTTAGGTCTCCAGAATAAGCCAAGGCATACTGGCAAACAAGCATTGTAAGGGGTTTCCTCCACACTGAAGGACACTTTAGAATAACTTATTCTGAAAAAAGTATTCTAGCTGGATGCACTTGGCAGTCAGAGGGTAACTTGGTCTCTGCTGAAGAATGACCCAGAAGGAAGAAGAACTTGCCTGAAGAAGATGGAGGTGTCTCCTGTGCTCAGGGGCCCCACTGCTTAGGGGCTCCAGTGCAGGCATGTACTCTAACCTCACTGTGACCCCAAAGCTAGGTCAAGGCCCAGTGGAGGAGGTGGTGAAGGGTGTCAAGGGATCAGGAGGTGGGGGAGGTGAGGCAGCTTGTTTCTGTGGGAAGCGGGCCCCAGACCCTAAGGGAGCAGGAGACAGGGCTGCAGAATGGCAGAGGCATAACAGTGTTAGATGTGAGGAGGCAGGAGAAGCTCACATGGGGCCTGCGCTGGGGATAGCAGCTTGGGACCAAGCTTTGGGGGTGGGGGCAGTTCCCGACAACGCAAGGGCAGATTCAAAGGCATGTCAGAATCCAAAGGGCCAGTTCTCACGCAGGGGTCTGCGGAATAAGATTCAGGCAGTCTTTACTGATCATTTTCAAAAGTAATGAGTCACATGAGAGATTTCCAAACGAGAAACAGAAGACTATAAACCCCAGAGCACAGAAACTGGAACACAGGACAGGG
The DNA here is from genome assembly GCF_047511655.1 of Castor canadensis. Classification (NCBI taxonomy): domain Eukaryota; kingdom Metazoa; phylum Chordata; class Mammalia; order Rodentia; family Castoridae; genus Castor; species Castor canadensis. The sequence goes on from NC_133393.1 coordinate 158,352,164, forward strand.
AACTTGGGTGCTGGTAAGTGTGGCTGAGCAGTGGTGCTTACAGAGCCTGCAGCACACCGCAAATAGTCCATCTCGGAGGGGAATACATTCCCCAGGTAGAGCGAAAACCCAGAGGTCACAAGCAGGCAGCTCTGCAAAAGAGAGACACAGGTTCAGGTTAAATGTGGCTCTGTCTGAGGATTACACACTCAAGGAGTGAGCAACCAACCCTTTACTGAAGTTTAACTGTTTCCCACATTAACCAACACCCTGCCCCAACATCGGCCATGCCTGTGCCTGGGTCCTGCCTGACCTGAACTACTCCCTGCCACAGCCCAGAAAATGGATCTTCTTCCATCATGCCAAGCAGGAACCTCCACACTGTTATTTGGGGAAGAGAGGGAGGGGACTCTGTTTCCAAATTGAAAGCAAGAAATGGTACCTTTCCCCAGAGAACACCTTCACCCCAACCCATGAGATTTCAGGGGCTTCAGGATCCCACCCAGGCCCAGAGCCTGGAAAACAACACCTGTCCCTCTGCCTCTGCCGAAGCTAATCCAAACTGGTACCTGGAAAAGGCACCTGAAGCCAGGGTCTGCAGGCCTAGGACTCTCAAGCTGTGAGGGTCCTGGAGGAAGCTGGAGTGGACTCCAATCTGAGATGTAAAATTGCTGCAGAGGACTGGACTGTGGGGGTGCTTCGGGGCTGGCCAGTAAAGCCCAGGACACAGGAAGGGAGGGATTCTCAGCCCAGGACCACATGGAACTCAGGTTCTAGTTGAAAGGAAGTGCATCCAGTGGTCTGGCCCTCGGCTACTGTGCACCCTCAGGGTACTTCCCTGGCAGTCTACATGTCCACATGGGGATGTCCTCGGCCCCAGGAAAGCCCATCATGTATTTGGCACAGCCCTGCTCCAGGCTAGCTCAGACTTGCCCTCCAGTGCCCCCCGCCCCACCCCCCATGCCCCTGCGGCCCCTCCTGCTCCGTGGCCCTGACTGTCCCCTTGGCCACAACACTGGGTTCATTCCACAGAGATGACACAGAGCCTGAGATGCCCTTCCGCCTCGCAAGCCACACCTCGGGACAGCCCTAGCCCCACAGGAGTCCAGGGTTATGGCAAATGCTGTGGATGGACGCTGGACTCAGCGCCGTGCTAGACTGTCCTCCACCGGTGGGAGACCACAGTGAGGGGAGCACAGGCCCTTGTCACAGATAATTTGAGAAAAATAATTCAGAGGACAGAAGCAAAATCAATGCATCAACAGCAGAGGCTCTCCACAGCAGGACTGGTATGGAGCTCTTCCTGTCCAGACCAACTGGGAGGAAGTGACTCTCAGGGCAGGGGGCCCTGATCTGGTTCAGGTTTTGCAGGAAGGGCAGGTGTGAGCAGACCTCTGAGGTGGTGTTGAGCTACTCACCCCCATCAACACAGAGAAGACCCAGGTCTTATAGCTGAAGCACGGGGGCAGCCCCCTTGACAGCTGAAGGTTCTTGGGCTTCCCGTCCGGGGCATAGCCGCCAGCCTCCTGCCGCCCAGGGTCTGGACGTCCCCGCTCAAGCGTGGGCATGCGGTCGTAGCCCAGCTCCTCCCTCAACTGCCCCTCCCGTGTCATGCTTGCACACTAAAAGGGGTGACACCACAGCCATGCTGAGACTCACGGACACAGGCCACCATTCACTCCTCTGTGAGGAAATTATCAACTTTGACAGTTAAATTGTAATAAGTTGTTTTCAAGGAATACTTGTTTCTTTTTTTTGAGACAAAGTTTCACTACATTGCCCAGGCTGTGCTGTCCTCAAACTCCTGGTCTTCAGCAATCTCCTTCCTGCCTCAGCCTCCTGAGTAGCTGGGACTCCAGGTACATTGCCCAGTTTATGAACATATTTATTTTTAACAAAAATATATTGTTCACACTACATTGCTGTGAGTTTGAAGAAGAAAATAAGCACTTAATCCTAAAAACCAGTAAAATCCCTTTTCTGTAAGACAAACCTGCCATGGTCTAGGTTCAGGGTCAGACTTCAGGCTTCACTTGCATCACTGATCTACGGCCTCAGGTACAACATGTTTTACTTTTCATTAGCAGCTTTGTGAATCCATGCTGTACTGGGGACCCCATGTGTCTTAAGCTGGGGTGGTAGTTAAACATAAAATTACAAAAGACACACCTACCTGAGGTCTAAGGCCCGGGTGCTTACCTCCACTGCTGTCTGCTGTCGGGGAGCACTGGTCTCTGGGTGAGCGGCTTCCAGCAAGAACTATTCCCAAATGAAACAAAAGCTCAGCAGAACTGCACTTGGGCCAGGGGAAGGCACACGGCTTCCTGAATCTCAATGAGGAGATGAAGCAGTGGATCCTAGAAACGTTCGAGTTGGTTGTGTAACTGCTGGCTGGGAGCTGTCCTAACCCAATGCGGGAAGGAAGGGGCCGCCCAGGTACCACTTGCAGCAGACTTGCCTGGACAGAGTCAGTATGCTAAGAAGAGAGTCCAGCACGCATGGGATCCTAGCCAGCCCTGTGCCCAGAGCAGATAACTTTTATTTGAAGGCCATATTTCACATCTTTTCCAGCAGTCTCTCTGTCCCCCATTATCACACGATGGAAATCTTCACAAGGTCACATAAACTTTTATGTTCTCCACTTGGCCTGACCATCCCCTTAGCTGCTGGGAATTCACCATTGGTTCCCCTGGCAGCCCCAAGGGCAGGCAGGATCCTGATGCCCCTTTATTTCTGCTCACTAGGCAGAAAAGAGGGACATGAATGTATTCCATTCGTCCAGAGACACTGGCGCCCTGGCAGTTACAGCGACAGTTTCTTTGTGCGCACTGCAAAAAGGCTCAGTCCAAAATATTTTGAAAAGCTGGCTCCTTGAGCCACAGGCCCAGCCTGAGCACAGTCATTGGGTTTCTGTTTGGAGAGGTTCAGCTGTCTTAGCTTTTCAACCAGGCAGGAAGATTAGAAGTTCTAATCTTCCAACTATTACCTGGGAAATCAAGAACTTATTTTGAACGGGCTGAAAAACCTCCCAGAGTTTTTCACTGAGTTTCAAAGCAATCAAAGGAATTAGTGGGAATTGGTCCAGCTGGATTGAACCTGTCTGTGTTTCTTTTTGTTTGAGGAAAATGTTGAGCGGATTTCACCATTCTGTGCCTTTCACAAGTTGTTCTCTACAAAGAAATGCAAGTGAGTTGCCTGGACTCAGAGTGCAACATAAATTCCTCAAGGCCCCAGATTCAGAGTCACTTAGTTGCTGGTGTCCTCCTTGCTGCCTACAGGATTGGCTGCTAGAGCAAGCCCTGTTCTTCCATATGATCTTCAAACACTCTATTGTTCCTAAATGCATTCCCTCCCTCTGCTGGCTGAGTCCTATTCATGCTCCAACATTTACACAGCCTTCAGCATCGGAGCCAAGGCATTGGCTGAACTCAGTCACTGACTATAGGAAAGTCTTGGAGAGAGGATCAAACATTCTGATTTGGACTTGATGAGGCTGCAGTGGCTGTGAGGCATCCTGGTGGAAATGCAGAAGAGTCTGACCCATGGAAGTGACTCAGGCTAGAGCTAAAGGAGTTCCACCAGGCAGTAACTCCCACCACACACTGCAGTTGGTGGGCAGGAGCTGGAACGGGATGCTCAGCCCCCATGTTGCAGGTTCTCTTCTCTGAGGATGCCTCTTTTCCCCAATCCAACAAATCCTTGGGACCATTGTCATTGCCGGGTATATTCTCAGCAATACACCCCAGATGAAGTCTTAATGGTGCTCCATAAATGTTTAAGGCTTGACTTATCACCCCCATCTCACAGGAAGAAGGCTGGCAATTAAACTGACAGATTTGATCTACTAAATCAAGTGCCTGATCTGGAGCTAAATTAGACCTAACTAACACAGCAGGAATACACATTGTTTCAACATGTGAAGTCATTCAGATTTTATTCTGAAATCAGTAATAGAACATCATCAGGAAAATCCCTAAATTTTTAGAAAACAGAGCTGGAGGTGTGGCTCGTGCAGTAGAGAGCCTGTCTTAGGGTATAAAGCCCTGAGTTCAAACCCCAGTAAGGCGGGTAGGGATATTAAACAATATACCTCAAAAACAAACAACAACAACAAAACTCACGGGGCAAAGAAATCACAAGAAGAATGTGAAAGTGCAAGTTAAATGCTGTATGCAATTAAATTGACACTTAAAGAGAAATTTTTAGTTTCAAGTGTTTGCATTTTGAAAACGAAAAAATTTCAAGATTATCTAAATTTCCACTGAGATGCTAGAAAAAGCACAAAAAGAAGTAGAAAATGAGAAATAATCAAAACAGAAATCACTGAAATAGTAAATAAACAGTAAAGATCAATGAAACCAAAAGTTTCTTTTGGGACTGATAATGAAATTGATAAATACCGGTTAGGCAGTTCAAGTAAAACAAAAGAGATGACTTAAATTACCAACCTCAGGAGTGAAAGGTGTTTTTTTTTTTTTTTTTTTTTTTTTGTGGGCTTAGGTTTTGAACTCAGGGCTTCACACTTGCAAAGCAAGCACTCTTGAGCCACACCTCCAGTCCACTTTTCTCTGGTTATTATTGGAGATTGGAGTCTCACAACTATTTGCCTGGGCTGGCCTCGAACCCTGATCCTCCTCATTTTAGCCTCCCAAGTAGCTAGGATTACAAACGTGAGCCACCAGCGCCAGGGTCATTCAGACATTAAAGGGACAACAAGGGAGCTGGAGTAGAGTGCTTGTCTAATATATGCAAGGCCCTGGGTTAAATCTTCCCCAGCAACCCCCCACCAAAAAAAAAAAAGACAAGGAAATATGAAAACTTTGTTGCAATAACTTGCCATGTTGGGTGAAATGGACAAATTCCTAAAAAGACAAAAATCACCAAAGTTTACTCAATGTTACATTAACAACCTGGACATCCCAATAGCTAAGGCAGGAGTCAAATTTTGCAATTTAAAACCTCCCCACAAAGACCTCCAGGCCCAAATGAGCTCACTGGGGATTTCTGCCAAACACAGGAAGAATAAATGATATCAGTTCTACTCAGCCCTTTCACAGAGGAGGGAAAAACCTACTCCCAATCCATCCCAGCCAGCTTTGGGTGACACCAAAACCGGACAGATGTGTCGCAAAAGACAGAAAACTACAGGCTAGTAACCCTCATCAGCATAGGTCCCAAACCCTTGATAATGAACCATGACCAAGACCAAAGTTTTCCCAGGAGAGCAGACCAACCAGTGTAGTCCACCCTATTAACAAAAGCACGTGATCACCACTTCCATTTAGCATTTGAGAAAATGTCACACCCATGCAGGATGGAAACTCTTGGAAAAAGAGGAAGAGTAGGGATGTCCTGAACTTGATAAAGAAGGTCTACAAAAACCACTCCTAACGACAGACCGCACAGAGTCCTTCCATCCAACAGGGACCCAGCAAGACTGCCCAGCCTCAAGGCCACACCCACCCACCCACGTGAGGCTCCACCCGCCCACGCGAGGCCCCGACCACGCGAGGCCCCGCCCACGCGAGGCCCCGCCCACAAGGCCTGCGCCTCGCGGACTCTTGCTCGAAGCCCCTGGCCTTCTGGCAGGACGCTGTGCCCAACAAGCATGATGTCACTCCCACAAGGCACTTCGGTTTCCCTTACGTGCTAACGGACGCCAACCGCTAACCTCTCACAGCTAACGGGCGAACCCGCTCAAGGACCCCATTGGCTGATTTTCATGGGAGGCAGGCTCAGGCCAAAGCATGGCGATCCCCATTGGCCGAATTCTACAGGTAGAAGGCGCAGGCGCAGGCGCGGCGCCCTCATTGGCTGAGGCGGCCTCCGCGTGCTGGCCTTCGGGCAGACGGCGAGGCCGAGCGGGCAGGCAGGGTGGGTGCCATGCTGCGCCTCGCGGCCAAGCTGGTGGCCTTCTTCTGGAGGAGGGAGGATGGTCTGGAGGAGGAGGCCGGGCGGCCAGGACCGGAGCTCGTGGAAGGTGCGCGTGGGGCGAGAGTGGGCGCCCTGCACAGAGCCCTTTGGGTAGGGTGGGCGGGGTGGGGGGGCTGGGGGCAGTGGCCTGTGAACACCCAGGGCCACCCAAGCGTGTTGGAGGCCCCGGGCTCCCCGCGCCAGGATGCGGCTTGAGAGGCCTGGGCACTGCCCTTGCCAGCCATTCCACCCCAGGCAAATTCAGAGGACCTTTTCCTTGGTTACCGTCTTTCTTTCTCCCCCGCCCCGCTGTGGGTGTGCATGTGCAAGGCAGCTGGCGGGACGTCTCTGCACATCTCTGCCTTGCTTCTGTCCCCAGCATCCCTTGAGCTGTGAGCTTTCAGAGCTCCGAAAGCCACAGCCTGACCTTAAATTGTCCTTTGAGAAGGCGATGAGATCACGCTCCTCCTCCTCCCCTCTCGGGTTCTTCCTCGCCATCTTAGGATGGTGGCAGGTCGCACCTTCCCGCTGCTCTCAACGGTACACAGAAATTACCGCTGTTTTCTCCCGATTCCTCCCCCTGCGTAGGGGCCGTATTCAGGCTGCTGGTTCCCTGTTGCTTTTGCTAACTAACCTCTAAAAAGATGCAAGTTTCCAAATCAGCTCAGAAAGGAGTTTATTCTCCAAACGACATCAGGTTACAGCGTGCTAAAGGCCACCTCTGTGCAGATGTGCTAATGCGCACCGCTGGCTGTAACTTGGAGCGATGGCTTCATGCCCCCTGTGGCATCTGTGGAATACTGGCTTTCAGGGATAGCATGAGCCCCGACTTCCTGCACCACTAAGTCTCCCAAGGTTTTTCCTGTGAGAAGTCACAGGCAGGTGCAGTGAGGACCCAAGGGCGGTGGCTGCAGCAGCAGTTCTTGAATAGCTGAGGGCCTGTACTGCTCATGGACCTGGCGTACTTTGCCAGGCCCTCTGCCATGCTTGTTGAAACCTTGCCCCATCTTCTGAGTCTGGTGCTGATGCTGTTTTTGGTGATGAGAGAAGATGACAGAAACAACAGTGGTCTCCCTGGATGCTCATGTAAGTCTTAACAATTAACAGGGCACCCTGCCCGGTGTCAGCCACTTGGAGGTCTGAACTTTGCATGTGTTTTCTGCTTCTTGACTCTTCATCAGCTCTCATGCAGTGACAATTACTTTCTCCATGTTACAGAGAGAGCTGGCATACAGTGGTTAAGGACCAAGCCCAGGGTTACATATGGCAGAAGAGCTCAGAGTCAAACCCAGGCAGTCTGGAGTCTGGAGTTCAGGCTCTTCCCACCACATCCAGCACTTATGCCCTTCAGAACTTGGACGTCTGCCTCAAAAACTCTTCATCCCAAACATTCCATTCAGTGGCAGGTTCTTTGTGACAAATCCAGCCCATTAGGTTCTTGTCCTCAATGGATACACATGCATTGCCTTTCTCTGGTAGGGCGTAATTGTAGTGGGGCTTGCTTTTGTGGCCAATATAATCTCTTCCCTTACCTGTCTCAGGTGAAACCAGGTTGAAAACTGTGCAGGGTGTGGTGACAAGGTACTGCAGCGATTATGGCATGATTGATGATTTGATCTACTTCTCCAATGAGGTTGTGACTAGTAAAGTGCTTCTGAATGTCGGACAGGAAGTTATTGCAGTTGTGGAAGAAAATAAAGTGTCAAATGGACTGAAAGCAATCAGGGTAAGTCTTAGTAATTCAGGAACAGGCTTTCCTCACCATGCTTCTCTACATTTGTAACCTCTCAGATATTCCCTGGCCAGGGGAAGAAAAAAGAGGCTACCTGTGAAGGGGAGCTTTTGTTCTTTGTAATGATTTCGTTTTAAAAAGTGATTTAAACCATTCAAATATCATAGAAATTTATAATTCAGAAAGTAAAGTTTGCCTCTAAATTTATGCCATGGAAAATGCTCTTTAACTTTTCTTTATTATTCTACTGTTTTAAAAAATATTGTTAAAATGATAATGGTTGGACCCTTTATTATTTGATTAGCAAAGATAATTAGTGAACTATTATTCAGCAACTGCCTTTTTCATGTAAAAGTAGGTTTTTGTAGTATAAATTCTGGGAAGTAGAATTCTTATATCAAAGGGTATGCAGATTTAGCAGTTTAATGGTCTTCATCAAATCAGCATCCAATAACATATTCATTATACTCTCAGGAGCAGAGTGAGAGAGTACCTGCGATGGTGTTGACAAGGACATAGATATCATTGAGCTTGGAGGTCCTTGCCCACCTAACAAGTAAAAAATGACCTCATGATTTTAATTTGCATGTAAGCCTTAAAGTACATTAATTTTTCTATGAATTATCATCCTTTGATCATTTTTTGTTCTGTTCAACTTCTTTTATTTAATCTTATGTGTTAGGGACATTAGATCTTTTTAGGAAAAGTTATTGTATGAAGGTGTTACAAATACTTCCCCAGATCAGCTTTGACTTTGTTTTATAGTTTCATTTTATGTAGTTACATGTGTCTCATTTTTTCCATGTGGATTTCAAACCCTTAGGCTTGTTCCACTTCTTATTACAAACATTCACTCATATTATCCTATGAAAATTATTCATTTATTGACAGGTAAATATTTAATCTGATTGGCATTTATTGTAGTACACACACCAAGAGAAAGAATCAGATGTTCCTTTCCTAACGATTAGTTATCCACTTTTCCCCTACTGATATGGAAGGTTCCTTTCCATGTATCAGAATTCCACATGCATGAGACTCTGGGTCCTGATGTTTATTCTGTGGGGCCTGGTGGGGTGGCCACTGTTATGGGTGATAGAAAGCTTTCCTTTCCTTTTTTTATAGATGGAGTTTTCCTGTCTCTTCACATGTTCTGGATAAGTTTATTGTTAATTCTCTGCTTAGACTTGCTTTGGATGGTACTGCATTTATGGGTACCATGTAGGATTATTGACATTTGGTCATTATAGGGTTTTTCGACTATAAATTATATTTGTCCATTTATTCGAACTTTCCTTTGTGTTCATGTTTTTGCAGGAATAGTAGTATTCCTCATTTAGGTTCTATACATTTCTTGTCAAGTTTATTTCCAAGCATTTGGGGGTTTGTTCCATTATTAATAGAATTCTACATAGTATATTTTTTTCTAAATAGGAAAGCTATTGATTTTTGAGAGTGGGGTGGGACTGTGGTCCCATCTGAGTTGAACTCAGGGCTTCATGCTTGCAAAGCAGGTACTCTACCACTTGAGCCACACTTCCAGTCCATTTTTCTCTGGTTGTTTTAGAGATGAGGTCTCATGCACTATTTGCCCAGGCTGGCCTCAAGCCATGATGCTCCTGATCTCAGCCTACCAAATAGCTATGATTACAGGTGTGTGCCACCAGCACCAGGTGGAAAGCTATTGATTTTTTTTTTATTCATATGTGCATACAAGGCTTGGGTCATTTCTCCCCCCTGCCCCCACCCCCTCCCTTACCACCCACTCTGTCCCTTCCCTCTCCTCCCCACCCCCTCGATACCCGGCAGAAATTATTTTGCCCTTATCTCTAATTTTGTTGTAGAGAGAGTATAAGCAATAATAGGAAGGAACAAGGGTTTTTGCTGGTTGAGATAAGGATAGCTATACAGGAAAGCTATTGATTTTTAAATGTAATTTGGAAACTAGTGAATTTATTGTACACTTACTACTTTTTAAAAATAATTTATTATTATTATAGTAAGTGCTATCTAAATGCTTCATTTTGTCTGGGTTTTTTGTTTTGGTCTTTTTTTTTTTTTTTTTTTTTTTGATGATACCGAGGTTTGAACTCAGGGCTTCACACTTGCTAGGCAGGTGCTCTGTTACTTCAGCCATTCCGCCAGCCCTTGTCTGGTTTTTTTTTGTTTGGTTGGTTTTTGTTTTTTTGATACAGGATCTTGCTATGTAACCAGGTTGGTCTCCAACAGGAGATCCTCCTGCCTCAGCTTCCTGTGTGCTGTGATTACCAGTAGGCATCAACATGCCCATCTTCTAAAACTGTTTCTAGGTTTTAAAAATAATATGTACAGCCAGACATGGTGGCTCACATCTGTAATCCCAGCACTTAGGAGGCTGAGGCAGAAGGATCATGAGTTTGAGGCCAACCTGGACTACATAGTGAGACTTACCTCAAAACAAAATTGAAGGCTAAGGGTGTGACTCAAGTGGTAGAGCACCTACCTAGCAAGAATTAGGCCCTGAGTTCAAACTCCAGTAGTATATATATATATATATTTAAAAGTACATGCATATATATGTGTAAAAATACATACATATGTAAAAATAAAATAAAGTCTAGAATTGCATCGTTCAGTGTGGTAGCCTCCAGCTGTGTGTGGCTATTTAATTTTATTAAAACTGAAATAAGTTTAAAATTAGTTTCTCAGTTTTGTTAGCCCTATTTCATGTGCTGAATGTAGCTAATACTGCTGATCTGAACAGTACAAATAGTGCATGTTCCTGTTGTCACAGGAGGTTCTTTAGGCAGCCCTGGCCCAGGTGCTGTGAGGTGAAAAGCAAAACATTTCTTGCTACCCACCTGCACCTTACTCCTCAGCCCAAGACACAGATGTCTTTCCATTTGTTTAGGTCTTTCCTAAACATCAGTGGTTTGTAGTTTTCAGTGTACAGTCTCCTGTTTACTTGGTTAAATCCATTCCTAAGTGTTCTATTCTTTTTGACTTTTCAAGACAGGGTCTTGGTATGTAGCTGGCTTTGAATTTATGATCCTCCTTATTTTGCCTCCCAAGTGCTGGGATTAGAGACTTGTTCTACCATACCCACCCTAAGTATTCTTTTGATGCTTAATTTCCTTTTCAGATTTTTCATTGGCCACTCATAAATAAAACTAATTCTTGTGTGTTGACTTTGTATCCTGCTACTTAGCCAAATTTATTTATTAGCACTAATTTTTTTTTTGGATGGCACTGGGGTTTGACCTCAGGGCTTCGTGCTCACAAAGCAGATGCTCTATCACTTGAACCATAACTCCAGTCCAGCGCTAACCATTTTGAAGTTTTTACTATGTGAGATCTTTAGCATTTTCTACATGCAAGACCAAGCCATCTATGAACAGATAATTTTACTTCTTTTCTAATTTTGGATGCCATTTATTTCTTCTTCTTGTCTAGTTGTTTTGGTGAGGACTTCCAGTACAGTGTGGAGTAGGATAGTGAGAGTGGGCATCCTTGCCTTGTCCTTGAGCTTAGGGAAAAACTTTCTGTCTTTCAGCACTGCGTTGATGTTAACTGTGTGCTCTTTATTTGTGGTCTTTGACATGTTGAGAAAGTTTCCCTTCATTTCTTATTTATGGTGTATTTGTATTGTGAGAGGATATTGAATTTTGTCAAATACTTTTCTGCAACTACTGACATGGTCATAGGATTTTTTCTTATTATCATTGTGACATATTGATTGTTTCAGATGTTGAACCACTTTGGCATTCTGGGATAAACCCCACTTGGTTATGGTGTTTAATCCTTTTGATATGCTGCTGCATTCCGTTTGGTAATAGTTTGTGAAGGTTTTTGCATCTGTATTCTTAAGGGATTGCTATAGGGTTGTCCCCCAAAATGTGTATGTTAAAACCCATCTCCCAAGGTGAGGTCTTTGAGGGAAATTGGGTCATGAGGGCTCTGCCCAGTGGGATTCATACCCTTATAGAAGAGACCCAGAGAGGCCCCTCATCCCTTTAGAAGGCATCTTCTGTGGATCAGGGGATAGATTCTTACCAGACACCAAGTCTGCCATGCCTTGATCTTGGGCTTCCCGCCCAAATGGACAGAGAGGGATGTAGTTTGCTTTTCTTTTCTCCTTTTATAATGGTTTAAAGAGTGATTTCTTGTCTTGCAGGTGGAAGCTGTCTCTGATAAATGGGAAGATGACAACAAAAACTACAGCCAAGGGTTGGCCAACTCCAGCCCCCGAGTGCTCATTGGCTGTGTGACTTCCCTGATGGAAGGTGCTGGCTACATCAGTCAGACTACATACTTTTCTCTGGAGAGTGTGTGTGAAGGTAGCCAGATGGGTTTCTGTTTTACCTTTATATCTAAGTTTTATGTCTTGCAAAGAATTTTTATGGATTAGGTTTTAGATAGTTACACATGTGGTTGAAAGAGTCAGGTTTAGGCATGACTTTGCTGGTGCTGGCTTCATGGAGGAGCTCTTCAGTATTGGGTAGACTTGGGTAGGGTGGGGAGGTCACTGTTTAAACCCATGCTCTCAATTGTTTCATGTGCATTTGTTGAACGTAGTCACGTATCTGAGTAGTTGTCTCTTCCATATGATTACTGAATTGCTAATGTAATCTAAGAGCAGTAGCTTAAGAACTTTTCTTTCTAAGGTACTTCACATGTTTATACTAGGCCTTGGGATCACTGCCTACTTTCCCCAGTGTATACCATTTGTAATCACATTTTTTTTAGCAGATGTAAGGTTTTATTTTTATGCCTAAAGAAATAATTTGTTGATGTCATTCACTGATTTTAATCTAACAACTGTTTGCTATGCACCTGCTGTCTGTAGTGGTGAATTCGGAACTAAACAACGAGACCAATATCCGAGAGAATGCGCTCTTCCTCTAGGGAAAAATCTGTACACCCTGCAGACAGGGAGGGAACTGGAAGCACTGCCACCAGAGGTGCTTTCTGAGCTGAACAGCACAGGGCTGCATGTTCAAAGATGAATGGGAGTGGGGTTTTCTGCAACCTAAAGAACAGTCAGCTGCCATGTAGTCTGGGTCCCAGGAGCTGTTGGCTTGGCCCTGCAGGAAGCTTGTTTTATTCTTAACTTTGATTGCTAACCCTGGCTCCTCAAAATGAAATTGACATGCAGCTATCTGGGATTTTGAAATCTCTATTCTGTCAGAGAAACTCTCAGTTCTGGGGAATATTGTCTATGATTATCTAGGTCAGCTACATCAACACAAAGCCACTCCAGGGCAGCCTTGATGGGAGATGTCTCCAGATGGAGAAGATAGGGAATGTTTCACCCTGCAGCTATTGATAGAAGTTACAGAAAAGGTTTACTCTGAGGAGTAAAGACAGGTTTAGGGTGAGGAGTTTCCTAGAACTGAAAAATTCAAGTGAGGCAAAGTAGATTCCTCTGGAGGCTGAGAGTTATGGTCAGAGATGTGGAAAATCATTGTTTAACATGATCACAAAGCCTAATGGCCACAGCATATGAACATTCATAAAACAGATGACAACAGGAATCTAAAATGGAGGTCAGAGACTCCCAGCAGAGGGCTGGGTAATACAGTTTTGGGGCATGGAAAGCCTCTTCGAAAGCTCCTCCCCTCTGGGATGGTGGCACTGCATGACTGAAAGCGGCCGCAGACATCCCTGAGTGAGAAGGCATGACTGTGTCCCTGTAAAACTTTTTTTATAAGCTTGACCTGAAGGTGAGAAAATGAAGAGTTGTGTTAAGTTTTTCATTTCCTTCCTGGAGAGTCCTTCCCAACATTAACTCAGCAAACATCAGTGCCTTTCCTTGTCAGGCACTGCTTCGTAGGATTTACATCCAGATGGGGAGAGAGCAGATGATAAGCACATATAAAACACAGTGTTTTCTGCTCTGCAGGACCTAATAGTGGTGTGGAAGGGCTGGGGCTCCTCCCTAAGTACAGACTAAGGCTGGAGGAGGGCACAGAGGGAAGCTGGCTAGGGTCAGGCTCTGCCCTAAACCAACCCCCTGAGTCTTCTCTGAGGATGTCTTAACTCAGAGCTGAAGTGATAGTGTAGCTGTAGCCTGGGAGGTGAATGGATGGATGGTGTGACTTGGGAGGGAGAGTCACTAGTGCAGGAACAGAGGACACTCCCTCCCAGCCAGAACTGAGGATTGTGACAGCATGTGTGAGATGGGATTTTTTTTTTTTGATTGTTTGGTGCTTAGAATGGAACCCAGGGCCTTGTGCATGCTAGGCACACACTCCACTGAGCTTTATCCTCAGACCTAAGATGGGAATTGTTAACATCAGTCCTGGGTCTTATGTTGTTTTATATTGAATGTTTGATAAACCCTTAGCCATTTGAGCAGAGGTAGTAGAATGGAACTGGACTGAAGTAGGGCTTCTCACCCTCAGCATTCTAACAGTTGAGCTGAATTGTTCTTGGTGGCAGGGGCTGTCCTATAGGGACACTACAGGGTGCTTAGCAACATCTTGCCCCCCCGCAACATTGTGGCAACCCAGAATATCTGTGGACACTGCTATATGGCCCCCTAGGAGCAAAATGACCCCTGGGTAAGTTCCCCTGGCCCAAAGGGTGGTGGGCTAAGGGGCCTTCCCAAGGCCTAGGAGTGTAGTGCCAGACCTAGTCCAGCAGGGTTGGCCATGTCTCAGATGCCTCTTTGCAGACCAGTGCAGTCATTCAAGGGACCTGTTTTTATCCATGACATTCCCTAGGTCCTTAGGTTGTTGCTTTAAAACCTGTACCCAACTTCTTTCCTCCAACTCCCACCCTCAAGACTTGGAGTCATTTATCCTGCTGAACTGGATAGTCTCCGAAACCTTGTCTGCTTGCTCTTTACCTTCCCAGCCTGCCCAGTGTGGACTGCTCAGCCATGCCGTTGGTGCTAGAGAAAGCACCATCAGAGGTTGGCGGATGACAGGGAGCCAGGCTGGGACCGGCAGTTCCTGCTGGTGCTCCAGTGTAGCCATGGCTTTTGTCAGCCCCTTAGCTGCAACTGAAACCAAGGGTGACCAGATGACTTTGTTTATGTGGGCATACACCTGAGAAGTGAAAGGGTGTTCAAGTTAATTTAAGTTAAACAACCTTTGGAATACTTGTGTATCAGTTAATAGTGGACCTTTAAAGTATCATTCAGAAAGAATTCCAAAAATCTTCCTAAAAAAGAAGAATAACATCTGAATGTATTAAAGCAGTTTTAATATTGATCATTTAGCATATAACTCTTGGTACCTAGTAACATACTTTAATTTCTTAGTGTCTCTAATCCCACATCACTGGTATTTTTCTGAAAAATGAATTTTCAGTATCATCATAATTTTTAACATTGCTGGAATCTTTCTCAAAGGTGCCTTTTATAATTTAAGTGTTTTTATAAACCAAAACTTGGCAAATAAGCTGTCTCTGTAATTCTTTTGAACATACAGGCCTGATGCCATGACAAAGTAATCACCTTCCCCAATTAAAAGTAATGGCATCATTGAAAGAGTCTTCACAGAAGTTGGGATAGTCTTAAGTCTGGTCACAGAACTTGACATTGATTTTGTGCACCATACGAGCTCCCAGGGTCCAGTTTGTTCATTTCCCCCTTTGTTTTTCCCATTTACCAACTTTATTCTCAGTTACTACACTTTGAAAATGTATCAAAGCTTAAGATTTTTGGCTCCACATTTATTAAATATAGTTTGATTAAAGATTTCTGTGCAAAGTGTAATCAAAATTTAAAGGTCTCACTTTTTTAAAATAATGGAGAGCACACTATTGCAGGACCCTGGGGTTTATTTACAGATGGTTCCTCAGAAGTCCAAGAATTTGGAAAGCCCAGATGGTGAGGGCACCAAAGAGAGCCAGCAGTATGTGTTGTCCTGTTGCTATTCACTGTGTCAGGGGAGTTTTGTTTGTGGTGGAGTCAGGAGTAGGGGACAGACATCACTATTCCTCATCCTCTCTGGAGTGCCTGCACCTGCTAGAACCTGGGAGTGTCCACTAGGGGGCTCCACTTCAGCTCAGTTTTTTTTCTGGAGGGTGTTAATGGCAAATATGAGACTATGCTGAACCTGAAATGACAGGACTGATCTGGGCTGACCATGCTGGGTCCCCTTTCCTTTCCCTCTCCTCGTAGACTGCATAGGGTTGGTCTTTAACACTCTCTAATTCATTTAACTGAGGTCCATCTAGAAGAGAATCAAGGTTGATGAGTGTGTTTCTGAGAGGAGTGGAGCGTGTTTTTAAAATGTTCCAGTGTATCTCCAGTGTAATAGAAATGATTTCAGTTAATCACAACCTCAGAGTGTTCTGTGCACTTAAGTGTTCCTGAAGCTTTCTCCCTGGCCATTTCAACTTAAGTGTTCCTGAAGCTTTCTCCCTGGCCATTTCAGGTTTCCAGCCGTGCAAGGGAGACTGGGTGGAGGCTGAGTACTGGATCCGGCCAGGGACATGGAGCAGCGAGGCTGTCTCAGTGAAGCCACTGAGATATAAGCGTGTGGACAAGGTAACCTGCTGATGAATGGATCCTTGTGTATTTCTGCCACACTTGCTGCAAGGGGTTGCCTTCACTGCCCAGAATCCTCCTGATGTGCTGGGAAGCCTACAAAGATAAAGCTCAGTCTTGGCCTATGTTTTTAAGGCAGTAGAAGGGACCTTAGTTATTGGACTAAGGTCTCAATTCCAGCATATATGTGGAAGTGTTAAAGTGTTCTAAGGACAAAGTGCATACATGAGTAGGGATTTGTGGGAGTAAGGCAACGGGATGTGGAACTTGGACTTCCTCGCAGTCTGGTATGGTTTAGGGAGTGAGTTGGGAATGGGGAGGCATTGAATTTGCACCAGGGCAAGGTGAGAGATGGGCATGACAGAATTGGGGGAGGATGTGGGACGCCACCACTGCCCTTTCACTCAGCCTGAGATCCCAAGCTGTACTGGAACTTGTGGGCTCTGCTGGGCCATTGTGGGCTGGGCAAATTCATAGGGGCAGGCATTGAGAACTGTACCTCTTGACTGCATGCTTTCAACAACGTCCAGCACTGCACTTGCAGGTCTGCATCTCTAGTCTGTGTGGGAGGAACGGGGTGATAGACGACAGCATCTTCTTCAGCCTGGACTCCTTGAAGCTGCCTGAGGGGTACACACCACGGAGACACGACACTGTCAACGCCGTGGTGGTGGAGAGCAGCCAGTCATGTTACATCTGGAGAGCACTTTGCATGACCCCTGTGAGAAGGTGGTAATCAGAAAGCGTTTCTTCTTTGGGAGGTGAAAGCCTGATTTAAGTGTATTTTGAAGAGTCACAGTCAAGCACTGTACAATGTTTCAGTCATTCATAGGCTTCAAGTACAATGCTGGTCCCATAAGATGGTATGACCTGGTAATATAGCCTCCTCAGTCAGTGTAAGTAACACAATCGTATTCCCACAAGGATGAAATCACCTGAAATAGCCTAAGGCCACATTTCTCAGAACATATCCCTGTCATTAGTATATATAATTGCACTTTAAATGGTCAGATTAGTAGATATTCCAAGTCCTGCATTGGCTAATTAAGAAGAACATGTCTTCTGGAGGATAAAGGCAGAATTCAAAGGTCCCTCTAATCCTTACTGCTACAGTGGTGACTGCCTTAGTCCCTTTTCTGTTGCTGATGTAACATAGTCTGGGCAAGATACAAAAGAAAGATTTATTTTGATTGGTGATTAGGGTCCAAGGTCAGAGGCTGCACCTGGTGATGGCCTGCCTACCTTTCCTTCCTATTCTTATTTATTTATTGTTGTGTACTCTAGACACGTTCTCTACCACTGAGCTGTATCACCAGCCTCAGTGATGACCTTTTTGCTAGCAGATATCACATGGTGAGCCCTAGCCAAACTGGCTTTTAATTGAATGAGTGGATTAACCCATTTATGAGGGCAGAGCCCTGATCACCCCTCAAAGATGCCTCTTGGTCCTACCTCTTAATATCTGTGATGGAAATTAAATTTCAGCATGAGTTTTTGAGGGAACAAACCACATTCAAACCATAGCAGTGATTGCCATTTGGGGGTGGATTTTTATATCTCTGTTCTTTCATATTTTGGCAGTTTTGAGAATACATCGGATATAGTAGGTTCTTATAGTGATTGGATGTGCTGAGTCTGTATTCTTTTTGTGCTTGTGCATTTGCCATTGCTTTTGCCCTCGTGCTTACCTTCAGCACATTCCTCATACATTATTCTACTCACTGTCCAGTCTTCTTGATAGAATGTAAATTTGTAGAAATGCATTTCATCTTCTCTCCTGCCCCACACTTGGCACATGGCTTGGTGTCTGGAGTGCAGGTCATCCCTGTGCTGCTGCTCAGGGCAATAGATATATAAAGGAGCTGCAAGAAGGCTGACTGGTGCTGCTGGACTAGACGTAGTGCTGCACCCTCATTCTGCTTGGAGACATTCGGACCGTGGTTCCCTTCCCCATAGGACACTTTTCCTTCTGAAGCAGGGGAGTGAGACATGTAGCCCTCATGGTCCTCACTTGCGCTCAGCATATTCAGCCCCATCTGCTGAGTCATAGGGTGTGAGAAAATAAGTTAGGTTGGCTCACTGACGGGAACTCCTACCCCTTGCCTCAGTGGTCCCCAGGCTTCCTGTGCATCTGTGACACGGCCCCTGCAGGTTCTGTGGCACCCCTCTTCATGGTCCTGTGGCCTTTGGGTCTGACTTTGAGTCCCATGAATGTTAGTCACTTGAAGAGCACACCCTCATCACTCCGCAAATGCTGCCCTGACTTCTGTTCAGGCCATTCTGGAAGACCTCTCCCTGTGTCTCAGCATGTCTGTTCTGATCTGACTTCCTGACCATCAGTGGAAGTTACTGGGGCTGGGGAGCCAGGGCACACTGCTATGCTTGGCTCACAGCTCCTGTGTGCAGATGCTGGACTTCACTTGTATCCTGGGCTGCTCCCTTGTACTGAGACTCCTGATGGCTCTCTGTGTCTGATCAACAGCTCAAAGCCAATTCCAAGCTCTAGCACCTATTTTTTTTTTTTGGGGGGGGGGCGGGGATGGCATACTGGAGTTTGAACTCAGGGCCTTGGCACTTATTAGGCAAACACTCTGCCGTTTGAGCCATGCCCCTCCAGCCCTTTTTGCTTTGATTATTGTTCAGGTAGGGTCTCACTTTTATGCCTGGGCCAGCCTGGACCACAGTTCTCCTGTTTGTGCTTCTTGTGTAGCTAGGATCACAGTCACACACTACCATACCCAGTTCTTTATTGCCTGGGGTGACCTCAAACAGTTAGTCTCCATATTTCTATCTCCCAGGTAGCTATGATTACAAGTGTGAGCCACCGTGCCTGCCTCCAGCACCTCTTATAGAGAGCCAGTCCTATGGATGGATTGATGAGTAACCCGGGGACATTCTTAACTCCCTTCTTTCCTCATACTCTGGTGTCATCCACTGACAAATGTGGACAGTCTATACAGAGGGGAAAGAGGAGAAAGGAAGGGGCAGGCTGTTCACTGGGTTTGTAGGCAGGGCCAAAACCATAGAGGTTTGTTCTCAAGACTTTCCTTTTGAGACAGGATCTCACTATGTAACCCAGGCTGGTCTGGAACTCACTACATAGCGTAGGCTGGTGAAGGCCCTATTTTCTTAATGAAACTGTAGGTCAGAGAAGTGTACAAGGCCAGTGATGTGGGAAGAGTGTGTGCAAAGGGAAGTAGATGACTCCATTTTGCCTTTAGAAACCTCATTTTCTAAAGGCAAAACTTAGTGTTTACTTACTTCACATATGATCAGGTGTTGCTCAATGATGGGTATATGGGGTGAGAACTGTCAGTCAGGCAGTTCCATCACTGTGTGGACAACATTGAGCACACTTACATAGCCAAATGGTCCATCTTCCTGCTCCTGCCATAAGCCTGCAGGACATGAACTGGCTGAACACTGTGGGCAGTTGTAACACAGGGCTAAGTATTTGTGTACCTAAAATATAAACATAGAGAAAGTATGATGAAATGCTAGGCAGTAGTTTTTCAGCTCCATTTTAATCTCAGAGGATCACTTGTGTATGTAGCCCATTGTGAAAGAAGTGTTGTTTTGCAGCCTCTGACTGTAGTTCAAAACAAAACAACTTTCCAAATTCAAGTGTAGTGGATCCCTGATATGCAGGACCCAGCACATCCCTGCCTCCCATTCCTGGGAGGTGGTACAGAGAAGAGAGGTGAGACCTCGGCGGGGAGTAGCTCAGATGTCACCTGTACTGCCCTTTTCCTGGGGAGTCTGTAACATTCTCATCCTCAGAAAGTCTGGTCTTATGGAATCCCTGCCTGTAGTTAGGTGGGTGTCTCTGTGGAGTCATCCAGCAGTCTGTCTAGGAGTAAGGCAGAAGACAGGTAAGGGGCAGCAGCACTGCACGAAGGCCTCTTGAGAACCTAAATCTTTTCTTTGGTGCTTTCCTCAGAGACTGCACTGTTAGCGAGGCCCCTGAGGAGTCTTACGGAACCCTCTTACTGAAAAACAAAGGTGATATTGAGGTTACAAGGATGACGAATTTCGGAACATTGAAGGAAGGAAGAAGCAAAACTGTGGTGATCTGGATAGAGTAAGTGCCTGTGAAATGTGGTTTAGGAACTTCTTATAGATTTTCTCTCTGAAAATCTTTCAAAAAAACTTCATCCCCCAAATATGTATGTGTGTATTATTTTTGTGTGTGTGGTACTGGGATTTTAATTTAGGGCCTTGCACTTGCCAGGCAGGCATTCTACCACTCAAGCCATGCCCCCAGCCCTTTTTGCTTTAGTTATTTTCCAGAAAGGGCCTTGAGTTTTTGCAGGGACAGCCTAGACCACAATCCTCATATTTATACCTCCTGTGTGGCTGGGATTACCCCACCATGCCTAGCTTTATTGATTGAGATGGGATCTTTCAAACTTTTTGCCTGGGCTGGCCTCATACTGAAATCCTCCCAGTCTCTACCTCCTGAGTAGCTGGAATTACAGACGTGAGCAGCCACTGTGCTTGGCCCCAAAATATCCTTTTAACTGAAATTTACAGAGGTATTTTTAGTCTCCATTCACAAGATTAAATTCTGTGTTTTATAGTGACGACATGTCTCAGCTCTAGAAGTCCTGTGTTCATGGTACCCTTCCTTTTTCCAGGAATAAAGGAGATGTTTCCCAAGACCTGGTCAGTTGCAAACTGGCTGGCTGGGATAGAACTCAGCAGTTCAGGTTTCAGGCACCAGACAAAAGCCAAACCTGCCCAGAGGCATCCTCTGTTTCTGATCCTGAGAAGAAGCATTGTTCAGATGAAAATGTTCACTCCTTAGATAGCTACAGAAAAAACAAGCTCAAGGAGCCACTGGAGAGCAGCTGGGTGAGCAACGTGGAAGTCTCCCCAGGTAGGCAGTTCAGCCACCAGCGCACCAGGCTGGACTGAAGCCATCTTGCAGCCCGAGCACTGGTCTCTGTTTCACACCCTGGCAGTGCTTCATGCCTAAGGTCTTCGGGTTTGGATCCTTCTGCTCCTGTGGTGTGGGGAGAAGGACAAAAATGGGTTGACACATACCAGCTCATGCTTCAAGGAGATTGCTGTGGCGAGAGTCCCCTCTGATTACTTTCCCTATTCGGCCAGTCACTCCCAACACATCTTTCTGAGTGGTAGTGTGTCTGCGAGCGTTCATTTCCAGCATTATTAGGAATGTTCTACCTTTTGTTCTAATTTTGGATTGAAATTTCATTTCCCAGATAACTGTGCCTGTGAAGGCGAAAGTGGAGGAAAAGGAAGCACTCTGACAGAGAAGCAGAAGCCGGACTCCAGGGTGCTCATCCCTCCTGGGGGGAAAGCCTCCATTGTGGTCACGTGTGATGCCAAGTATGGGCTAGGGCTGAGGAGACTTCATGTGACTCATCTTTGACCTGTCTGGGTTTGGATATTTGTCATGTGACCAGATCCAAGGGAAAGCACCTGAGGCGTGGGATGCTGGGCCTTGACATCCATCCTTGTCCTCAGCAGATGACCCTACCCTGTCTTTGCAAAGAAAATAGAGTAGTCATACCCCATGAGCTCCCTCCATTGCTTCTGAGCCCTTCTTATAGCAGCTTCTCAGTCTCCTTCTGTACTGTGTCTTAGTGCCCCCAAGGCTTCTGTCTATCCACACCCCACCCTCTCCTCCCCTCCCCAGGCATTGGAGCTATGTCCTTTTTTTTTTTGCAGGGGGGAGGGGGAAGGGGGGAACGGGGAAAGAGAGGGGGATAGTATTCGGGATTAAACCCAGGGCCTTCCACATGCTAGGCAAGTGATCTACCACTGAATTTTCCCCAGGCATCTGGCCAGGGCACAGTTTGGTGAGCTGAGAGCTAGAGGAGGGAAGGAGAGGGACAGAGCTGCCTTCCCAACTGAAATGCCAAAACGCCAAACTTGAGCTTCCCTCTCCCCTTCTTTTCCTGGTTGGTTTGATCAGCTGGCCCCCCAAGCCTATCACCAGTCCCCCCTTTTCCTGTTCTTCCTCTTGCTCCTATCTTTGAGCTATCTGCTCAAAAGCACATGGTCACCTCCCAGCTGGACATTTTTGCCCCCAGCCTCTTTAACTCTCATCATTCACCCAAACTTGCTAATTCCAGGTCCTTTGGAAAATGTAAGTCTGGTTACATAACGGCCTTGCTTCAAGCATATTAAGATCAATTTTTGGGTGACCGTTAGGCAAACCTTTCAGTTATCCATGTGATGTGCATCCTGTTTAAGTGGGTTTTTTAATGTTTTGATAATGGGACTAGGTGATAAAGCTTAGGCATGAGCAAAAGGTAGAATGCACAGTATAACCCGGGTTAGAGCCACAGCCAGAAATGGGCAGAAAGCAAGTAAGAGGTAATGCCATTTTTGGTCATGTAATGTAATTTTGGTTTAAACTTGAGAATACTGAAAATATTTTTCTTATTAACTGAGAATTACAGAAAGGATTATATTAAGTGCTTGATTTGTCTTGAGAAAATATTACATTGCTTGTTTTAGAAAGTAAATTTTTTCCTTGTAAAAAAATTACTAAAACCTGGCTCATGTCTGTAATCCAAGCTACTTGAGAGGATCGCAGTTTAAGGCCAGCCCTGGCAAAAATTAGCAAGACTACACATCAGCAAAAAATCTGAGTGGGGTAGTATACACCTCTCATCCTCGCTACGTGGAGGTGTAAGTAGGAGGATCACAGTCCAGGCTGGCCAGGGCATAAATAGGAGACCTTACCTGAAAAGTAACTAAAAGCAAAAAAGGGCTGGGATTGTGGCTCAAGTGGTAAAATGCCTGCCTAGTCAGTACAAGGCCCTGAGTTCAAATTCTAGTACTGCCCAAACCAAAAAACTATGCATACCTATTATTAGATGCCTCTGTAACTTTCCCGATACGTGTGAATTACATTGAGTGACCGTCTTGTTTGTGACCAAGACTAAATTTTGTTTTTCAAGAAATCCTGGCCGCTGCAAGGAGTTGCTCCTGCTTTGCTTTTCCAACTTTCTCATCGGCCGCTACCTTGAAGTGAACGTCATTAGTAGCGAGGAGGCACTGATAGCTGTCCGTGAACCATTTTCGTGGAAAAAGCCTAAAAGTTCCCAAGCATTAGTGTCCACAAAAACTACAGTTGTGGTGACCACACAGAAGAGGTACCATGAGATGAGTGTGTGGGTTTTGGTGCACCAGACTTGTTTGGCAGCACCCAGGCTGGGGAGGTGGTACGGGTTGAGGCTGGCATCTTAAGTCAGATTCCATATGTGCCACTGCCACCAGTGTCACACGGCACAAGTACCTGTGTGCCCCAGTCCCACTCCACCTTGCAGGTCTCAGGGGCACACTCAAACAGATCCTTCCCTGCTCTCCTGTCTCCTAAGCAGGCTATCTCAGGCGTACTGTGTCCCTACAAACCCAGAGGTGCTGTCAGCATCGGATCAGTACCATGCTGCCCTGGTGGCAGTTCCCAGCATCCCTGTCTCGCTGTATTTGTCAGCAAGATTGCTTGGTTTTTGGAAGCCTGTTTGAAGGTGTGGTGCCATTTAAAAAGAATGAGTGACCTGTTAGTGATTGGTGGCTTGGGAACTTGGGGACTCCTATATTTTAAGTGGGATATGGTCTTGGGCCATGTGTTCTCTTCTGCAGTTACAAGCAAAAAGCTCTGAAAAGCAGATTTCCTTGTAAATTTGGTATCAAAAACTGACTTATAGATGTAGGAGGTATTTAATGATGTTCTCCAGCATAACAAGGACATTCATCCATCATTGCCACTACTGAGGTTGAAGATCAGGTGTTGCTGAGAACCTGTGAAGTTGAGAGATACCACTTCTCTGATACTGGAAAATTCTGGATTTCAGATCATATTATCCCGGTAACTGTACAACATAAGGGATGATGAACTTGTAGACCAAAGGGAAAATGTGTAGGCAAGTATTTAGCTTTGGCAAAGACCATTGTTTGGAAGGTAGCTGTGCTTACTTCCACCGATGTTTCATTAGACCATTGTTTGAATCACAGCACTGCCACCAAAAGTTGTGTCCTGAGGCAAGTTTCTGAACCTCTCTGTGCCTTGATCTTATTTGCAAATGATAGTTCCTAACTCCTGGTAGGCTGGTAGGTAGTGTAAAAAAGGTAGGTCATGTAAATGCTGTCAGTGAATATTACTTGTCCCTACTCACCTCCAGGGGCATGCTGTAGGATGGAACCCAGAAAGGGATAGTCCTTTATTACTGGATATTAATTATAGGAGCATCTGAGAACCCCTAGTCCTTTGGTACACTGGGCACTGTCCAGTTATTGCTGACTCAGGAGAAGAAGAGTGAAATACTCAGATCACCCACAGTATTGTAAACCCTCTCAGTTGTCCCTGGAAATGCATGAGTGCCTCTAGAGCAAGGACATTGGTTGTCAGTCTTGTTCTCTTCTCTGAAGCATGAGTTCAAGCGCCAGACTTCTTTACCAGTACCTTCTCTGCTGAGTTCCCACCATCCTGCACTAAAAATGACTATGTTTTGTGAGTCTCATATGCTTTTTCAGGCCATGTAGTCAGAGAGGTGACTTAGGTGTGATGTGGTTGTCTCTTCTCCTTTTTTCTTGTTTGTGTTAAGACTCAGTGTTGTACTAGCACCTGCTTTCCAGATATGCTTTGCATGTGTGTCCTAGCGTGACCCCCTGCACAGCCACAGAAGATAACCCTGTGCCTACAATGAGAGGCAGCAGCCTTGGTGCTGCAGGCAACTCCGGGTTGACTACAATATTTCCATTCAGAGTTTGCTGCTGAGCTGATGGAACCCATGCAGGAGGTGACTGGAGTAGAAGGTGGGAGCACACCTCTCCTTTCCCTCCACTCAGCACAAACTGAAAGCGAGGTTGGACAGGAATGGGGGCAGAAGCGCCTGGCCTTTCCTCACTTGATTGGTGTGGGCAGACCTGTCTCTTGCTTCTTTCTTCCCTCATGTTTTCCATCATTTCTGTAGCTCTGTCAGACTTGATAGCGGTGGTGAGGTTCTTTGTCCTGCTAGAAGCAGTTTCCGTGACTCTGATTTCAGTCCATTCTGGGGAAGGCAGAAGGTTGAGGGTGAACCCAGATTTCCCCAGAGAAGTCACAGTTGATAAAAACACAGTGAAAGGCAGGATCCAGATAGGGCAGCATTCTGCTGTGTTCTTTTTAGTAATGTATGGGTGTAGTTCCTAGTACTCGTCTTCACGAAAAGTACATTAGGGAGAGTTTAGCTTTTGGAAGGTTAAAAACTGCTCTCTTCAAACTCTCTGGTTCCAGCAGGCTCTTGGGACTTCCAACCCAGTTCTCTTGCTGCTGGATAACTCTGCGCACTTTTGACATAGAGGTGAGAGCACCAAGCTAGAGCCTGTTTAAAGGAACAGTCTCTAACCTGGAACAGAAGCCTGCACACTGCAGCCTTGACACAAGTTCCTGTGTCACATCATTCATCCAGCAAATGAGGTCTGGTGTGTCCCAGCCTGCATGGGTATGCTGCGTGAGCCTGACTAAGAGTGACGGGGAATGAGATAAAACACGCACAAACATACAGACATACAACATAAAACATAAAATCTGGGGACGGGAGGGCTGCACATTCCTGATGGGAAACGTGAGCACCTATCTGAGCCAGAGTGTTTATTTTATTAGGTCAGTACGAGGAAAAGACTCAGGTAGAAATCAAGCTTTAACAATTCTTGATGCAAGGTGAAAGGAAAGAGGCTTGGTGGGCTAATTGTCCTAAGGCTGATGAAGCTTAATTACGACACATCAGTTTGGAATTATCAAGGTACGCAGGACACCTTATCTAAGGTATTGATGAATCTGGCATCAGGGAGTCTCCTAACAGTTCTGATACTTTATCTAGTCTTGCATCAGGGGGCTGGTATGTGGACACAGCAAGTTGTATTCTTCAAGGAGATGTGAGAAGAAAGGTCAAGACTCCAGGTACTGGGAAAAATATGGTGGAAGAGGCTGTGCAAACTCCTACATGGAGAGGCCATGCAAACTCTATTATATCCCAGCCCAGGGTTCATGCCTGGTCCCCAATACTGGTCTTTCTGAAATAAGGACAGGCTGTCTGAGTAGGAAAGTCTAGTACAGGTTAAGCATCCCTAGTCCAAAATCCACATGCCAAAAGCCTGACAATGTGGAGCATTGGGGATATGCAACTCCTAAAGTCTGTAAAATACTCTAAAGTCAAAAACTACAAAATCTGAAACACCCCTGGGCCCAAACATTTTAGATAAGGGATACTCAAACATACGTATAAAATGCCTGGATGATTAAGAATCACTTTTAACTAGTGAATTTGTTTCTTTTAAGGAACTCAAGACGACAACTTCCAAGTTTTCTTCCACAGTATCCGATACCAGATAGACTGAAAAAATGTGTGGAACAGAAAATTGACATTCTGACTTTTCAGCCGCTACTTGCAGAGGTAGGAAAAGTATCTGAAGACCTGTGGAACATTCACCCACTCATCACTGGGGCCGTTTTCTGAAAAACCAGATAAACCTTTCTATGATTCCTGTTGGCCCCTTTCACCACAGGTAGCTGGGAATTTGAGGATAAAAGAGAGGCACCTTGACTTATTCTGTGGTGGTCATGCTGCTCAGGGAGAGGGCTTTGCTGCAGCCCAGCCTCCCTCCTAGGCCAGGTGGCATTGTGAGGAGCAGAAGGCTTTCCAGGCGTGACAACCCTAGCACATCAGGGTAGACAGGACTTGCTCTGAGAAGAGGAGCTGAGAAAATCAGGAAGAGACAGCATAATACCAACTAGTGGAAAGTACCGGAAGCCCTCCTAAGTCAATGGTGAAGCTGTGAGGTGACTATGAAGCAGGATCCTTTAGCTTTGTGCTCAGCAAGCAGAGCTCTGGATGGAAGTGCTGCAGTGAACCCTAGACCATTCCCTCCTGTCCCACCCTGTCCCGTAGTGTTGAGCAGGTGGTAACCTTTGCTGGAACGTTCTCACAAAGGGTGCAAGGGGAGTAGGTAGGTGAGGCCTGGGCACCACCTGCAGGGAAGGCAAAGGAGCTCCTCCTGAGTCGAGATGCTGCAGAGAAGTCTAGAAAGGACAAAGGTATCTGGTATGGCATTGGATTGGTAATGTTGCCCTGTCACAGGAGGTACTTGCTGTAGGGTTTTGTGGTCTGAGGAGATGAGTGACTGTGAGGTAAGTTGTATGGCTCAAAGATAGAGTCTGGACCGGCTGGGATCACTAAGCATTTGTTCTACATGACAGACCTTGAGCTGTTACAGATTGAGAGTGGGATCCAGTTGAGGGAGAGATGGAGGCCATTAAAGAGAGAGCATTTAGGGGAGTGAACCAGGGGCACAGGAGAGGCACAATGCCATGGACAGTGTGGGGTGGAGTGGACATTGCTGCTGGCCAGGTTCTGGTCTCTTAGTGTTCCAGACTTTTTTTGTTCATGCCACCTATGAGATGAGGTAGGCTAGACATATGCATGGTGCTGACCTATGGTTAGCTGTGTGGAGCCCTGACCAACATACACTAAAGTGTATGTTGCAGTTTAAATATAAAATGTCCCCACAGGCTCACGTATTGAAGGGTTGGGGCCCAGTTAGTGGCGCTATTTCAGGAGGTGATGGAGACTTAAGATTTGGGGCCTAGTTGCAGGAAGCAGGTCACTGGATGTTGCTATGCCTAGTTCCTGCCTCCCTTCCTTCCCCTCCCTTCTCTCTCCTTCTTAGGCAACAACTTTGCTTCACCATGATGTTCTGCTACACTATAGGCCCACAGCGATAGAGCAAGCACACCATGGACAGAAACCATGTGCTAAAATAAAGCTTTCCTTCTTTAAGTTGTTTTCTTGGGTATTTTGTCACAGTGATGAAAAAGCTAACTAATACAAGATAATTGGTACCAGAAAATGGGGGTCATTGCTGTGACTACTTGACAGTGTGGTTCAGAAGCCTGTGAAACTGATTTGTGGGAGGAACTTGGACGAGTTTGGAGAAGCAGGCTAGAGAAAGCCTGAAAATGGGGCAATTCTGGTCGTGGCTCAGAAGACCAGATGCTGATAGGAGTGCAGACAGTAAAGAATTGGCTCCCGAGGTTTCTGATGGAAGTGAGGCCTCCTGCTCCTGCTGGCAGTGTCAGACCTTGGTGTCATCCACATGGTGCTCATTTTGCAGGCATACAGAACACAAGAGTTTTGGGGCTTCTGCTGGATTGCTCAGAAAAGCCAGGGAGGCCAGACAGTGTGTAGCATAACCATGTTCCCTCTGGGGAGCTTCTGGGTGGGCAGTGAGTGAAGCAGAAGATACAGTGGAGACCCCAGGTTGTTGGCGATGTCAGGAGCATGGACCATCTGCAGAGTCAACCCAGGAAAGGGGCCATGGAAGCCTGATTTAATGTTTGACCTTATCCCTCCCTGTACCCTCATTCCTCTTTTGGATGAGTTTGGGGACTCTTGGAGATGGACTAAATGTGCTTCGTATTATGTGATGGCCATGAGCCTTTGGATGCCAGGGCAAAATGTTATGCTTTGAATATAGTGTCCCCACAGGTTCATGTGTTGAAGGCTTGGTCCCCAGCTGATGGCACTATTTTGGGAGGTGTAGAAACTTTAAGAAGTGGGTCTAGGGCTGGTGGAGTGACTCAAGTGATAGGGTACCCACCTAGCAAGTGCAAGGTCCTGAGTTCAACGGTCACTGCTACCAAAAAAAAAAAGTGAGATCTTGTTGGAAGAAACAGGTCACCGGGGGCATGCTATGACTGGGTCCCTTCCTTTCTTTCTCTGCTTCCTGGGCACCCTGAAGGAGGCAACTGTGCTCCATCATGCACTTCCACCATAATGTGCTACCTCACCTTTGGCCCACAGCAATGGAGCCAGCTGACCATGGACAGAGACCTCGGAAACCATAAGCCAGAATAAATTGTCCAAGTTGTCTTTCTCAGGTGATTTGTCATAGTGATGGGAAGAAGCTCACATAGTGCATAAGCCTAAGGTCAATACTTTTGGGTTTGGTAGACGCATGCATCCTCATGGTGGTTAACAAAACTGTTCCCTACCCTGTTCTAGATAGACACTGGTCTGCTTGCTTTCTGTCCAGCTTAGTCTCCCTTCCTGGAGCTTTGTGTAAGTAGTATGGACTCTCTTTTTTAGTCTAACTTATTTCACTCAGTATAGTTACTTTAGTTTGAGATTTGTCTGTGTTGGGGACAGAATAGCAGTCCCCAAAGAAGTCCTGCCCAGCTTGAGTACTGCCTCAAGCTGTTGATGTTATCTCACTTGGCTAAGGGACTTTTGCAGTAGGATGAGGTTGAGGACCTTGACATAAGGATGATCCTCAGTTGTCTGGGTGGGCCCATATCCTCACAAGGTCCTTGTAAGGGGGTTCAGGAGGGTCCGAGGAAGAGGAGGTGTCAGTTGCTGGCTGAGGAGTACAGCACCTTCAGAAGCCACACAGGCAGGTGAGATGCTCCCTGGAACCATGGGGAACAAGTCCTGCTTCACCTGACAAGCCAGAGAGACTTCTGACCTTTAGTAGGCGCTGTTTTGCCTACTGTGTGAGTGGGATACCAGCAGTCCATTGTTCCCAGTGCTGTCCTTGCTCTGGAGTATTGGGACCTGTGGATGTATCCAGTTTATTTTCATCTCACTTGGTAATAAGTGAAAGAATCCAGAGCTGTTTGATTTCATTTCTATGAAATGTCCACAGAGAGAAGGCATACTGGTGGTTGCCAAGGACTGGGGGAAGGAGGGAATAGAAGAAAAATACTTGATGAAAGGGAGGCTTACCTTGGAGAGATAGGAATGTTTTGGAAAGTGGTTAATTTTATGTGAATTTGAAATTTTTTCTGCCTTTATTAAAAAGATCATGTGATTTTCTTTTTTAATCCACTAATGTGGTAAATTGCATTGATTTTCAAATGTTTAGCTAACCTTGAATTCCTAGAGCAGATCCCACTTCTGCCCTAGGAAGAAGTCATGGGACTACCATTCATGTGTGTGTGTGCATTTTACTTTGAAAGCTCCCGGATGTACTGGGGTTCCAGTGCTAGGGTGGGAAATAAAGGGGCACTGGATGTGTGCATTCACAGAGTGTCTTTCATGGGATACTTTTTTTTTTTGTTCCTTCTGTGGGACTAGCGTTTGAATTTAAGGCTTCATGCTTGCAAAGCAGGTGCTCTACTGCTTGAGCCATACCTCCAGTCCATTTTGCTCTGGTTATTTTAGAGATGGGATTTCATGCATTATTTTCCTGAGCTGGTCTTGAACACTGATCCTTCTGATCTTAGCCTCCCAAGTAGCTGGGATTATAGGTGTGAGCCACTGGTGCCTGGCAGGGATATTTCTTTTACTTCATGGACAACCTTGTGTCTAGTTGTCTTAGCTGTGACCAGGGGTCCCTCACATGAGAAACTTGTTTATAATACTTGCAGGTGCCCTGTGGCTCTTTTGTGAACTGTGTCCAGTTTATGCTGCCTGACCGTTGTTCTAGCATGGCAACCCATTCTTTCCTCTGCAGTGTCCTAAGAAAAACATGGCCTGCAGCAGCCCCTGGTTCTTCAAATGGAAAGTCCAAATTTAGCAACCACCACTAAAGGAAATAAGTTCAAAGATTCTTACTTACAGATGCTGGACAGATGCTGCCTTCTTACCAGGCAGGGATGAAGAGTCATGCAGAGAGAGACAAAGAGGTAGAGCCAGAGGGAGGCAAGTAGGTATGTAGATTAGGTAATAAATTCCTGACAGTCCCCTAAAGGGAAGGGGCAGAGAAATGAGGGCCCAGTGTGGTAGGGAAGGGAAGTCTTAAGTCCTTCATCTCAGGAAGGGGCTCCACCCTGCCAAACCATGTGGGTGTGGTGATCACTTCTGGCATGCAGGCAGCATTTTGCCATGTTGCTCTTGTTACACACACTTTATGTACATGCACATAACTGTGTGGGTGTAAAATTGATTTCCTAGGATTTTGCTTGGGGTTTTGGTGAGGGTGCCAGTCTGCAGTCGTCTTTCCTGGTGGTGTCTTTGTCTGGTGTTGGTGCTAGCATGATCTGACTTCACGGAACCACTCATTTCCTGAGAGAGTGTAGAATTTCTGCTGTCATTTCTTCCTAAGTTTGTGATGGAATCTATCGGCTAGTCTCTGAGTGTAGAGTTTTCTCTGTGGGAAGATTTTATTTTATTTTACTTTATGTTATTTGGTTTTGTGTTGTTATGTTGTGATGTGATGTTATTTTGTGCAGTACTGGGGTTTGAACTCAGGGCCTTGTGTTTGCCAGGTAGGGGCTCTACCACTTGAGCCATGCCACCAGACCCTTTTGCTTTTGTAATTTTTCAAATAGGGTCTCACTTTTATGCCTTGGTGGGCCTGGACCATAGTCCTCCTATTTATGCTTCCTAAGTAGCGAGGGTGGGTGCCCAGTTTTTTATTTGTTGATATGAGGGTGTTATGGTCTTTTGCCCAGGCTGGCCTTGAACTGTGATCCTCCCCATCTCTGCCTCCCAACTATCCAGGATTATGTGTGTGAGCTGCTGCACCCAGAGGGAAGATTATAAATGAGGAAATCAGTTTTATTATAGCTACATAGCAGTTCAGTCATCCGTTCTTCAGTAAGCTATGGAAGTTTTCACTTGAAAAGAATTTGTCTCAGATCTAGGGCGAATGCAGTAATGTTGTTGGACTTGGGTTACACGTTAAGCACATATGGGAGGAATGGGAATAGGTAGGAAACCCAAAACTTGAAAGTGTTTGATGTCCCCACTGCAGAGGAGCTAATACAGTAACATTAAAATGGCAGAGGTCAATATGGGAAGGTGACTGGGAAGTAGTGAAGAGGTCAGGTAGAGATGAATCAGTTCAGGTTGTAATACACTTGTGCGTGGAAGCAATGCTAGGAATCTCTCTGTATAGCTATCCTTATCTCAACTAGCAAAAACACTATGTCTTTCTTACTATTGCTTATGTTTTCTCTTCAACAAAATTGGAGGAAAGGGCAGAACAGGTTCTTCCTGGAAGCGAGGGGGATGGGGGGAGAGGAAGGGAGCAGGGGGCAGACTGCAGAAATGGCCCAAACAATGTATGCACATACGAGTAAGTGAATAAAGAAAAGAAAACAAATAATCCAATTACAATTCCAAATAAAAAAAGAGGAAAAGAATTAGTCTATTTTATCTTAGCTAGTTTATGTGCATACACTTGTTCACAATATTGGTAACTGTGTCTTTGTTTTTTCCTCATGAACTGGCTAGTAGAGGACTGTAAATCTTTATCAGTGTTCTGAGAGAATTAGCTTTTGACTTTGGTCTCTCTTGTTTTCCATTTCATTGGTACCCACTCTGGTGCTTAGATTCATCTTTTGGTGGTACTGGGATTTGCATTCAGGGCTTTGTGTTTACTAGGTAGGTACTCTGCCACTTGAGCCATGTCCCCAGCCCTTTTGCTTTGGTTATTTTGGAGATTCATGCCCAGGTGGGCCTGGATCATGACCCTTCAATTACACTTACTCTGTAGCTGGGCTAACGGCCATGCCACCAAACACAGCTTTTATTGGTTGAGACGGGGTCTACCGACTTTGGACTAGACTGGCCTCCAACTGTGATTCTCCTGATCTCCACCTCCTGAGTAGCTAGGATTTCAAGTGTGAGCCACCACACCTGATTTTTTTTCTAGTTTTTTTAAGGAGGAAGATGAAATAATTTAATTAGAGATTTATTTGTCTTTTCTAACAAATTCATTCCCCCCTTTGAGGCAGTGTCTCATTACACAGCTGAGGCGGCCTCAACCTCTTAGTCCTCCTGCCTCACCCTTCCTGAGTGCTGGAATTACAGGCATGAGTCACTACACGCAGTCTTTTTAACTGTAGCTTTCTAGTAAGTTTTGAAGTTATGAAGTACGAATCTTCCAACTTTGCTTTTTTTTAAATATTTTTTGGCTGTGCAGCATTTTAGGATGGATTTTTCTATTTCTGCAAAAAATGTCGTTGGAATTTTAGCAAATTGCTTTGGATCTGCAGGTCAGTTTTGTCAGGTGATGGTTTAATAGTATTGAGTCTTCTAATCCATGAGTATGGGGTGTGTTGCCATTTGTTTCTTTAATTTCTTTCAGCAGTGTTTTGTGAATTTTATCATACAACTCTTTCACTTTTTGGTTAAATTCCTGTCTTTCTGAAGCTGTTATAAATAGCATCATTGTGGTAGTTTTAATGCTTATTTTGTGTCTTTATTTCATATTCTCCTTATTCTAACAGTTTGTTCTGGAATCCTTTTTTGTTTAGCTTTCGGTGGTACTGGAGTTTAAACTCATAGCCTCATACTTACTAGGCAGGTGCTCTGCTATTGTGTCACACCCCCACTCCTCCTTTGCTTTAGTTATTTTTCTTGTGCTTTTTGCTCCAGGCTGACCTCAGACCTGATCTTACTATCTATGTCTCCTGTGTAGCTGGGATTATAAGCACATACCACCATGCCTGCTTTTTTTGTTGAGATGGGGGTCTCACTAACTTTTTTTGTTTTGATCATGGTTTCTTCAAACCATATCCCTCTTGATCTCTTCCTTCCAAGTAGCTTGGATTTTAGGAATGAGGCACCTACACCCAGTCCTATTTTGGAATCTTTAGGACTTTTTACATGTAAAATCAGGCCTTCTGCAGACAGATGACTTTACCTCTTCCTTTCCAATTTGGATGCTTTTTAAAATTTTTTCTACCTAATTGCTCCAGCTAGAATTCTAGAAATATATTGATTAGAAGTGGTGAGAGTGGGCATCCTGGCTTGCTTCTGATTTAGAGGAAAAGCTTTAAGATCTTTCACCACTGAGTATGATGTTAGTTTTGGACTTTTGGGGAGAGGATGGGGCTGGGGTTTGAACTCAGGGCTTTGTGCTTGCAGAGCAGGTGCTCCACCACTTGAATCACACCTCCCAGTGTAGGAGGTGTGCCCACTAGGTTCAGACCCTCTGACTGTGAGTTGCCTCACCTGGGGTAGCTGTATTTGAGGTAAGCAGTTTGAACTTGCTGACTGCAGGGCTGCTTGTTCCCTACACAGGACACACTGTTCTGCTTTCAGTGACTTACTAATTCTTTTCAGCTTTTGAACATGTCAAACTACAAGGAGAAGTTCTCCACTCTGTTGTGGCTAGAGGAAATACATGCAGAGATAGAGCTGAAGGAGTACAGCATGAGCGGGGTTGTCCTGAAGAGGAACGGGGGTCTGCTGGTGCTGGAGGTCCCAGGGCTGACTGAGAGCAGGCCTTCCCTTTATGCAGGTATGAGTGTGCTGTCAGCTTCCCCGGGCCCAGCAGAGAACACACAGGGAAAGGACACTTTGAACTGCCCACACACTGGCATTGTTTCATTTATGTCCTTTTGGGTAGCATTTTGCTTAAATTGAAACTGTATCAGAGATTTGTGTATATTAAGCATGTTCCTTTGTCATACTCTTTAAGCAGCTGATCCCAGTAATGTTCTGTTTTACTCCACTTCATCAGAGCTTGAGTTTCTATTGTAGTAGCAGATGATTTGGGGTTCATTTGACACGTGGTAACATATTTCTTAACCAGGTGACAAACTGATTCTGAAATCTCAAGAGTACAGTGGACATGTCATTGAGTACATCGGCTACGTCATTGAGGTGAGAGGACGCCCTCTGCAGACCAAGGGTGGGCTGACCTAGTCCCAATGGGGAGCTCTTTGGATAGTGTGTGGTACATAAAGAGAACTTACATCTAAAGAAATTCTGTAATTTTCAGTCATGCAAAATGTCAGTTACGTGGTAAGTCTTGGTATTTGTATTTAGTCAGCCTTGGGTGTTCTGGGTGCATTCTGGAAGAACTCCCAGGGTGGGAGCCTCAGAAGAAAGGGCATGCCTAAGAGTGTGTGGCTCCCAGGCTGGGGACAGAGAAGGTCTTGTGGACTTAACTCTTCAGATTGCCATGCCCGCAGGATCAGGAGATGCTTAGTCTGTGCGTCAGAGAAGATAGAGCATACACAATGCCTAACAGAAAATCAAAAGGAAAAATGCCAGAATTGTCACTCTCAAAGGAAGCAAGGATTGCAGGACTTGAAGAGTCTGATCACGATTCAGACACATTTGGCACCACATTTACTCCATTCTCCACTCTAAATCAGGATTCACACTGATTCCTTTCCCAGAGTGCAATATTTTTCCAGAAGACCAAACTTCACAGGGCTCCAGGGCTCTCATGGTGACTTGGTACAGCATGTGTGGACTGAGCTGCATGCTGTGCCTCATCTTCAGTCCTTCCAGCTCAGTGGGGACACATAGGGTAGTGCTAGACAGGGTGGATCGATTCCACTGAGGTGAGAAGACTGCTACAAGTACAGATTGCAGGAGAGATTTGTCAGTCTGCTTGGGGAGAGGAGGGGCCACTGACATAGCCTTAAAAGACAAAAAGAATTTTTGGTGTCCTGAAAGGGCATGGAGCATCACTTCAGAAGGCATGAAGGATTCAAGTAGGACACAGCTGGTGCCTTCCAGTTCATGAGTCCAGACTTCCTCATCTAGGCCAGGTGCTGCCTGTAGCTGTCAGAAGCTTGAACCAACTGATAGAGGCAAAGGGCATTATTTTGAGACTGTGAGTGGCTCCCAAAACTGTCACCAAGGTGGGCAAGCCAGGCATGGAGAATGTGGTCATTAACAAAAGTCTTGTTAGGCCTGGTCTTGTGAGGGCAAAGGCAGCACAACCAACCTTGTCAGGGCCTTGGTATTAGATGCTGATGCCGTGACCGCCCTCAGGATCCTCCACCTGTGTGCCCAGGGCAAATGGATTCCAACATTCTGCAATGCCTGACTACTATGGCCCCTGAACAAGGGACATTGGACACTCCTGCACCCCTTTAATTAGCCATGCTTCAGTCACAACATGTCTCCTTTAAGTTAGAATTTCACCTGAAACTTGATCAGGAGCTTGAGTGACAAGGGGCAGCTGAGGAGCTGTCCACTCTCAAGTATATTTCTCTTGGAGAGGCTTCCACTCTGCTGAGCAAGAGATCACCTTTCCTGTCATGGCTTATGTCCCCACTTAAAAGAGGGTTTGGACTCTGGGAGCCAGAAAAGTCATCCTTGTATGAGAGCATCAGTATACATCTGTCTTTTTACACTTAAAAACTTGTAAACTTGTTCCTGGTTAAAACATTGTCCTCATCCCACCCTCAAGTTATATCCAAAGTCCCATCTCTATCTGCTTGCACATCCTGCATCTTGGGGACATCTCTTCCCAGGCTTTCCACATGGCTCTGTTGATTGCCTGTGGTCAGGCTAAATAAAAGTTGACTACTGCGAGCAAACACAACATTGAGAACAGGAGGGAAAGGAACAGTATGTACAAACATAAGTAGGAAAGAAAAGGACAAAGATTACCACCTTGTTGATCCAGTTGATAATGAGACCAGTGCTAGAATTTACAGCTCCCCTCCCCTTCTGCCTGGGCAGGATCTTCCGTTAGTTGGGGAAGGAGCTGCCCACACTCCTAGGGGACCAACCCCTGTGTGCCCATGCTAGCAATCCCCATGAGCTCTCATCAGTGAGTGACACCAAGGTAGATGGGGTGCTCTTCCCCATTGCAGAGCTGTGCCTATTTGGCCGGAATCAGAGGGTCTGTTCACCTTACCAACTCCATAGCCCACGTTGGCTGGTGACCAAGTAGCATGAGGACAGCCAGGTGATAATCTTAGTTTCCAGACAGACTTATTACTGTGTCAAGAGAGAAACCTGGATACCACTGCCTCCAAAGAAGCAGGACCAGAAATCTCAGCAAGAAGAACTGCCAGTACCTCCCCACCTTGGTTCCTGAGCCACAGTGCATGGAGCAGTGGCACTACCCAGGAACTCATTAAGAGCTGATGTGACAAGCAGCTGGCCTGCCATGGTGCTGAGACACCATGGTCATTCTGTAGGATGCCTGGTGTTCCATAAAGTCAGCTCTTGGCTTGTGTCTTTTCAGCATGGCTTTACATATATTTTTGAACAGAGTATGGTGTGTGACACTGGTACAGAAGGCTCTCATGAGGCCCCAGATGGTGTGGCTGGTGGAGAAGTCACATCTAGAATGAGCAGTTATCCCATATTTCCTGAGGAGTTCTCTTTGTTTCCTGTTTGTCCGGGAGAAACTATGAGGAATTGTTTTATGCAGGATCTACCTTTATCTAGTTCCCCATAGTAGGAGGCAGGGAAATTTTGTAATGACCTTTCTGTGGAGGCTTTAATTCAGCAGGAACTGCTGAATTAAAGTGGTTGGTCTCCTTTGAGTCAGCAGCCCATCTTATACCCTGTGTTCTCAGAGCCTTTGGCTCAGGGAGAAGTTCACTAAATAATGTTGGCTTGAGCGCAGTGACTGCCAGTGCCTCCTGTTTGTATAACTTAATGACATAATGATTTAATCCTTTTAATTAGTTTTGCAGGAATTTAAGATACCATTTTAGTTCAGATCTATAAAATGAATTTTTCATGATATGTTATTAAGATATAAATGAGACTGGTCCAAGAAGTCAAGTCTCAATGTATGGAATTTGAATTACTTGTTTGTTTTTCAGATTCATGAAGAAGATGTAACTCTTAAACTTAATCCAAAATTTGAACAAACATACAACTTTGAACCTATGGATGTGGAGTTTACATACAATAGGTAAGGCTTTAGTGAGTTTGTTGGATGGTCTGCTCTTGTGTGAGCCTGTTGAAGTATCCATGGTGATGCAGGGGTATCATGTTGGCCATACCTGTGCTTTGTGGGTGGTGCAGGCACCACGTGTGCAAGTACAAGTACAGCTTTATTAACAAATAAAGATATTCGCGCATTTGTGTATACATTCTTTTTTGGATTTTATATGACAAATCCTTGGCCCATGCCCACTCTTACCATCATTTATTTATCATACACGTGCTGTATAAGCTGTCACCCACTTGTCCCTTTCTCCATTGAATCCCCCAACCATTAACTAGAGTTCTGTTTATCCTTTTCTAACTTTTTTTTCAGATCGGGGGTTGCACTATGTAGCCCACAGTGGCCTTCAACTCAGTTCTCCTGCCTCAGCCTCCGAAGTAGCTGGGGTTACGGGAGTACTCCTTATTTTCTAAAGAAATCGTTTGTTTGTATATGCAAAAATCTTTTGCAGTTTATAAAAGGAGAAACTGCAACTACTGCTTTATGTGTGTGACAATCTACCCTGGATCTGCTCTTCTGTTGATGACAGAAGAGTTACTCTGCCAGCTCTGTTGATGACATTCTCACTATTGTGATTGTTGTGGCTGTAATGAAGGAGACACAGTGCACTTAGGAGTGAATTGTAGGCTTTGGGATTTGATCATGTTTTCCACACTACATCTGGGTGTGGCATTGACTTCTGTGCCAATGTGTATAGTAACCTATTGATCCATATCCTCCCTGAAACTTAATTTCATTAGACTTCTTAAGTTGTGCCACCCTGGCACCTACCTAGCAAGCCTGAGCCCCTGAGTTCAAAAGTTCAAATCTCAGTACTGCCAGAAAAAAAAAAAAGAGAATCCCCATGTTTTTTAGCTATAAAATTTTCATCTATGAGATGCTTGCTTGTATCTTTTTTTAATTGAATGATTTATCTGATTCTTATTTGTAGAAGTTTTTTCTTATTTTTTGTAATATCTTCTCCAAGTTTGTTACTTGTCTTCTCTTCCTCCATCCCTCCTCTCCCCTCTTCTCTACTTCCTTTTTTTGTTTTTCAGTGCTGAGAATGAAATCCAGGGCTTCACACATATTAGGCAAGCATGCTATCACTGAATCCACATCACTAGCCCAGTGTTACTTGTCTTTTAGCTTTCCTTTAAATACTTTTTGTTAACAGAAGGTGCTAACTTTATCAAATTTGTCCATCTTTTTTGTTGTTGTTGTTATAGAAGTGCTTCTTGTGTCTTGTTTGAGAAGTTGTTCAGTGTTTGTATTGTACTTATGTTGGAATGTATTGAGGGAAGTGGACTGATGAAACAGAGAATGGAGTTGGTTCTTTAAGGCAGGAAGGGCAGAGAGAGAGAGTGATACATGAGTCCCAGAGAGAGGACATTTTTTGTTTATTGTTTCAGATGAGGGACATGAGAGCACTGAGGTGTTTGGTGAATGGGGAGAAGCAGGGATGCTAGGCTGAGGGGATGTGTGAGGAAATGAGTTCCAGACCACAGGTCAGAGCAGTGATCTTCCTTGAAGGGTGCACATCCTCCATTGAGATGGTGGGATAAAAGATTTGCAGCTGATTTGTAAACCTAAATTTTTATTGACTTGTTTTTGCTCTGGAACATGAAGCCATTGTATAGGTGGCTTATGAAGGCTCGTTGTAAATTTAGTTTGTTTCTCCATTGACTAATGGTGTTTCATGTGCTCATTTGCCACTTACATATCATCTTTCTTTGTTGAATGTCTTCTCCAGATATTGCCCTTTTTAAAAAATTTTCTTCTTACGATTGAGCTGTCAGAGATGTTTATATATATACTCTTACCCGAAATATGTTTTGTAAATGTTTTCTAATTGTGACATGCATTTTTCACTGTTATTACTCTGTGTGTGTGTGTGTGTAGCAGTGGGGTTTGAACTCAGCCTCACGGTTGCTAGGCAGGTTCTCTACCACTTGAACCACTCCATCAGCCTTTTCATTATTTTTATAGTGCCCTTTGGAAAACAAAAATTACTTATTTTGAGTGAGTTCAGTTTTACCATTTTTTTCATTTATGGATCATGTTTTTGGTGATACATCTAAGAAATCTTTGCCTAACTTAAGATCAAAAAGATTTTCTCCTGTGTTTCCTTCTAGAAATGTTTCAGCTTTAGGTTTTATGTTTAAGGTTATGCTCTAGCTCAAGTTAATTTTTGCAAACGTGGGGTATGAGTAGAAATTAGGGAGCTTTAGTATGTATGTCCGCTTTGTCCAAGCACCATTTGTGGAAAAACTGCCCTTTCACCAATGAATGTCCTTTGTACCTTTGTAGAAAACCAATTAACCATATATCTGTAAATCTTCCCTAAGCGGTCTGTTCTGTTTCATTGATACATTGTCTGTCTTGGCACCAGTGCCACGTGGCCTTTCTTGCTATATTATGGTAGTCCATTCAGACTACTATTTCTATGACAGAGCACCATAGCCTGGGCGGCTTATAAAAAGCAGAATATATTTCTCACAGTTCTGGGGGTTGGAAGTCTGAGATGAAGATGCCAGGAGATTTGGTGTCTAGTGAGATCTTGTTTCCTGGCTCATAGATGGTGCCTTCATGCTCTGTCCTCAGGTGGCAGAAGAGATGAGGGAGTCCTGGGGTCCCTTTATAAAGACATTGGTCCTGTTCATTCATGCTGAGCCCTCATAGCCTTATGCCTGACAGAGTCCCTACCTTCCACTACCATCATGTTGGGGGACACAAGCATTGAGACTGTAGTGTGTACCTCTATGGTAAGTCTTAAAATCAGGTCATGTAAAGCTCCACCTTTGCCCTTTTTTGGCGCTGTCTTCTTCGGTATTTCCATGTGGATTTTAGCACATACTGTCAATTTCTACAAAAACCCTTTGGCATTTTGATGGGAATTACATTGAGTCTGTAGGTGAGCTTGAGAGAGAATGGATAACATAACAATACTGAGTCTTCTAGTCCTTAAAATTGTGTACCTATTCATTTATCTTCTTCCCATTTCTTTCAGCAATGTTTTGTACTTTCCAGTGTATAGGTTTGCATATCTTTTGTCAGATTTATCCATTAAAAAAATTTTAATACTATTGTAAACATTTAATTTCAACTTAAATTTCCAATTGTTTTTCAGTATTTATAAAAGTAATCGGTAGTACTTTATACAGTATAATCACATATTAAATAAAGGCAGTTTTTCTTCTGCTTTTCATATTGGGGTGCATCTTGTGCGTTTCTCCTTGCCTTCCTGCATGGGCAAGAACCTTGGGAACAGTGTGAAGTGGTGAGAAGGGACGTGCTTCCCTTGCTCCCAGCCTCAGTCAGTATTGCAGGGTGAGGAGACAGGGTACTAATTATCTAGATAGATTCCAGATTTTTAATCAAGAATGGATATGGCTTTTGTCAAATGCTTTCTCCACATCTGTGGTTTTTCTTTTTTAGCCTTCTGAGATAGCCAGTTACATTAATTGGGCTTTCTAATGTAGAGTGAACTTCACATTCCTGGGTGAACTGCTCTTGGACATGATGCAGTTCTTCCTGCATTGCTAGATCTGACTCACTAAAATTTTACTCATTTTTGCATCTGTGTTCATGGTATATATGGGTTTATGGCATCCCTTTCTCCTACAT
This sequence comes from Castor canadensis, assembly GCF_047511655.1. Classification (NCBI taxonomy): domain Eukaryota; kingdom Metazoa; phylum Chordata; class Mammalia; order Rodentia; family Castoridae; genus Castor; species Castor canadensis. The sequence goes on from NC_133393.1 coordinate 158,393,494, forward strand.
ATTCTGGAAGAATTTGTGTAGTGTGAGTACTGCTTCCTCCTTAGACATTTCATAGAATTCACCCCAAGGCCTGGAGTCTGGAGTTTCCTTTGTGGGAAACTTTTAAACTATGTATCCATTACTTTAATAGATAAAAAGAAAGCCGGGTTCTTGTGGCTCACACCTGTAGGCAGGCAGTGATCAGGAGGATCATGGTTTGAAGCCAGCCTGGGCAAATAGTTTGCAAGACTATCTTGAAAATACCCAACACCAAAAAGGGCTGGTGGAGTGGCTCAAGTGTTAGAGTGCCTTCCTAACGTGCTAGCATGAGACCCCGAGTTTAAACCCCAGTACTACAAAAATTGATTAACTACTATTTGAGTTATCAATCTGGTTGAGTGAACTTCAGTAATATGTGTCTTTTTTTTTTTTTTTTTTTTTTTGACAGCACTGGGGTTTGAACTCAGGGCCTCAACACTTGCTAGGCAGACACTCTTAGTGGCTTGAGCCACTCTGCCAGCCTAGTATGTGTCTTTTAAGGAGTTTGTATATTTCATCCATATTGTCTGATTTATTTGCATGAAGTTATTCATAGTACTTCCTTACTGTCCTTTTAATATCTGTGTGATCTGTGGTGATTTTACCTTTCTACTTTTTCATGTCGGTGGTTTGTATTTTCTTTTTTTCTCTCATGCGTCTGTGTAGAAAGAAGCCTGCCATTTTAACAACCTTATAAAGAGTTCACTGGCTACAAGTGGACTAGCTAATTTTCTGTTATTTATTTCACTGATTTTTGCTCTTACCTTTATCAGTTCCTTTCTCCTGCTGACTTTGGGTTCCTTCTTTTCTTTCTGTAGTTTCTTAGGGTGGTAGTTGAGGCCATGATTTTGAGTCCTTTATTCAGGTGTTTGGCATTGCATGAGTGTTACCCTGCTGATGAAAGTAGCCTAAAGTTACTTTACTTGTCTCCTGTTGCTGGGTATTCAGGCTTCCAGTATTTTGCTGTTACAAACAGTGAAGCAATAAAGATTGTTTTATCTTTTTACAAAGATGTTAAAATATAGGGATAATTGGTATTTTTGTGATAGTGCATCTTCCTCTTGAACAATAGTTTGTACCTAGCACAGTTCTCATTTGTGATCTTCCTTGTTTTCCTTTGGATTTCTTGTTTATTGTCCTGTTAGGTATCCATACCCTGTATGTTTTAGTTTGTTTTTTTTTTAATCATAGTTTTCTATCTCTTGTGTTAATGTCTTGTTTCATATTTTAAGAGAAATACCTCTAATATTTTATCATTTAGTATCTTGATGTTTTTGCATTAATCATGTTAAAGCTCAGAAAGCTAAACTCAAAGTCACTTTTATAACAAAGCCACTCTTACAATGAGAGTATTGTCCTCTTGACCTCCTCACCTCTTAAAGGCTCTTCCCAAAACTACCACAGTGCAATTTAATTTCAGCATGTCCTAGGTTCAGTCACCAGCACTACAAAAAAAGGAGACACACCCTAACAATTATGTAAACAAATTCTGTGACCCTCGCTTGCCTTAGTAGTTACTTATGTTTTTCTTTCTGGCAGGACCACAAGCAGACGGTGTCATTTTGCACTTGAACAAGTCATCCACTTAGGTGTAAAAGGTATTATTTCATAGAGTGGTAGTGTTATATCTTCCCAGAATAGTTACAGGTTTCCTAGAAAATTTTGTGTAAAACAGTCTTTTCAATCATATGTCAAAAGTAAAAATATGTGATAGCCACGTTTTTATTTTTCTCTTGGAAAGTTTATGCTTTTTACTATTTTAACTACATAAAAAGAACATGCTTAAATATTTAAAAATAAATTCACTGTGCTCTGCTTTGCACTTTGTAGTGTAATTCATTGTTTGCACTGACACAGACAAGAAAATGACTCATTGCAAACAATATGCAGTACTGATAAATGCTAACTTTAGGGAAAAAAGGGGTCCAAAGGGAGAAGAGTAGAATATGAACTACTTTAGGATCAGCCATAAGCATTTAGGTTGCCTCCATTCGTATTTTTAAGCTTTTCAGTAACATGTATCCTCTTACCACTTCTTGTTTTAAAGTGTTGTTTCCAGAAGAAATCATTTTACAGTCTCCCCAAGTGACAGGAAATTGGAGCCATGCACAAGACACCAAAAATGATGGACAGTCCACCACCAAGGTAGTGCTTTGATGTATTTAAGTAGATAATATGAATTCACTTTCAAATAAGCTAGCTCTTACTTGATTGGAGTATTAGAGGAGTGCAGTTCACAAATAACCCCAGTCATAGTTAAAACTAAAATATTTATGAAGTAGACTTACAGATTTGTGTGCAATTAAATGTAAATCAAAGATGCTACAGTGTATTTAATGGGGGGAAGTGAGATGCAGGTGTTTGTGTAATCTTACTGTTTTATTTTTAAATTGTATGCTTTTCATATATATACTCTGATACATTTATGTGATTGCATACGTACACAGCATGTCTGGAAAGACACATGCCCAGCAAACTTGTGTCCCTGTTTGCAACCTTGGTTTCTGCTGCAGAGACCATTTTTACTGGTACAATCCAGTTGCCTCTCAGTGGTAATATAGAGTCTATAATGTGCCAGGTAGTATGCTAGGCTCTCAGTATATTTTTGGGAATAAAATAGAAGTTTTATTTATTCTTGTATTTCTAGTAATGAGAAAAACAACCCATGTCATGATAGAGTTAATGACCTATAATTCTGTGTTGTTGGAACATGGTCTCACGGGTATAGCTTAAATTTATAATAATATAAATGTTTAAATTATATCTAAGATCTAGAAACCCTTTTACCAGTTCATAGTCCCTGTCTAAAAATTCAAAACCGATAGTGTTCGAATGCCTACATAATCATAGAAAATACTATAAATGAAACAAAAAAAGTTATCTATTTAAAATCTATCTACATGTTTTATATTTGACCTCTCTTTTGTTCTGAAAATAGAAAGAGGTCTTTACTGGGCACAGATGCAGTGCCATCTGCAAAGCTCTTTTCTGTCCTTCCTGGACTCATTCGTGGTTCATTCTGTGGCCTGATTCTCAGGGAGAGTCTGTGGTGTGGGTGGTGGGGCGAGGTGGAGGAACTGTTGCTGTTCAGGCAGATACACTCCTGACTGGCTGGATCTTAAATATTCATAAATGTAGAATATTGTCTTCCTATAGATCAGCTAGGTTGCAGATAAACTCAAGGGCATTCCATACATCAACCAAGAAAGAATTATATGGAAATAATTAAAACCAGGCAAGATGTATGAACAACAGTTTGAGACATTAGCCATAAGCTGTCTCAGGACAGTGAGTGATTTCCTGAGAAAGAGGAAGGAAACAAGTAAGGTAAGCCTTGTGTCCACCCCCACAGACTTCAGAAGATGTCCAGGCCAAAGTGCAGAAAGAGGGAACCCAGAGTCTGTCTGAGCTGAGGAGACAAAATGGAGGTCTCAGGAGTGCAGGTGGATAAAGTTGATAGTGCCTAGGAAGGGGCAGGACAAAGGGAGTAGTTTGGGGATCTACAAATGTTCCCTTGAGTTTTTACCATATCCATCAGTGTCAGTTTGGAAGAAAAAAAAACCCAGGCTGGGAGATGACACTTCTAAAAGTTGACACAGTGCTATAGTCAGAGAAGGAGAGCCTCATGATTCATAACTTGTCAGTCCTTGGGGAGTTCTTGGAGTATTGTCTCAAGTAGGGAAAGTCCATCCCTAGACTCAAGGCTGCTGTTGATCTGCATCTGAGAGCAGAGTTCAAGAATATTTATTAGAATGCAAACGTGATCCAGCACTCAAGAAGGCATAAAATTCACAGTGATCGATATCTGATTAAAAAAAAGAAACTGGGCTGAGGATATAGCTCAGCACTTGCCTAGCATGTGCAAGGCCCTGGTTCCATCCCCAGCATGTACAAATAAATAAATAAAGTAAGTAAATAAGTAATAAGTAAATAAATAGAGACCATAAGGAGAAAATGTAATCAGCTATAACCAGTACCCCCCCAGTTACATGATAGAGTTAGCAGACAAGAACATTGAAACAATTATAACTTCAATGAGCCATGAAAGAAAAATAAAAGATACACATTTACCACCTATAGATGAAACATTCATTGCCTAAATGAACAATATATTGGGCAGAAGGAACAGAGACTAGGCAATCCAGAAGAAAAGGCTAGTGAACTTGAAGCTTTATCAATTAAAAAAAAAAAACTATTGAAAACTAAACAGAGAAAAGATGAATAAAAAACAAGAAAAAATTGCTCTAAAACATAAATTCTTAGATGACGAGCATCAGTATGTTGTGGTACTACTTCAGGTGGCCTGACATACATGTTATTAGAGTCCCAGAAAAGGGAGAGCAGGAGGAACATTTGAAAAAACAGTGACTGGGCCAGACGTGGTGTTACATGACAACACTCGAGAGGCTGAGGCAGCAGGATCAGGAGCTTAAGGCCAGTATGTACTAGAAAGTGAGACCCTGTCTCAAAAAACCAAGGGCTCGGTAAGTAGCTCAATGGTAGAGCACTTGCCTAGCATGTACTAGACCTTGGGTTCACTCCCCACTACAAAGAAGGGGAGGGAAGAAAGCTGGAAGGCTTCAAATCTGAAGTGTATACTAAGAAGTCCAACAAACCCCAAGAACAGGAAGCAGGAAGACAGTTATGCCAAGGCAGATGACCATCAATCTGAGGAACAATGCTGAAGACTAGGGTGGAAAAGTGCCTGCCTCACAAGTTTGAAGCCCTGAGTTCAGACTCGAGTACCACTGAAAAAGAACAGCAGGCTTCTTGTCAAACATTGTAAACCAGAAGACATTAAATGCTGCCTCTAGAGTGCTGAAAGAAAAAAGGAAAATGCCAACCCAGAATTCTGTGCCTAGTAAATACAGTCAGAAATAAAGGTGAAATAAAAACTTCTTTGGACATACAAAAGAATTAGTGACCAGCACATCTGCACTGCTTGAAATAATGAAGCCTGTCAGGTGTAAGGAAATGGTACTACATGAAAATGAGGATCTGTGCAAAGGCCAGGAAGATATGTTCATGCATAATGTAAACAGAAGAACTTTTCTTCTTCTTTTTTGTTATTTTCAGCTCTTTTTTTTAATACAGTCTCACTGTGTAGCCCAGGCCAGCCTCCAACTTAATATCCTCCTATTTAGCCACTTAAGAACAGATTACAGGTATGAACCACCACACTCAGCAGTTTTTCTTATTTCTAAAAATTCTTTTTAAAAGATGATTGACTTTTTGAAGCTGAAATAATAGTAATGTATTGTGGAGTTTGTGACATTTGTAAATCATTGTAAATCACTGGCACAAAGGATAGGAGAAAAGAATAATATCACAAGGTTCTTAGAGGATTGAGAAGTGGTTATAATATGACTTGACATACTCTTTAGTCAGTTAAAGATGAATACTATACTATATATGTACATACATGCATCATATATATGAAGTGCATGTGCGTATATATGTGCATGTATACATATGTATATATACACACACACTGTACTACATATGTATACTGTACAGCTGAGTGCCACTACTAAAGTAACAGTGCAAAGAACTATAGCCAACAGATCAATAGAAGAATTAAGAAGGAATCATAAAAATAATTGATAAGTAGGGACACGTATTCACATGCCTGTAATCTTGCTGATGTGCTGTCCACCTCTGCACTCGCTTATAGAGAGAGGGGAATTGAAATAGTGGTTATAGTCTTGTACCTAGGACGGATGAAACTCAGAAACAAATGAGAAGATAGATTTAAATCTAACCTTATTGATCACATTAAATGTAAATGTTCTAAACATTGAAGTAAAAGGTAGAGATTGCCAGATTGGACTAAAAAGAAAAACCTAATTACAGTCATCCCTTGGTGTCCACAGGGGATTAGTTCCAGGGCCCTACCCCTATCCAGGGTACCAGAATGCAAATTCTCTAACCCATATATAAAATAGCATAGTATTTGCCTCTAGCATACACACAGCCTCCTTTTTTTTTCTTTTTGTGGTACCAGGGTACTCAGGGCAGACACTCTACACTTAAGTTGCGCCTTCAGCTCTTCTTGCTTTTATTATTTTTCAGATAGGGTTTTACCTTTTTCCCCCAGCAGGTCTGGACTACAGCCTTCCTACTTAGGCCTCCTGTGTAGCTGGGATTACAGGCATGAGCCACCATGCCCTGCTTCCTCCTCTATACTTTAAATCATTCCTAGATAGCCTATAATATGTAATACAATGTAAATAGTTGTCACACTGTATCCAGGAAATGATGACTCAAAAAGCTTGTATATGTTAAGTACAGACAAAGATTTTTCAACTGTCGTTGATCTAAAGTTGCTTGAATTTGTAGCTATGAAACCTATGGACACAGAGATCTGACTATATACACTGTACCAAAAACACATTTTAAGTAAAAAGACACAAGCTAAAAGTAAAGTGATGAGAAAAGTTATTTTAAAAAAAGATGTGATAATTAAAAGAATGATGGAGTGACTCTATTCATGCCACAGAAAGAAGATTTTAGAGTGAAGATTATCAGGATAAAGATGATGATGTCATAATAGAGAAGATAATTCATCAAGAATACATAACAATGCTAAGTGCTTGGGTACCAGAGAATAGCTCCAAAATATAAAACTTGTGTAACTACAAAACTGAATAGACAAACCCATGATTACAAAGCCACCAGTGTCCGCCTCTCAGCAGTGCTGGGGAAAGGAAGCAGAACCATCACAGAGGTGGAAGATATGAACGAACAACAGGACAGTGTGACCTTCAGCAGTGAGCAGCATAGAGACCTGCCAAATCCCCAGATACCTGGAAACCAAAAGCACACTGATAAGTAAACACTGCATCAAAGAAGATATATCAAAAGCATGATTAGAAAGTATTGTGACCAGAGTTGAAATGCAGTGTAGCAGGAGACACTGAGACAATGTCAAAGCTCTCTTTATGGAAATGTATAGCACTCACTGTCCAAATTTAAAAAATACAAAGACTTCAATGAGTGACTTCTGTTTCCTCCTTCAAAAAGAAACTAGAGGGCTATAGAAAGATAAGAACACACAAAACACAGATGAAGAAATATATCAGGCTTGAAGTAACTGAGATGGAAACAAAAAAAGAAATCAGTGAGTCTAAAAGCTGGACTTAGCCAGGTGTAGTGGCTAAAGCCAAGGCCAACTTCCTTGGCTACATAACAAGACCTAGCTCAAAAAATTTTCTTTTAAAAAGCTAGTCTTTTGAGAAGGTGTATCAAATTGCTGAACCTCAAGCCAGACTGATGAGGGGGAGAAGAGTAAAGATACAAATTGCTAATACCAAGAATGAGAAATGTGACATCACTGGAGTCCACAGGTACTTTGTTGTGATGATTGACTTTATGTGTCACCTTGACTGGGTGCTCAGATACTTGTTTGAGCTTTATTCTGGTTGTATCTGTGACTGCTCTTTGGATGGGATTACATTTGAAGTGGTAGTCTGTTAAAAGCAGATTGCCTCCCTAATGTGGTAGGGCGTCCAGTCAGGTGAGGCCTGCATAGGAGAAATGGACTGACTATGCCTACAGTAGAGAGGACTCCTCCTGCTGACTGTCTTCAGCTGGGATGCCAGTGTTTACCTGCCTTTGGACTTGAACTGGAACATGGCTCATCTGGGTTCTCCAGGTGGGAACTCACTCACACCTTTGGCGATGCATCTGGTCCTCATCTTCAGCCTCAGACTGGTCTCCAGCTTGTTGACTGCAATCTTCGGATTTCTCAGCCTTTGTAATTGCATGAAACAGTTCCTTATATAGTGGTCCCCCCTTGTCCATTTTTTCGCTTTCCACATCTTCAGTTACTTGCAGTCATCCATGGTCCAAAAATACTAAATGAAAAATGCCAAAAATAAAGAACATACAAGTTTTAAGTTGTGTGCTATTCTGAATAGTGTAATGAAATCTGACACAGGCCCTCTTCGTCCCTCCCAGGACATGACTCATTCCTTTGTCCAGCATACTCTTGCTGTCTACACCTCCCGCCTGTTACTGCTCATTAATCACTTTGTAGCCATCTCAGATCTTATCAGATCTACCATCATAGTAGCACAGTGCTTGTGTTCAAGTAACCCATATTTTACTTAACAGTTACCCCAAAGCACAAGAGTAATGGTGTTGGCTATTGGGGTGTGCCAGCGAGAAGTCATTAAGTGAAAAACCACAGTTCTCAAAATAGAAAAAAATTGCTGGTTTTTCCATCACACCTCACACTGCAGAAGTTATAACCATAGTGTGTGATAGGTGCTTAAAATGGAAAAAGGCATTACGTTTGTGTATGTGTGTTCAGGAGAAAAAGCACAGCACATACCAGGGTTCGGTACTACCCACAGTTTCAGGGATAGTTATCGCTCCCTCTCTCGTTCTTTCTAGACACACACTATTGGTTCTGTTTCCTGGAGAGTGCTAACTAATATGGTAATAAACAACTTTGTCCTGATAAACTCAAAAACTTACATAAAACACATTCGTTGAAAGACATATTGCTAAAACCCACTCAGCAAGATACTCATGACTGAATAGTTCTAGATCTGTTTAAGAAATTGAACTTGGAAATATTCTCCACCTTCCCCCATAGGAGCTCTGTGCCTGGGTAGCTTTGCTGGTCAATTCTGTCAAACATTTCAAGAAGAAATAACACCAATTCTACACAGACTCTTCTACTTGAAGAAGTTTAATTCCAAACTCATTTTATAAAGCCAGCCTTACACTGATACCAAAGCAAAAACCACAAAAGTAGAATAAGAAAACTACATTCCAACGTCACTCGTGAATGTCGATGCATAAATCATGAAACTAAATCTCAACAGACAGTATATGAGACAAAGAGTTCATCGTAGGCATGAGAAGCTGATTTAACATCCCCAAAATAAAATCAGTGTAATTCACCACACTGACACACCAAAAAGGAAAAGTCATACAAGTCATCTCAGTAGACACAGAAAGGAACCTAACAAAATCCAACATCCATTCCTGATCAGAACTTTTTCTTAACTAGAAAAAGAGTTAAGCTGGGTGTGGTGATTCACATCCATAGTCCCAGATAACTTGGAAGACTGAGGCAGGAAAATCACCAAAGTCTAGGAAATTAAAACCAGCCTGAGTCAAGACCAGCCAAGGCAATAGAGTAAGACCCTGTTTTCCAACTCATGTAGGAAATCTGGAATCTACAGTGAAGCTTGTGAAAGGAAATGATTTAACAAGAAAACAAAAACATCAACATACAAAAGTACATTTTGTATACTGTTGTTAAATTGAAATTTTAAAATGCCATTTAAATAGCATTTCAGTGTTTTAAAAAGTAGGGATAAATCTGACAAGAGATGTAAGACTCCACTGGCAACTAAGAAGCCCTGATAAGACAGAGTGCCAGAAGACTGATGTAAGTCGAGAGAGACTGTGTCACTGGGCAGTCTCAGTGTTTTCAGCCTACAAATTCAGAGCATGTACAGAAGTATGAACCTGGATCCATACCTGACAGCATGTATAAACACTAATTCAAAAAAGTCCCCAGCCCTAAATGTAAAGCCTAAAGTTAGAAAACTTGTTGAAACAGCATAGGAGAATATTTGTGCGTCCTGTGGTTGGGCAGATCATTTTAAAAGTGACACAAAAAATGTAAATTGGACTTCAGTGAAATTAAGTATTTTGCTGTTCAAAAGGTACTGTGGAGCTGGACATGATGGTGTATGCCCATAATCCCAGTGACAAAGGAGGCAAAGGTGGATTGTGAGTTTGAGGCCAGCCTGGGCAAAGTTATTGAGACCCTATCTCAAAAAACAAAACAAGAACAGAAGGACTAGATGCACAGCTCAAGTGGTAGAGGGCTTGCCCAGCAAGGCAAGGCCCTGGGTTCAGTCCAAATACTTGGGAATAACCTGTCTGATAAAGGACATGTGTCCAGAGTATTCATTAAAGAATTCTGCAAGCTCAGTAAGAAGACAACTCCATTTAAGAAACGCACAAAGGATGTGAACACTTCACTGAGTAGATACAGGTGGTGTAAACTGTGGGAAGATGTTCAACACTGTTACCATCTTTGGGAGATGATTAAAGCTATGGTGAGCTACCACTATCACTGCCCATGCCAGGTTAAGTGAGCATGTAGAGGAACTTGACCTCGCTCTCTGAGGTGGGAACAGCAAATGAACAACCACTGTGAAAAACAGATTCTTAAACTGAACCTGCTCTGACCATATGGTCCAGCCCTTTGTCTGCCAGGTGGGTGCCCTGGAGAAATGAAAACCTGTGCTTGTTCAAAGCATCCATGAACTTTCCAGGAGTTTTCGACGATAACCGTCCCAAACTAGGAACAACTCAATGTCCATCAACAGGCGAATGGATGAAGAAATGTGGTGTGCTTTAACCAAGGCATAATACTCACCATAGAAAAGAATAATACAGTGACAGTAAATGGATCTCAAAACAAACTTTATAGAAGAAGTCAGTCCAAAAAAGAGTGCATACCTCATGGCCACATTTGTATGAAGTGCTAGGACAATAAACCAGGTACAGGACAGCAGGAGGGAGCTGCCTGAGGGAGCATGGGGACGGGTGGATCTGCTTGGCACCTTATGTTTGCTGATGGTTTCACATGTTCAAACTTGTCAAATTTTACACTTTACATACTTGTGCCTTACTGAAACACCCATTTGACGAGGTGGGAGGTTGTCTTGGATGCCTTCTGGAATAAAATTTGGCAATATATGCAACATTTTTCATGGAGAAACTTTTGATGTAGCAATTTTTCAAGATTTATCCTGTGACATTAATTGATTGCACAAAGATACATGTGTGAATTACAGAATTCTGTTCTTTGAAAAGTTGAAAAAGCAGTTCCATTGGTCCAGTTGGGCAAATTAAATCTTTGTTTAAGCACATCTACAAGACCAGTTCCTGTTAAGTCTTGAACACAGTTGAGAGGCAGTGCTGGTTCATTGTAACCTCGGAAAGGCACCAAGATGCTGCACAGTGGAGTTCTCAAGAGAGGTCTGCCCTGGGCCATCCAGCAGCTGTCAGCTTTCCCTATGTAGGCAAGCCTTGGATGAGGAAGGATGTATGTTAGTCAAATAAAATTTAATCATTTATTTTGGTTTCATCACAAAATTTAATTTATATTTATTTTGGAGAGTTCAAAAAAAGCAGCATAAACTTTTTTTTTTTTTTTTTTTTTTTTTGTGGGATTGGAGTTTGACTCAGAATTTTGGACTTGCAAAGCAGGTGCTCAACCACTGGAGCCACACCTTGTGCCATTCTTCTCTGCTTACTTTGGAACTATTTGTCCAGGCTGGCTTCAAATCTTGAGATCTCCCAATCTCAGCCTCCCAAGTAGCTAGAATTATAGGTGTGAGACACCGGCACCAGACTTTTGATGCCAGTGGCTTTTTATTAAATGTTCTGTATTTTCATTATATTTGAAAGGATAGGACCTGTGACCATCCAGAGAGCTGTTAAATGTAACAGCAGAATGTTGTTGGTAGATTTTCACTTTTGCTTTTCAAAATAGCCAGTGTACACAAAGCTGGGGCTCTCAGCCACTTTCTGCATGATCATTTCTAGAACAGAAAAACCACGAAGGACCAAACAAAAAACGCAGCAAAGGAAAGGCATATGGGTGGCACGGACCTGCTGGGAATGGTGGCGTACACTGCAGAGACAAGTAAGTTGGGTATGTGAAAAGAGGTTCAAAGAAGAGTAACGAAGAAAATTCATGTTTGAAAATAAGGGCCTTGACAAGCACACTCTGGTTGGGGATATAGTCTCTGACACATGCGTTATCCAAATAGGCTATGGCCTCATCCTGCCTGGACCCAAGGGAAATCTTGATGCTTTAGGTTAGGTGAGTTCTTTTTGTCATGTGAGCTTTTAAGCTTGTGTTTGTTTGTTTGTTTCAGACAGAGCCTCACTATGTTGCCCAGGCTGATCTCAAACTTGTGGGCTCAAGCATTCCTCCCACCTCAGCCTCAAGTGGCTGGGACTACAGATGCATGGCACCACACACAGCTTACAGACGTTTTTAGATCCTGTCTCTAATACTTTAGGTGATACTACATCTATAAATGGCCCTTTCTCTCTCTTAGAAAACTATGTTAGTTTTCCCAACTGCCTCATAAAGCACAAGCCAGATGGTCACAGGATTGTGCTGTGCAAAGGTCTGCTTAGTGGTCACACTGACTAGCCATCATCTGTCTGCCTTTAGGGCATCTGTGCTCTGACAGCTGACCAGCGATGCATACTGCAGTTGTACAAAGTCATCTGGCCTCTAAACTGTCTCTCCCTTAATGCAGTAGATGGAATTCAGATCCCTAAAGCAAGGGACGAGGAGTTCTTCAATCCAGTGCTAAATGAAAATCAGAAACTAGCAGTCAGAAGGATTTTGAGTGGCGACTGTCGCCCACTCCCATATATTCTTTTTGGACCTCCTGGAACTGGAAAGACTGTGACAATAATCGAGGCTGTTTTGCAGGTGAGGACAGTGGTGCTGGTTCCTAATACTGTGCACTGTGTTCATGTGGGTGTGTCTGCAGAGGCCATCAGTTTAAACTTTAGAGTTAGATATCATAAAGATCTTGAGAAATTCCATTGTCTCCTAACATTAAGTTTGTCTGTGTGAGTATCGGGGTCTTAAATGTATTTCATAGGTACAGAAGGAAACTCTTCCTTTTTATAACAGTAAACCATTTGATCCCATCACAGAGTTTTACTGAAGAAGTTGCTATGACAGTGGCTAAAGCCACCACTCTGCAGAAGTTCTGGTATCTCCTTTCATATTTCAGCTTGAATATATGAAAATACTGTGTTGTATTACTGTCATTTAGAATTTTGATTAGCAAACAGCTTGTTTGCCTGCCCTAGTACTGTACTGCAAGTTGGGTGCATGAGAATTAACACGACTACTCTGCCTTGGAAGGTGATTTAGGATTGTGGACAGAGCAGGAATCTTACCACCTAACCACATGTCTCAGTGGCAGCCGATGAGGCAGAACAGTCAGTTTGATGTTGTGGGCGTGTCTCAGAGGTGTCCAGGGATGAGTATCCAAGCTGCATTCTTGTTCCTATAAGTGAACCTGTGTGTGTTGGACGTCAGACTCAGGGTTTCTGCTTTACAGTTGATTCTTGGTCTCTCTTGTCTTGGATGAAGGTACATTATGCTTTGCCAGACAGTCGGATTTTGGTCTGTGCCCCCTCCAACAGTGCTGCTGACCTCGTGTGTTTGCGGCTGCATGAGAGCAAGGTGCTGAAGCCAGCTGCCATGGTCCGGGTGAATGCCACCTGCAGGTTTGAGGAGGTGAGCCCCAGGCATGGGGTGGATACCTTGGCTACCCCCTTGGAGTATAGGAAATGCCTAGGGAGCAGGTGTGGGCAGAAGGTAAGACACTACCATCACAGACAGTTGTGATGGAGAAATTACTCTGCCCTGTGCCATAGCTCAGGTGCATGGTGGGGTATATTCCTTCATGTTTCATTGTGTTCCCACACCCTCTGAATTATCAGTCCTATCATGGGCAATCTTAGCTTTGCTAAATTCTTACATTCCTCTTTTATCTCATTCCCAAATTCATTTTTATTTCTTTTCAGTTCTGTTTTACTGGATTGGTTGTGAGTATTTCTTCAGGGAAATTGCAGGTTCCTGGTTTGCTTATGAATGAAGTATTGCTTTAAAAAAGAAATTGAGCTGGGCACCGGTGGCTCACCCCTATAATCCTAGCTACTCAGGAGGCAGGGATTAGGAGGGTCACAGTGTGAAGCCAGCCTGGGCAAATAGTCTGAGAGACCCTATCTTGAAAAACCCTTCATAAAAATAGGGCTGGTGGAGTGGCTCAAAGTGAAGGCCCTGAGTTCAAGCCCCAGTACTACAAAAAAAAGAAAGAAAAAAAAGAAATTGAGGGCCTGGTGAAGTGGCTTATACCTATAACCCAAGCTCCTTGGAAGCAGGAGATAGGATTGCAATTCTAGGCCAAACTGGACAAAAAAGTCAGCAAGATCTTAACAAACAAGCCAGGCATGGTGTTTCATGCCCATAATCCCAGCTATGTAGGAGGCATAGGTCTAAGGCTAGCCCAGGCAAAAAGACTGACACCCTATCTGAAAACTAACTAAAGCAAGAAAAGGGGCTGGGGGCATGGCTCAAGTGGTGCTTGCCTAGCAAGTGCAAGAATCTGTGTTCAAACCCCACTACTGCAGAGAGAGAGAGAGAGAGAGAGAGGAGGGGAGGGGAGGGAGAGAAGAAAGAAAAAAAAAGAGAAATTGAGACTAGAAAATGTCCAAAGGTCGCATGATTATGTTATAATCACAGATGCAGAGTCCATAAAACATGGACTTAGTTGATGTGAAAATACAAGACATTTTTATTTAAAACCTCTAAATCATTACTTAGTTAGCACTAAGAAGTGGTAATTGGGCAAGAAGTAGTAATGGGGCAAAGCTGAATTACTTTCAACTTTGTCATTCTGTCCAGCTTAAAGAAATGCTTAATAGCCAGGTGCAAGTGGCTCACACCTATAATCCTAGCTATTTGGGAGGCTGAGATCAGGAGGATCGAGGTTCAAGCCAGCCTGGGTAAATAGTTCATGAGACCCTCATCTCCAAAATAACCAGAGCAAAATGGACTAGAGGCATGGCTCAAGCAGTACAGGGCCTACTTTGCAAGCCTGAAGTCCTCAGTTCAAACCCCTGTCCTACCAAAACAACAACAACAACAAAAAAATGCTTAATAATTTGAAAACCAGACTGACTCCACCCTCCTTGCCCCAGACCATCATTGATGCCATCAAACCATATTGTCAAGATGGGGAAGATATCTGGAGAGCCTCACGCTTCAGGATAATAATCACCACGTGCAGCAGTGCAGGGCTTTTCTACCAGATAGGAGTGAGGTAGGCATCAGGTATTGTATGGGGTACAGGTTCCCCAGACAGAATCTGTGTTCTCCTCACACTTGCATCTTAGGGGAGGCTGACCACACAGAGACTTAGTGGTGGAGGGAAGCAGCAGTGTAGAGTGAGAACAGTGGGCTAAAGGCTTTTCTGAGAAAGCAGTATTAGTGCTCAGTTGCCAGAATCAAAGAGTGTAACAGTGGGACAGTCAGGCAGGTGGGCTACAAATGGCTTCATTGATATATTATAACCCTTAGCATATTTACCCAAAGGAGACCTCAGAGCTGGAGCCTAGTGAGCAAGAATGATGGAGTGGGGAGCTGGAAGAAGAAACCTGGCCACCAAGACTTGAGGGCCCAGGAGAGGCATTTGGACGTGACCTCTAGTTGGGTGGAAAGTCTTTGAAAGGCTTCCAAGCAAGGGAGTATCTTAGAGGAGCAATGAAAGGTAGACTGCTTAGGAAACAGCGAGTTCTGTGAGGTCAGCTCCTGTGGGGCCTTGTGTGTCACTGGTGTGGGAACTCTGCAGGGAAGACAGAGCTTGGGGGAGAAGGGACTTGTGCACTGGAGGCAGCTTTCTGAGGACATGACCTCAAAGCTGGGAGAAAGGGAAGATAAGCAAGGTGCCCTCGTGTCAGTGTGCTGGAGGTGATACAGGGAGGCAGCAAGCAAACCTGGGTGAGGAGAGTTGGCCATTGTGGGACAGGCCACAGAGAGAAGAAGCAACAAAGTTCCTGAGGGAACAGCCTCCCTAACAGCCTAGTGATGGACACCTTGCAGTTTCTGGCAGGACCACCCTAGGGCAGTGTCCTGAGGGTAACCACCTGGGCCCACAAAGCCTCTGTGAGCGCCATGTAGCAGTGTGCGGCCAGCCATACTGTCATCTCACTACTTACAAATTATTTTGTGAATCTATTTTAGTTCCTGTCATATTTGCATAATGCTATTTCACTACATAACCAGTATAAAATGATTGTTGATAAAGTCTATATTTCTTTTATTCAAGCCTTCAAAATCTTCTGTGTAGGACTGGAGGTGTGGTTCAAACAGTAGAGCGCCTGCTCTACAAGTGTAAAACCCTGAGTTTCAAACCCCAGTCCCACAAAAAAAAAAAAAATCCTCTGTGTATTTTACATTTAGACTTGTATGTCAGACTAGCCACCATGAGGTGCTCAAGAGTCAGGTGTGGCTAGGGGACAGCACAGGTCTAAACAAGGGTGCACAGTAGAGGACCTTGCTGCAAGACCAGGTTGAGTCTTGGGGTGCAGACCGCCCCACACAGGGAAGGACAGAGCTGGCATTTTCATGCATGGACAAGCGATGTCCAGGTGGAGGGAGGAGGTAGCTGACCAGGGCAGGCCACTGAGAAAGAAGCTTTCCTAGGAGGTAGCATCCCAGGGGGAGAGAGCCTGCAGGGGACTTGGAGCTGTGGAGGCTCAGAAGGGCTACACAGCACGATCGTCTGGGAGAAGTCGTGTTAAGTGACTGCAGTGAGTACAGAATTGAAACTAATTCTGGAGGGTACGTATTATGAATTGTCAGTGGAAGTTGAGGCATGAGATAGGCAGTGGAAGCATGCTTGATTCCTCCTCTCTCAGGGAGGGTGTCATCTGTGAGGTCAGTGGCTTGAGGCTCACAATGGAGGCCTGAGGTCAAAGATGTAAACTAACACCACCTCAAGTAGAGAGTTTCCCTGGCCTTGTCTAACCTAGGCCTTGTTTTATAGCAGGTCACTGAGGCTCAGAGGTGACAGAATTTGCCTTGGGTCAGGAAGGCAGGAGACTAGCCTCTGAGGTCAGGCCCAAGGTTTGACCTGCTTCTGTTGTTGCCATGGCTCCCATATTCCTTTGGCACCCACCCTGTTTTCTCACTGTGGTTTAGCTGCCTCAAGGCCATTATGGTGTAGGTCTGGTGAGAGTACTGGCCTGGTACTGTTCCTGGGCTCCCAACAGCCTCAGCCTGTTGGTGTGGTGGGTCAGGCCACACCTGGCCTGAGAGCACTGGCTATGGTGAGTCAAGGAGGAAGTGCACAGATGGAGTTGCTGCTCAGTTAGCTAGTTCCCACTGCTCCTCCTTGATAGCCCTCACCACTCACATCAGTCAGGTCCCTCTGATACATAGGAAACAGGCACGGAGAAGTGAATCACCCTGTCCCATCCACATCCTTCCAGACAAACACACATGCTGCTTACAGAGCACCAAGTGCTAATAGGAATTCATGAACATCTTCTAGGTGACACCCAGCCTCACACTCTTGCCCTCCCTGTGCAGTCCACTGTGACCCCTTGGCTCAGAGCAAGGCTTTGCCAGCATGTGTCAGGCATTGGTTGCTAAACAGGCTGACAGAAATTACTATTCAAACATCTTTGGCTCTAGAGTTGGACATTTCACACATGTATTTGTGGATGAGGCCGGGCAGGCGAGTGAGCCGGAATGCCTTATTCCTCTGGGACTGGTTTCAGACATCAATGGCCAGGTAAGGCCTGTGCACTGTGTACTGTATGTGCTGCTTCTTTTTTACTGTTTTCCTGCAGATAGGATCTTACAGGGGCCAGGTGAAAGTACCAGAGCCCCTAGGAGCTGGTAGGCTGTAGCAGTACTGCTCATCACAACTTCAATCCTTTGGGGCTGGGAGGAAAAGGCCTGCTTTGTTGTGATTTATTCACTTGCAGACAGAAGCTAAGAACCATTCTAAGTACTGGCAAAGTCAGAAGCTGTAGTCCCTGCTCTGAATGAGCCCCACATGATCAAGTAGAGAGGACCGAGCCTTGTACCCTGCCAGGATCTACCCTGTCCACTCCTACTCATACTCCCAGCCCCTCATCTCCGTGTGCCCCTGGAAGACCTTCCCACATGATCTTTCTTCTGGGGCCTCTGACCTCTGACAGTGACGTGGGTGTCATCTTAAACTCTATATTTGCTTCTCCCCTCACCCTCAGTTGGGAGATCATCTGTCATCTGCCATGTGAATACACAGGCTTTCCTGAAGACACAGCCCCACCACCTCCTATCAGGTTACCAGTCTCTACGAGGCAAACACAAGCAGGGACCAGGGAGGGAACCAGGACTAGTCTAGTGAGAACATGTGGCCTTGGGTGAGAGATGAAGAATCATGAGTATGATGTGGCTATGTAGGACCTACATTAGGAGAGGGGATCAGAAAGAAGGGCCAGGGGTGGTCTCCCAGGGCCAGGCACAGCAGAAACTTCCAGGACACAGATTGCATCCTCTGGGCTCTTACACTGTGAGACGTTAATAGAAGAGCAAGCCCAACTGCTGGAATTGGGGCAAAGGGAAGCACGTAGTGACTACCCTGTGAAGGAGCTCAACACTCAGGCCCATTTAGTGTTCTGCTTTCACTGCCTCGTCCAAGCTTTTGTCAGTTCCAGCTGCATACTCCCTGGCCCTCAGCCTCTTCCCTCATCCCCTGTAGCCAGACTGAACAAGGGGCCCCTGCCTACGTGGCCCCAACCCTAACTCATTGGAGACCCTCCTCTTATAGTCCCTTGGGGTCCTCTACTGTTGGACCATGTGTCTGTCAAGTCCCTACCAGTTGAGTCTTGTGTGTCACAGATAGTGCTTGCCGGCGACCCCATGCAGCTTGGTCCAGTCATCAAGTCCAGGCTGGCTATGGCCTATGGGCTGAACGTGTCCATGTTGGAGAGGCTGATGTCCCGACCAGCATACCTGAGAGATGAGAATGCCTTTGGTGCTTGTGGCGCATACAACCCCCTTTTGGTGAGTCCCTTGCTTTCTGCTTTATTAAGTCATTCAAACCAAGTGGGAGCAGAGCTCCCCTGGAGCAGGCAGTGCCTGCAGGAGGAGCCAGGAGGACGGGAGCCATTTCCACCTCCACAGAAACATCTTCCACCCCTCACACACACCCCACTGTGAGGGTGCTGGACCCTGAGAAGTCTGCTCAGCAGAGAGCCAGCCCCAGACTCCTGGGTAGGGGTTGAGCAGCTCCACTTACCTGCCCTACCTTCCAGATTGGATTTAAAGCACTTTCCACCTTTGCTCTGTCTCCTGAGGGCCCCCACCTGGGTCAGGGGATTCAAAGTGCAGAGCTGATGATACAGAGTCTGTGACATCCGAGGCTAAAATAAGTTAAATCTGCATTCCTCCATCAATGTAGAAGAAACAGAAAGTGGTTTTTGTAACTGGCTGAAAAAGAGAAGGCTTGACACCAAGAGGCTGAAGGGAATGTCTCCCATGGGATCCCCCGATGTCCACCCATGTGCAGCTTCCGTGCTCACCCGCCTTAGTCACATTGTCAGAGTGAGAGCCCCTACACACTGAGCTGAAGAACCTGGGGTCAATGTCCCGTCACTGAACAATGACAAATCACTAAATACAAAAGCTATTACTCTCTAAACTATGGGTTTTTTTAAACTTCCATATTACAAAAAAACAAGATTTCCACTGAACTTGTGTTCCTAAGGTGCAATGACCAAAGAGGATTATAGAGAAATGACATTTTCCCCACTGCAAAAACAAGGGGGTGAAAGAGCAGACAGACTGTGGAGGGTATTTTTTGGGGGGGAAGGGTCTTTAGGCTGAGGAGGACCTCTGGGAGGCCAGACAGGCACGGCTGTCCCACTGTCAGAGGAGCCCATGCAGCTGTCCCTGGGATGAGACGTGATGTCTTCTGAGCCTAGAGAAAGCACTTGAGAGCTATGCTGCCCGTGTCACACAGCACAGGGGACCCTCAGACTGACTTACAGAACATAAGGTTTTGTCTTGAAGCTTCAGCCGTTTTTCCCAGAGTAGCTGAGGCCGGGAGCCAGGGCAGCCATGTGCCTCTTCTTCCTTTACCCATTTTCCTTCACTGCTGTAGGCTGGTATTGTGATTGACGCTAGACTAGGTCAGGAGTTTTGATTGGCATCTTGGAGGTGGAACACATTCCATTCCCTGGATTGGAGTTTATGGTCCTTGGGGGCAGTGACATTCTGTCAGGAACAAGGGCAGATGCCTGAACTGCCCAAACTTCCCAGACCAGTTGGAGGCAGAAACTGAAGTGTTCCTCACACTGCTGTAGTCCCCATGGTCACAGCTCTGCCAGGGAGGCCATAGCAACAATTCCTGCTGCCCGGCTGAGTATCTTCACAGGGCTTTGCTTAAAGACAGTGGATCCAGCGCAAAGCTTGTAACACACAAGGGGCCATCCAGAGGTGCCTGCACCAAGAGACTCTTCAGCTGGTCAGGACTCAGGAGCAAAAGGAGGCCCCTCCCATTGTTCACCTTTTCTATTAAAATGAACCCTTGGGTCCATAGTCCTCTGAGGGGCTTGGTCTGACAACTCCTGTGAGGTGGATCTTCAGGTGGCCTCAGGTGTGCCACACAGAACTTCCTTCCCCTTGACGTGAACTGTGTGATGCTGACTCTGTGATGTGTGCCTGTCCTGTCTCTTCAGGTTACAAAGCTGGTGAAGAACTACAGATCCCACTCAGCCCTGCTGGCATTGCCCTCCCGCCTGTTCTATCACAAGGAGCTTGAAGTCTGTGCAGACCCCAAAGTAGTGACCTCACTGCTGGGCTGGGAGAAGCTGCCCAAGAAAGGCTTTCCTCTCATCTTCCACGGGGTGAGGGTAAGTCTACGCCTTGAGCTGCTAGATGCCTGCTGCATCAGGTGAGGACAGGGAGGAAGTAGTGCCATTCCAGCTGACTGATTTTGATCCCAGAATGACCATGCTGTGTGATTCCTGTGTTGCTCTGCGTTCCCTGTATGTGCTGCTTACCTACGTCAGTAACCAGGCATTTGTCGTGAACCTGCAGGGGCAGGCAGATGCTGGTCTCCAAGCATGAAAGGCAGCAAGGAGGGGCTGCTGCTGACCTCTCCCATCAGATGAGCTCCACACAGAAAAGGCTCAGGAGGGACACTGCAGTGCAGCATCCTTTGATGCTTGCATCAGGCGAGTGCTGAGTTCCAAGAAGAGACACAGGCTGGCTGAGTTCGTTGGTCATTGACGAATTCAGAGCATGAATTAGAAGACTGGGAGGTAAAGCAGGCAGGCCAAGGAAAGCTGGACATCAGGGAGCTAACTGCCCCAGCAGTGCCTGCTCCATTCTGCAGGACCAGAGTCACAGGAGAACATGCCTGTAGGAATCGATCAGCCATGCACCTGAGCCCAGCTCCAGAGGCAGGGGGATGACAGTGACAGCTTCCAGGCCTCACAGAAGGAGGGGATTAGATACTTGGGATCTTTAAAAAAAAAAAATGCAAGCATTCACTAAAATCAAATAGTTCGAATTAGGAATTTGGTTGTCAGAACCAAAAATCAAGTTTTGCATTCACTCCCCAAAAGAATGGGGTTCAAATTACCCAGAATTACAGCTTGCCTAAACAGGGAAAGCTGGTGTCAACAAGCCCACTTCTCATGCCTTGCCGGGTGCACAAGTCTCAGTGATGACGCCACTCAGCATGGTCTCTGCCCAAGTTTCTCTAAATCCCTTGAAGAGAAATGGTGTTTGGAATCTGTGGGAAGTGAGTGGAGTGGAATTGTGTGTGCCAGTGGCTATGGAGTGCCCACCCTCTGGATGAACATTCTGGGTCCCTCACTGGTGGTCTGTACTCACCCAGCCCTGGTTTGCTTGTCCTTCCACAGGAGTGCCTCCCACTGTCTGGATAGCTTTGCCCTCCTCAGGAGCCTCCTGTGTATCAGAAATGGTAGTGGAGGGAAGTGAGCCTCCTGAGGCATAAGCAGGGTTACTGTGGACAAAAGACATGAGGCTCTACCTGAGCTCATGGAATAGGACAGGCGTGTTCCTGATGAGAGCTCAGGATCTTAGAGTCATTTATCCCCAAATCAACCCTGTATTTAATGTAGTCTAAATAAAAATCGCCACAGGCTTTTTCATGAGAAACTGATTATAGAGAGAAGATTTAAGTGTTTTATAAAAGAAAGGTGAGGGCCGGAGGCATGGCTCAAGTGGTGGAGCGCCTGCCTAGCAAGCATAGGCCCTGAGTTCAAACTCCAGTGCCACCAAAAAAAAAAAGAAAAAAGCGAATTACTTAGTACATTACAGAACATATACAATGTTATAGTAAAAGTCCAGAGTTATAAAAAATATATATACATATATATATATGTAGGAACACAGCCCCAAGCATTACATTTGGTGGGGTGAAGGTGGAGAGTACTGGGGATTGAACTCAAGAGCCTAGCACGCTATCTTTTTCAGGTAGGGTTTCATACTTTTACCTACTGAGCAGCTGGGATTACTGGCATGCACCACCACCCCCAGAAACATTGATGTTTTAATGTAGGACTTTAAGATTGAGAGCACCTTTCAGTGGTTAGGAAACACAAGATGTTAATAAAGATTTTGTCACTCACAGACTGACACACCTGGAGGCCAAGGAACTGGGGAGGGGAAACCATGGCCAGCGCCTCCATTGAGTCCAGGATGTATCCAAACAGGTTGCCCATAGGCAGTAGAACAGTGGGTCTGGATCAGTCAGGCAGAGTTCCAGGAGGTCACCCCGTGATAAGTGCTGGTCACTGCAGCCTGCCTGTGTAGTCCACGTAGGACTGAGGGGCAGCCAGGCAGCCAAGCAGGCCACATTTAGCTGTCCAACAAGGAGGTGGTCACAAGAGACCAACTGAATAAAGCAAAGATCTGGATGGACCACACAGGAAACTGGGGGGAGACAGACCTAGAAACTGTCTGGGGGAGTGAGCCCTGCTTCTGGTGTGAGAAGGTCCACCTTGTATTTAAGTGGACACTGAGGCAATGCAGAGTCATAAGAATTCACTGTAACTAATTGATTTGTTAAGTGTTTTCTAAAACTTAGTTATTATCTGCTAGGCTCTGTTCTTTGCCTTAAGGATGAAATGGAGGACAAGGCCATCTGTCCAGCAGAGAGTGTGATCCACTCCTACTGTTTGAACAGAAAGAGCTGAATCCCTATGTGAACTGATTGAAAGGTTGCTGGCAGGCCTGGCTCTTGCTCCCCTGCATGCTTGGCTTCCCTCCAGTGAGACAAAATGTCAAGACTGTTCCCAGTCTCACTGGCCATCAGTCATCTGGGAGTAGCTGTCCACTCTGTGGAGCCCGCCCATGCCCTGGGTATCTCAGGCTTATACTCAGTAGAAGGTGTGTCAGAATAAATACCATAGGCAAGGCTGAGTGTCCTGGACACCACAGGATGGGCCCAAGGCAGCTGTCATCTTGCTTCCTGAAGAAACTGCATGGGGACGCCACCAAGCACACAGACCACTGGGTATGTGCTGCTTTTCGCTTTAACAGCATAGTTGAAAGGGACTAAAGGGTCCTGTCGGAGCCTTCAGCGTTCACCACCTGGTTACAGCACTGTTGGGTCATCTTCTGATGTTACTGAAAAACCGGAATGGACTGATACAAAGTTCACCTCTTTTCTGCGTCATTATTTTTGGCTTTCATCTTTAATTCTTCCCTCTTACTACCTTCCCTTACTGTGTATACTTAATCTTACTGGTTTTTAAGTCCCTGCTCCCTTCTGTTGTAGTGAGGAAGCAGGTATGGCTGTCATGTCTAGGCACAGCTCTGCCTCCCCCTGGGGTCTCATGAGACCCACCTGCTAATGGTAAGGCTTCCAGATGGTGAGACTCTCTTGGGATTTCCTTTCTCCATTGAAGGGTGAAAGAGAAGTTTTCTTTTTTCTTTTCTTTTCTCCTCCCCGCCCTTCCCGTCCCCTCTTCTCTTTTGTGTGTGTTTGAGACAGGATTTCACTATGTAGCCCAGGCTGACCTTACCTTAGCCTCTCACATGCTAAGATTACAGCTAGGATTAAAGATATGTACCACCATACCTGGTGAAAAGCTCTTTTCTTAGTAGCTAAGAATGTTTTGGTACCACTTTTTTTCTTTTTGTCATTGCTGATGAGCGACCTAAGGACCTCACACTTGAGCCACACTCAGCCCTTTTGATTTTAATGTTTTTCAGATAGGGTTTTGCATTTTTGCTCAGGCTGGCCTTGACCCCTATCCTCCTCCCTTTGCCTCCCCTGTAGCTGGTACCACACCAAGCCTGGAACCTCTTTCTTTTATTTCTAATTTTATTAGGTTCTGATCAGGGACTTTGGCCTATAAATGTTGTGTTTAAAATGTGGCCAGTTAAGTGTCAGTTTTGGTAAGTGTCCCAAGAACATAGCAAAGGTTGACATTCTTTGTGTGAGGATGTGGGTCTCTTAGCTCTGCTGTATCCTGCATTGTGACAGCTAGGTAGAAGAAAGTAGTGAAGTCTTTTGTTAAAGTTGTTCTCTTTGAATTTCTAGTTCTTGCCTTACACATTTATTTGCTGTGCTCCATACACACAAGTTTATCATTGTTTTATCTTTATTTGTAATGTCCTTCCATGCCAGTTCACATTTTAGCCTTAAATTCTCCTCAAGATATTAATTTGACACTTCTTTTTTAATTTTCACCTGATATTTCTTTACCCTCTGTTTTCATTCTTTATATTTTCTTAGGTATGTTTTTTAGCAGCAGTTAGGTGTCATATTGTCATATTTAATCCAGTTCAGTCTTTGCTTCTTTTGGTAGTATTGGGGTTTGAACTCAGGGCCTTGCATTCCCTAGGCAGGCACTCTACTTCTTTAGCCATACCTCCAGTCCTTTTTTCCTCTGATTCTTTTGGAGATAGGGTCCCACTTTTTCCCACCATCCTTCTGTTGTATGCTTCCCACTGTAACTGGGATGACAGGTATGAGTTACCATGCCCAGGTTTTTTTTCCATCGAGATGGGGTCTTGCAAATCTTCTTGCTTGGGCTGCGAGCTACTGGCGCTCTGCGAGTCTCTGCTTTTAATCAGATGAATTACAGTATGGTTATTTAACTTTCCTTCATCTTTATCTTTATAAAGATGTTGTTTCAACCTTTTTCTTATTTCTGGACCTGATTTTTTCTCATCAGTTTAGAAGTTCTGCTGTAAGTATCCATTCCATTCATCTGTTTTATAAGTTACTTCAATCATTTATTGTAAATTTAAAGGGATAAATTACATAGGCATAACAAAAAAATCTCAAGTTATTATTGCTTTATCTGGTGTTCACTCTTTGTTTGTTTTGGTTTGGTTTTTGAGACAGGGTCTCACCATGTAGCCCTGACTGTCCTCATATAATGATCCCACCTCAACCTCTCAAGTACTGGGATTGCAGTTGTGCACCACCACTCCCAGCTCAGTTCACTTTTTAAGATTTCTTCAAGTTGGGGTAGAATATACATAAATGTACCATGTTAATCACTTTTAAATACAAGGTTCAGTATGTTGAGTATCTCCATGTTTGTCTAGTCACTCTCTAGAACCTTTCCATCTTGCAGAACCGAAATTCTGTCCCCATAAAACAGTAACTTCTGCCACCCCCAGCGCCAGCCTGTGATAGCATCATTCTCCTTTCCGTCTTTGAGTTTGACCATTTTAGGGACCCGATAATGAGTGGAATCATGCAGTGTGTGGTGTTCTGTGACTGGCTACTTCACTCAGCCTAATGGTCTCAAAGTCCATTCACATTGTAGCATGTCAGAATTTCCTACCCCCCCCCTTTTTTTTCAGTACTGGGGTTTAAACTCAGGCCCTCACACTTGCTTGGCAAGCGTTGCCACTTGAGCCACTCTTTCAGCTCTTTTTTGCATTGAGTATTTTCAAGATATGGTCTCAACAAAACTATTTTCCTGGGCTGACTTCAAACCATGATCCTCCTTATCTCCCAGATTGCTAAGATTACAGGTATGAGCCATAGGCACCTGGCTCCTTCCTTTTAAAGGCTGAATAATATTCCATTGTGTGGATGTGCATGTCTTGTTTGTCTGTCAGTAGACACTTGAGCTGAGAACATCTGGTCATTATGAATAAGATAGGTATACAAATATCTCTTGAGAGTCTCTTGTTTTCAATATGGGGGTATATACCTAAAAGTGGAATTTCTGATCCCTATGCTAACTCTGTGTTTAGTTGTTTGAGGAAATGCCATTCTGTTTTTTCCATAGCAGCTGCATCATTTTGCAGTTTCCAATAATACGCAGTTTCCCATTTTTCCACATGCTCACCATGTTTTTGATGGCAGCAGTTCCAGTGGGCATGGGGTGTGTTGAGCAGCTCTTCATACATGCTGGCCATTGTACATCTTCTTTGCAGAAATTCTGTTCAGGCCATGGTCCATGTTTAGTTGGTTTGCATTTTGCCATTGAGTTGCACAGTTTCATGTACATCTTGAGTATTAGCTCTATATGTGACTTGCAAGTGTTTTCTCTGCTTCACAGGTTATCTTTTCACTGTCGATTGTGTTCTTTGATGCGTAAGAAGCTTTAGTTTATCTGTTTTTTTGTTGTTTCTCATTCTTTTGGTGTCATTTCAAGAAATCATTACCAGATCCAGTGCTGTGGAGCTTTTCTGTTAAGGTCTCTTGTGTTTTAGAGATCGAGGTCTGAGGATCAGACCTTTGATCCATTTTTAGTTAAATTTTGTACATGTTTAGGCAAAGGTCCAGTTCTGAGTCACTTGTTGAAAAGACCACCCTTTCCCCATTAGATGACTTTGGTACCCTAGTCAAAAATAATTTTACTATGTATGTGCATACTTCTGAGCTTTCTGGTCTGTTCCATTGGTCTGTATGTCTGTCGTTATGTCAATATATTTCATCATGCATTAAGGAAGATGAAAATATCTGCTCTCTAATAAGAACCAGTCTAGGAGAGAGAAATCTGCTTCAGACTAAGACAGGGGTTGGTAGAGAGAGCCATGCTACTAGAGTGCGGAGGTGTAAACACTTGAGCTAGTGGTGGGACTACTGCTTGTGGCCAGGCCTCTGGCTGCTGATCACAGATAGTCAGCTCCTCACCAGGCCATGCCATCTGTGCTCATGTACCTCCTTGGTCTTTGGCCACATTGGCCTTTCTCTTTGTCTGGAGAGCTGTGAGCCAGCCCTTGTCAGGACCCTGCAAGCCCCTTCAGCACAGGCTGCTCTTTCCCAGGTGATTCCTGACTTTCTACCTTTGCTGTCAATGCCCAAATGATCGATTTGTCAGACCAGCCCTTCGCCTTTCTAGTATTTAATACGGTTCTCATTTCCTGATTATTTAATAACTGTACCACTAGATTTTTTTAGTTGGGCAAATTAAATTTTCTCTTCTTGTTAATTCAGGGCAACGAGGCACGGGAAGGGAGAAGCCCATCATGGTTCAGCCCAGCCGAGGCTGTCCAGGTCATGCGCTACTGCTGCCTCCTGGTCCGAAGCGTCTCCAGCCAGGTGTCTGCCAGGGACATCGGTGTCATCACACCCTACCGGAAGCAGGTGTGCCCACTAGGACTCCCACTTCTCTCTACACTGTCATTGTGGTCCTGATTTCTTGGTTGTATGGAGTTCTGTGAAACAGGAACAGCTCATTTTGAAGAGCATCATGTTTCCAAAGAAGCAGGACCCTGCTTAAGTGATGCTCTAGGCAAGAGGTGGGCAAACTGGAACCCATGGCCAGTTCCAGCCAGTCAGCTGCTGTTGTACAGCCAGAATGGCTGTTACATTTCTCCATGGCTACATTGCACATGTTCACATGAGGACCTGTGGGAATGGTTCATTTTTGGCCCTTTAAGAAAAAGCTTGAGGGGCTGGAGGTATGTGGCTCGAGCAGTAGAGGGCCTGCCTAGCAAGCATGAAGTTCTGAGTTCAAACCACAGTACCACAAAAAAAAAAAAAAAAAGAAGAAGAAGAAAAGGAAAATGTTTGCCAACCCAGCTCGCAACCAGTATTTCTCAGAGGGGCCTGGTATGGACTGGAGGTGGGCTCAAGTGGTAGAGCACCTGCTTTGCAAGAGCAAAGCCCTGAGTTCAAACCTTAGTCTCACCACACACACAGAAAAAAATACTATTTATTTCTTTATTTAAAAAAAAAAAAAGGCTGGTGGAGTGGCTCAAATGGTTAGAGTGCCTGCCCAGCATCCATGAGGACCTGAGTTCAAACCCCAGTGCCTCCACAAAAACCCTCAAAGGGACTTTGTTGTGATCTTGCAGGGAACACACTCAAGTCCTTTCTATATCGTCATAGGAGGGTAGCATTTTTGGCCTTGTAAAAGTCTCTCTACAAGACTGTGACAATGAGAAACAGCCCACACATGTTCACCTTTCCTGGAGCTGTGCTGGGGGTAGAGGCTCATGCCAAGCAAGCTTCAGTTACGTAAGTTTCCCAGCACTCATCACTGTGGTGTACAGACCACCAGCACACAGGGAAGGAGCCCAGAACAGCAGGACACGGATGCTGGCATAGGTGATGGCGAGAACAGATGACTTTGCTGAGGGCACTGCCATGCTGCACAGAACCCTTCAAAGGTACTAGGTCTTTTTCCTGAAGCTGGCCCCTGAGGTGAAGGTGAATACCATTTTACTGGCAAAGAGATTACAAGGGCTCAAAGACAGTAATAACCTTCCAAAGAGTCTACAATTAGTTGGTGTTTGAGTTCTCTCTTCTGGTGCTAGGTTTGGGGCCATTAGCCACACTGCCTTGTGGACAGAACACAGTGCACCTCCAGCATTCTCTGAGAGCTGCCAACGCAGGATTCCCATGTGTCTGGCTACACTGCCTCAGAGATCAAACAATTTTATGCTTCTGATTACTACTTAAATTAAGTTTTCATATCTTACTTTCCAGTTAAGTAACCAACCTGTCTTCCTCACTTGATATATTCTCTCTCTCTCTCTCTTCTTTTCTTTTTTTTCTCTTTGGTTGCTTTGGTTTTGTTTCGGTTTTTGGCAGCACTAGGGGTTGAACTCAGGGCCCACACTTGGTAGGCAAGCACTCTGCCGCTTGAGCCGCACCCCCCACCCTGTTTTGTTTTGAAACAGTCGTGCTATGTAGCCCAGGCTGTCCTCAAACTCGCAATCCTCTTGTCTCAGCCTCCCAAGTACTGGGATTACAGGCATGCATCACCATGCCTGGCACTTTCTTTTTTTGAGGTGGTAAATATTATAAGAAATCCTATCAGTTGGAAATGAGGAGGCAGTTACTCCTTGGCCTATGTGTCCTTTTAGACCAAAGGACTTCCTTCAGTGTTCTTGTGAGGCACGTCTACCAGCCACCATTTCTTCCAGGTTGGCTTGGAGTGTCTGCCTTCCATCTTCCATTTCTGAAGAGTGGCTCTGCTGATGGCAAGACTCTCCATTGGCCCCTGTTCTGTGCCAAGGTGAAAACTGCTGACTGGGTTACTGTCCTCCATCCAGATGTGTCCTTCCTCTCTGCTGCTTTCAGCATTTGTCTTTGGATTCCACCTCTTTTCTGTGATGAGTCTGGCTGTGGCTGTGGTTCTCTTGGGTTTGTAGAGCCTCTTAAATCTGTAGGTAAATGGGGTTCCTGGTTTTTCTTAATTGAGGAATTCTTCTCTGTCCCTCTCTGCTCTCCTCTGAGATTCCCTTCCTTCCACATTGTTTTGTTTGATGTCCACAGGTCTCTGTGGCTCTGTTCACTTTTTTCCAGTCTTTCATTCTTTCTGTTCTTTAGCTTAGACATTTCTGTTAGTCTGTTTAAAATTCACTCTTTTTCTTCTCCATCTGCATCTGCTGTGACCCCTTCCAACACTGTTAGCTCAGATTTTTTCCCAGGTTATTTTTCATCAGGTCCATTATCATTTCTGTGCTTACTGCAATCACTGTTGTGATACTTGCTTTAAAGCTTTTCTGTATCATGTCCTCTGGTTATTTGGAAATATCAGTAATAGCATCCCTGAAGTCTTTGCTAAATTCAACACTTGGAAACACTCCCAGCCCTTTCATTCCTTTCTTCTTGAATGTGGGCCACACTTTCAGTTCCTTTGCACGTCTTATAAATTTTTATTGAAATCTAGGAACTTCAGAAAAGAGCAGCTTTGGATTCTGATGCCCTGAAGTTTACCGTGTATTGTTGCTTGCTTGGTTTGATTTGTTGCTGCCTAAGCTCAGTTAGTGACATCTGTCTCTGTTGCATGGCAGCTGATGTTCCTGTAGAGTTTTATTTTTATTATTTTTAAACTTGGTCTTCAGAGGCAGGTGTGTCTGTCCAGCTTAATGGTTGACCAGCAGTGAACAGTGATTTGCTCACCACCTTGAGCTAGTAAGGTTGCTGTCTGCTGGCCATGATCCATGGGTTCCATCTGCTCACAGCTCAGACTGCTTTGTGCCTTCCTGTGCTACTGTTTCCCACCAGCCCTTTTTGTGTCTCCTCAGCCAGGAGTGCTTGTCTCCACCCCCACCTCAGGTCGTGGAGCTCTCAGCCTCCACACTTGCCTGTCTCCACTGAAGGCCTGCTCAGCCTGGCTTCACTGCCATCCAGGAGGAGAAGCCCCAGGCCAGAGCACCACAGGCTGTTCTTACCCAAAGTTGAGCAGCTTTTCAGATGTCAACATAGGCTGGAGGCATGGTTCAAGTGGTAGAGTACCTGCCTAGCAAGTCCAAAGCCCTAAGTTCAAACCCTAGTACTGCCAAAAAACAAAAACAAAATACTTCTTAGGATGTGTGTCTTTGTTTTATTTCTAAAGCACTGAAATATCTTTATTATATTAATATTGTAGTGGGGGTACATTGTGACACTTACGAAAGTTCTTAAGATATATCATAATTGAATTCGCCCAAGCACCGAAAGGTTTTTGTCAAGTTTTTCCAGCTATGTGGTTGTTCTGGGGTTGCTGTGTGGTTACCTGTCCCTGACTCAGCTGTCACTGTCATGCCTGGACATTGTTTTGACCCGGAGCCCTTCAAGGACCATGGCACATGTCCAGGAGAAACCAGCTTATGGAATGTCAGACTGGTCAGATGCTTATAGACTCACAAAGTGCTGCAATGGATCAGTGGCCTAAGACTCAGCCCTTGTTCAGGCCCCAGCTAGGCAGAGCCTCCCAGGGCTTTTGCACTGGCCTGGTCACTGCACAGGGTAGTTCAGGGTCTCTCCACTCAACTGATTTTCCTTGGGACTGGTCAGGACCCCACAGTACTATCTTTTAACCCCCATATTAAGTCCAGAAACTAGCACATATTGGCCTCAGATCTCTTTATATGAGTGAGTCACTCAACCTGGCAAGAGCAGCAGAGCAGCCTCAGCAGTGATGGTTGGATCTGTGGGCAGCCAGGCAGCCAGGATTGCTAAGAACTGCCACAGGAGCAGCTTCTCCAGCACCTTCCTCTTCTGGTCCCCACTGCTTTGTTCCTGCCCCTCACCCTCTGTGGGGTGCAGTGGTTACAGAGGTACCCTATAGCTCTCTGGCATGTGATGGTCAGGAAGGAGCTGGACAGTGTGGCCAGATGCAGAGGTTGCGGTGCTGTTGGTCCTCTCTCCCCACTGCCTGCTATCATGTTGTGACCACTGACTTTTTGCAGCCCAGGCCCCGTGGTGTCGCGGGAATCTCAAAATGAGTTACCGGGACACTGAGGCAGATTAGCAGGAAGCAACATTTCATTGTGCCCACATGGATCCAGCAGACTCCTGTCCAAAGGCTGAGCCCCGAGAACAAAGAGGTCTCACCTTACATACCCTTGCAAGCAGGTTACAGAAGCAGAAAGCAAAGCTCAACCCACATATGGCTGCACGTGACTTTATTGGCTATTTCATTTCCCCAGTGCTATGTGACCTTCATGTTTCAATTCTTTAAGTTTTCTCTCTCTGCTTTGCCATCCCTCCCCCTGCCTCGTCATCAGAGCACAGGCTGTCTGTTTCTCCTCTGGTCTCCTCCCTGCTGCAGTGGGACCAGTGGGTGCTGTGCCATGGCATTGCAGCATAAGCACAAGAACCTTGGCTCCCACCAGGCTCTGCACGCTCGCCAGCATGCTTGTTTTGGTCTCCTCTGCCCTGCATTTCTCATCACTGCATGCCTTCCTCTGATGGAGTGGAGGGCATGCAGGGGAAGGAAGCAGGAGGCTACGCTTTTGAGTTAAGATGGCTGGGTGACAATGTAGAGCATACACAGACCACACCCCTACACACCCTGTCCTCTGTGCCCTGCAGGGTCCCATGAGGGTGTGGGGGAATTTCCCTGAGATCTCAGGAATGGGAGAGTCTTTTCACATGTTTGTGGCCATTTCTTCATATTTCTTTGAATTGCCCTTTTTTTTTTTTTGGCAGTATTGGGGTTTGAACTCAGGCTTCACACTTGCCAGCCCTTTTTGCTCTGTTGAAGCCCAGGCTGGCTTCACACTGTGATCCTCTTGATCCATATCTCTGAAGTAGCTAAAATTAGAGGTGTGAGCCACAGACACCTGGTTAAATTGCCTTTCTTTAACTCAAATCTAGTGCCCTCTTACGTTCTTCTTCAGTGTGTTTTTCCCTCAGCAGTTGTTACACTTTGAACATGTAGTCTGAATCTTGGTGGCTTGTGGTTGTATGTTGGGATATCATCTCAACCACACTTGTCTTTGTCATTTGTGAGAAATATGTTTGTAATTTTCATGTAGTCAAATGTGTATGGATACTGCTTGACTTACGGATAAGTTGATAATGTATTCAGTACTTTCGTGTGTGTGTGTACTATAGGGGTTGAACCAGGGCCTAGCACTAGGCAAGTGCTCTACCACTTGAACTATGGCCCCAGCCTTTTTTTAGTTTATGTTTTGTTTTTGAGATAGGGTCTTGCTAACTTTCCCTGGGCTGGCCTCAAACTTGCTGTACTCCTGCCTCTGCTTCCCGAGTGGCTGGGATTCCTTTGGTGGTACTGTGGTTTGAACTCAGAGCCTTGCACTTGCTAGGCAGTTGTTGTGCTACTTGAGCCATGCCCTCAGGACCCTCAATCTGTCAAACACCATAGTCTAGGCACACAAGTTCAGTTGGCCCTCAGTATCCACAGGGGATTGGCTCCAGGATTCCACATGGATACCAAAGTCTGCAGATGCTCAAGTCCCTTATAAAACAGTGTGGTGTTTTGCATACAGTCTAAGCAAGTCCTCTCCTACATTTTAAATCATCTCTAGATTACTTACAGTACTCAGTACAATGTCAACACTACATAGTGTTCAGGGAATCACAACAAGAAAAAAGTGTCCATATGTACTCTGCTCAGACACAACCACAACAGGCTTTGCTCCATGCTGGGTTGTACCATGGATGTAGAGCCACGGGTAGAGGCCGACCGGGAGCTGAGGCTCACTGCCATCACTTTTATCACAAGCATCGCACCACACCACACATCATTAGTTGGAGAGATAATCCAGTGAACCATGTCACACTCACACCAGGGTAAAGTCAAGAAGCTGAACCTTGAGAAGCCAGAACATCTGTAAACAGTGGCCTTTGCCTCGTGGTCTGTGTTTTATCTAAAAGACTTCCCCAACTTCAGATCACAAAGCGTTTCCAACTTTCCTTCTACAAGTGTTAGATATATATTTGGGCCTGTAGTTTTGAGGACACATTTAAGGTCTTTTTTTTTTTCTTGAGATGGGGTCTTGTTATGCTGCCCCTGTTGGCCCTGAACTCCTGGGCTGAAGTGATCCTCCTGAGTTCTGGGGCTATAGGCATGTGCCACCATGCCTGGCTTGCACTTAGGATCTTTAACCTACTTGGCATTTATTTTTGAGTATGGGATGAGGTATGGATCAGTTTTATTTCTTCCGTTGTGTATAATAATCAGTTGTGTATAATCAGTTGCCCAGTCAGCATTTGGTGCACAGCCCATCCTGTCCTCTGTGGCCACACACTGAGCCCCGAAAGGGCTTCTGGACTCTCCCTCTGTTCATTTGGCCTCTCTGGTTCCTTCCAATAGGACCCACAGGGTTAGTTGCTCGGGCTTTGTAACAAGTTGACTTCCAAACCTGTCTGGGTAACTTTTGGTTTTGAGCTCCTCCTCAGTTGACTTTTAGAAATTCCACCCTTTTTTCCTCAAAAGTAGATATTTTCCTTTTTAACAGCATTTGTCAATATATCTTAACTGAGTTTGAGCAGTTTTTTATGGGCTGGAGGCATGGTTCAAGTGGTAACATGCTTGCCTAGCAAGTGTGAAGCCTAGAGTTCAAACCCCAGTGTTGCAAAACAAACTCTACTTTGACTAATTTCATTGATGTTTAATGTCTTTTTCATAGTTTTCATACTTGTTTTCTTTTATTCTTGAAGTTATATAGTTTCACCCCAAAATGTCTAGGTATGATTCTTTGTCTTGCTGAACTCTTTCAAGCTGGCCCTTGGATCCATATGGTGCTCAGTCTCCCCTTTTGTGGGGCTCTTCCCTGCCATGTCCCTCCTGTCTGCTCTGTAGCTGTTAGAAGACACAGCCAGCCTCTCAGCCCACCCTGCAGCCTCTGGGCCCCTCCAGTGTCTGTCTGTCTGCAAATCCCTGAGTGATTTCCCTCAGGTCTTTCTGTTCACCAGGCCTCCTGGTTGTGCAAATTCAGCTTCTCTCCCATCCATTGAGTTACTTCTTTCCAAGATTCCAAAGTGGTCCTTTTTAAAAAACTAGCATAACCTGTTCTTACTATCCCACTCCCTTGGTCAACACAGATTTAAACACATCTGGTCTTCAGCCCTTTCTTAGCCAACCCATCTATGTTCACTCCTTCAAGAGTAAGTTCCCTTTGGGGTGTAAGCTGGCTATTCTCTGTCCCCTCAGTCCTGGGATGCTATTGAGCCCAGCCAAGGCTTCTGAGAGCCACAGCACCTTAGGACCCACAGCTCTATCCACAGCAACCTCTTACTGGTCCCGGAGTGCCGTGGGTTCAGGCGTTGTCTCATCAAGACGCACAGCCCAGTTTTAAGCAGCAAGCACTCATCTCATTGCTGTTAACAGTGTTCCTTTGCCATAAATGTGCTTGTGGGGAAAGGGGAGATTTTCCACATGAAACTCAGCCCTTCTAGTAAGTATTGGGTCCTTCCTCCAATTTATCTAAAATCAGGATTTGTGAGGCCCTGAGTTCAAACCCCAGTACCACAAAAAAAAAAAAAAATTAAAATCA
Source organism: Castor canadensis (assembly GCF_047511655.1). NCBI lineage: Eukaryota > Metazoa > Chordata > Mammalia > Rodentia > Castoridae > Castor > Castor canadensis. Next base: position 158,428,277 of record NC_133393.1, read on the forward strand.
GGATTTGTGTTCTAATTGGCTTAGATCTGAAGAGATGATGCAGAATTGAAAAACAATATTGTACATTGAGTAGTATTTGGCTTATACTGTAATGGGTAAAGAACTGATCTGATTTGTACAATGTTGTCTTTAACTGTTCTAAAGGTGGAGAAAATAAAAATCCTTCTGCGAAACGTTGATTTGATGGACATAAAGGTTGGATCAGTAGAGGAGTTTCAAGGGCAAGAATACTTGGTCATCGTCATTTCCACTGTAGGTACCTGTTTGTGCAGGGTAACCATGGGTACTGGCCGTCATGAAATGGAAGTGCAGGCCTGATCCATAGGCAGCAGACGATATCGCAGGGTGGACCTCCTCCTAGACCCAGCGACCACCAAACGCAGGAACCTTGGGAAGTTCCTGAACACAAACCTCAGTGACCAGGAGACAAAAGTGAAGAGAAGGGACCCAGGAAGGAATGCTAAATGTGTGGAGGGGTGAGATAAGCAGCTGAGGAGCAGAGAGTAGGCAGTCAGAGCCCCTAACCACAGTGGGCCTCTACACCACCACCCAGTGAGACTGGAGTTTAACTCTCAAAACCCTGTTTTTAATTTTAAATTAACTTTATTGAACAGTACATGTTGCACATGAGTTCAAAACTTCATATGCGTGGGCTAGAATGTAGCTCAGTGGAGTGATTACCTAGCATGCACAAGGCCCTGGGTTCAATCTCTAGCACCAAAGAAAAGAAGGGCTTGCAGCGTGGCTCAAGCAGTAGAGTGCCTGCCTAGCAAGCATGAAGCCCTAAGTTCAAACCCCAGTACCACCAAAAACAAGAAACAAACCAAAACAAGAAAAGAAAAAAATCAGATGCAGAAATAAAAATAGCCATCTAAAACCCTACAACTCAGAGATAACCTGTTAGCATTTGGGGATTTCCTTGTCTGTGGACAGATAATGATGATATCTGCCCTCTCCTGCCTTTTAAACCAAAAACAGGGGCATGCTGCTACTAAACCTTTCTAAATATTTTCATGTATTGCGTTCTTTTCATGCCAAAAAAAAAAAAAAATTCTGTGGGGACAGCTGTAGTCCTAGTTACTTGGGAGGTGGAGATCAGGAGGATCATGATTGGAGGCCAACTTGGTTGAGACCCCATCTCAACCAATAAAAAGCTGGGTGTGGTGGTGCACACCTGTCATCCCAGCTACACGGGAAGTATAAATAGGAGGATCACAGTCCAGGCTGGTGGGGGTGTAAATGTGAGACCCTATTCGAAAAGTAGCTAAAGAAAAAAGGGTTATATGGTATTGTTTGCCTTGTGAGTACAAGGCCCTGAGTTCAAACCTTAGTACTGCCAAAAAAAAATCCTTAAATACCATTTTTGTGTTTTTTAGGTACGGTCAAATGAAGATAGATTTGAAGATGATCGATATTTTTTGGGTTTCTTGTCCAACTCAAAAAGATTTAATGTTGCAATCACAAGACCCAAAGCTTTATTGATTGTGCTTGGAAACCCTCATGTTCTTGTCAGAGTGAGTTTCTGGAATACTGGGCTGGGATCCCCTTGAGGGAGAGGGGAACGGGGAAGGGCCCAAGTTACCCGAAAGTGACCACTGAGCCAAGAGACATGCACACTGCTCCAGGAGACACAAGGCCTTCACTGGTTTGATGCTGACTTCCGTTTCCAACAGGACCCCTGCTTTGGCGCTTTGCTGGAATATAGTGTTACAAATGGTGTCTACACAGGGTGTGATCTACCTCCCGAACTGCAGGCTCTGCAAAAGTGAGCACTCCTGTCGTCTTCCTAAAAGATGGTGGCTTTAGGACTGCCCCCACGTCCCCTCTGCTGGCCCTCATTCAGGACCTGCATATCCATATCCACTGCAGCCTTAGAACCCAGCCACACTGCTTCCTTGGCCCTTGGCCCCTGGGCCACAGCGGTCACTCCTGGACATTGGGGTTGATGTGTACCTAAAGAGGTAAAGTGCCCCTTGTAGAAGTCCCATGGGGAAAGCACGGTTCCCAGTCCACTATGGGAGCCAGACTCCACATGCTTTCCTCTCCCCCTGGAGCTGTGGTTATAGACTTTGGTGCCAAAATCACTGGACAGAAGAGTTGGGCCCACTTGATGCACAGTGGCCAATGATGGGAAGACCATGCGCCTCATCCTGTGGACCCCTAGGCCTGACTCTGGTCTGATTCTGCTCCCACCACTGACGTTGGTTCAACAGCAGCTTGTTCCTGCCACTAGGCAGTTACAGGTACCAGTACTTATTCCCCAAATAAATACTCTAGTGACCCCAGTCTCCCTCTGTATCTCAAAACGTGCCCATTTTAGTGATCAGGAATTCAGATGGCCTTTTCCCCTGCTGGCTACAGTCTTTGAAGTTGGCCACACAATTATTTGCTTCATCCTGAGCCAGACGTGGGCCAGGCAGCAGGCAAGGCTGAGAACTGCAGGCCCCAGCTGGCTGTGCAAAGTCCATGGAGTCTAGAGGCTCCACCTGAAGGCCAAGGTGAGTGTTGGATGCAGTATCCAGGGCCTGTTGGAGCTTCTGTCTGGCACCTCTGGTCCAGAGCCAGCCTGATTCTGCATCATGTAGACAATAGAACTCTGACCACCTCCATGGGTTAAGTGAGGTAGGCTTCTTGGTGAGCCACACTGGACTTACTGGCCAGTACCCCAGAGATGATGAGTACAGAAGTAAAATGTCATCAAGCCCTAGCCAACAGGACAGAGGCCAGCCCAGGCCCCTTTCCCCTCTTTCCCCATACCTGCTGTGCTGTAGTCACCTCCTCTCTGGTGGTCATTGCTGTTAAAACTACAGTACTTGGATTTTGGTCTTTTCAGAACCCAATAAGAAGCAGTGGGGGACGCAGCCCTTTTTGAGCAGGTGGGAAGTCAATGGCACCCCTGCTGACTGTGCTCCACCCCTTCCTCCACAGGATAGGAGGTCCCCCAAGGCTGACAGAGCCCCATATCCAGGTTCTGAGTACACAGAGGAGGTTCCCACAGGGTCTGGTATGGTACCATGAGAAGACCCCCCCTGCCTTGCAAACCTGGCCAGAGGGACAAGCCCCACAGAGGAAATGGCAGGGACCTCCGCCTCCCTGGGGTCCAGAATGGGCAAGGTGCCTTTTCCAGGTAGAAAATGAAGAACCTTTGGAGAGGGGGTATGTTTTGTTCAGAAGAAATTGAGAGAAGCTCAGGCCAGCAAGCCTCTGCCCACCTTCATTCATTGTCCACTTGGCGGCCATTGATGTCCTCATTGCAGGAGTCACTGTCTTCACTGCAACCCTCCCCTCCAGAAGCCACAGGCCTCATCTGCCCTTGGCCTCTGAGACCCTAGTCAGGAACACACCCATCTCAGGGTTTTCGCACATGTTGTTCTCTGACTACGGCCTGAGTTGCCTTCCCTTCACACGTGCCTTCTGTTTCATTGCTGTCTGGTCTTGGTTGTGCCCTGTCTCCTTCTCCTCTGCCCTGTGTCAACATTGAATTGCAGGGTAGCTCCCCAGGGAGGCCTTAAACCATGGCTGGCATGTGAGTGAGAACAAGAAGGACAAGCCTGACCCCTGAAGGTGACCACCAGGTCCCAGGAAATTCTGGGGGTGGGAGCCAGTGGATGGGGTTGGGAAGTTGGATCACATTGTCTTCATTGGTGACAGGACCTGCCTGTGTCCACCCAGCAAGTGCTGAGATAAGGTCTGTCCTGAGCCTGTGGGCTTAGTACCCTCTTCACACCTCCTGGCACCATTATCACCTCACCTTGCCACTCCAGAAATGTCCACACACAACCCAGGGCTGACCCACACCTGCCCTAGCTCAGTGACCTGGATATCTTGTCATGGGCCACAGGTGAAACAGAGGTGGGGCTCACCTCAGAGAGACCCAAGATGAGGGCCATGAAGTCCTTTGAGCTGGGTCAGCATCCAGAGAATATGGCAGCCAGGAGGTGGATCCCAGGGCGGCACAAGGCCGGATGGGTTCACTGTAGAGGACCTGGTACACCTGTGTACCAAGGGCAGGACAGAGCAGGTAAGAACCCTGGGTAACTAGGAGCAGCAGTGGAGAGGCCACTGAAGTGCAGAAGTGTAAAGAGCCTGCCCTCATGGGGGGCAAAGGCTCCCAGACCAGCAGGGCCTCTTGGAAGCAAGGGTCAGCAGTTCCTGCATACATGGAGGCATGGACTTTTGCTCAGACAGCTCATAAAGGAAACTTAAAAACCCTGGGTCTCCTTGCTTGTTTTTCAGTTATCTAAGATTTTTCTTCATTTTTAATGCTATTCATGATGTCATTCCCAGCATATTGTAAATATTGCAAAACTGAGAGCAGCCTGTCAGTGCCACCATCATCCATTAAAAAAATACTACCTGTTCTTTGCAGCTAGAAATGTTACTTTTCCTTGAACTTGTATTTCTGCTCCACTCCCCATGGACTTGAACCCTAGTTTAAAATGTTACATTGGAAAGTTGACATAAACGCAAAGCACAGGAAATATTCCGTTCTCTTGGGCACATAGTGGGTTGCTCCCACTGCCCCCGGCCACAGTGTAAGGACGGGTGAAAAGCCGCCTCTGGCCAATGAAGCACAAACAGTATCCTGCTGGGCACCTGGCCTTCTATGGGAGGGCGACAGGGACACTGCCCCCAGCCACCTGGAGACTGACCAGCAAGCTGGGCTAACCCTGTTCTGTTGTGCAGCATGGCCCAGCCTCCATGACCAGAGACAAAATATTCACATACACTGAGAGCATCATTTGTTTTAACCCATAAAACTATGAGGCTGAACATGGCCGCAAGCACTGTGTATTGACTGACATTGTTACGGCTGTAAATATCCAGTCAAAAAGAGACGCCCATAGATTGCCAGTGTTCATAAATAACTGAGCGTGGAGGTGAAATTGAGTTGGAAATGCACTGTGTAATGCTTATGTCTTCATGGAAGGACACTGCTTAGGGCTGGGATGAGACAGGCTTGTCGTTACATTGCCTTTCTGTTTTCACCATGGAAATAAGAGTTGAGAAGACCTGTCATCTAATAAACTGGGCAGAAGTTTCCCTGTAGCCTTTCTCAACCAATCAGGATCCTTCTGGTCAATGTCACTTGTTAACATATCCCCATATGAAGGCAGAGCTGCTCCCAAATGGAGTTCCTTCCCAAAGCAGAATGTGGGAAGAGCACCCTCTAGGCTCCCAGTGTGAAAACTAAGCAACCAGGGATAGCTGGGAGGCCAGGATTCTGCCAGGGTCTCTGCGGGATTTGAGTCCCTGTGCAGGAATACATAGAAGACCTCTGCTCATCTCTGCTCTAGTTCCCCCCCACCCCCGGCACACACACCCCCAGACACCTCTTCAGGGATGAGAATGGTATTGAGGTAGTTCTGCAGTGGGGTGCCAAGGTGTGGACTTGGGGCCAGGTCTCAGCTCAGCCTCCTCTCAAGTCCCTGCTGCCCCTTGTCAAGATAGCAAGACAAAACTGCCCAGCAGCTCTCACAGAATTGCAGGATCTCAACTACTTGTTCATCAGCATTTACTGAGCACCCGCTGTGTTCCAGCTGTTGCTCTAGGCATGGGGGCACCATGCAAAACAAATGCAGCAACTCTGCAACATGGTACACCAACTCAGCATATGTACAAACCAGTAAGGTCCCTCAGTGCCAGAACAGCTCACTTGAGATGCATAACAGAAAAGAGGGTGCCATTTGCAAAGAGAAACTATGCTGCATCTAGGAAATAGTGTAAGAGCTTTACAGAATGATTATCTTAATGCTTTTAAAAGTACAAAGATCTAAATAAATGGAGACGTACCATGTTCATGTACCTGTCCATTCATGTTCATCTGCATGTATGACAGTGCAGATTTCAGTTTTCCTCAAAACTGAAGTCTGTACATTCAAGGCAATCTCAGTGTTCCAACTAGATTGGTTTTTTTGTTTTGTTTAATTTTTATTTTATTCATATGTGCATACAATGTTTGGGTCATTTCTCCCCTCTTCCCCCACCCCCTCCCTTACCCCCCCCTTGCCTCTCGCTGCCCGGCAGAAACTATTTTGCCCTTATCTCTAATTTTGTTGAAGAGAGAGTATAAGCAATAATAGGAAGGAAGAAGGGTTTTTGCTGGTTGAGATAAGGATAGCTATACAGGGCATTGACTCACATTAATTTCCTGTGCGTGTGTGTTACCTTCTAGGTTAATTTTTGATCTAACCTTTTCTCTAGTTCCTGGTCCCCTTTTCCTATTGGCCTCAGTTACTTTTAAGGTATCTGCTTTATTTTCTCTGTATTGAGGGCAACAAATGCTATCTAGTTTTTTAGGTGTCTTACCTGTCCTCATCCCTCCCTTGTGTGCTCTCGCTTTTATCATGTGCTCAAAGTCCAATCCCTTTGTGTTTGCCCTTGATCTAATGTCCACATATGAGGGAGAACATACGATTTTTGGTCTTTTGGGCCAGGCTAACCTCATTCAGAATGATGTTCTCCAATTCCATCCATTTACCAGTGAATGATAACATTTGGTTCTTCTTCATGGCTGCATAAAATTCCATTGTGTATAGATACCAATTTTCTTGATCCATTAGTCAGTGGTGGGGCATCTTGGCTGTTTCCATAACTTGGCTATTGTGAATAGTGCCGCAATAAACATGGGTGTGCAGGTGCCTCTGGAGTAACAGTCTCTTGGGTATATCCCCAAGAGTGGTATTGCTGGATCAAATGGTAGATCGATGTCCAGCTTTTTAAGTAGCCTCCAAATTTTTTTCCAGAGTGGTTGTACTAGTCTACATTCCCACCAACAGTGTAAGAGGTTCCTTTTTCCCCGCATCCTCGCCAACACCTGTTGTTGGTGGTGTTGCTAATGATGGCTATTCTAACAGGGGTAAGGTGGAATCTTAGTGTGGTTTTAATTTGCATTTCCTTTATTGCTAGAGATGGTGAGCATTTTTTCATGTGTTTTTTTGGCCATTTGAATTTCTTCTTTTGAGAAGGTTCTGTTTAGTTTACTTGCCCATTTCTTTATTGGTTCATTAATTTTGGGAGAATTTAGTTTTTTGAGTTCCCTGTATATTCTGGTTATCAGTCCTTTGTCTGATGTGCAGCTGGCAAATATTTTCTCCCACTCTGTGGGTGTTCTCTTCAGTTTAGAGACCATTTCTTTTGTTGAGCAGAAGCTTTTTAGTTTTATGAGGTCCCATTTATCTATACTATCTCTTAGTTGCTATGCTGCTGGGGTTTCGTTGAGAAAGTTCTTACCTATACCTATTCATTCCAAGGTATTTCCTACTCTTTCCTGTATCAACTTTAGAGTTTGGGGTCTGATATTAAGATCCTTGATCCATTTTGAGTTAATCTTGGTATAGGGTGATATACATGGATCTAGTTTCAGTTTTTTGCAGACTGCTAACCAGTTTTCCCAGCAGTTTTTGTTGAAGAGGCTGCTATTTCTCCATCGTATATTTTTAGCTTCTTTGTCAAAGACAAGTTGGTTATAGTTGTGTGGCTTCATATCTGGGTCCTCTATTCTGTTCCACTGGTCTTCATGTCTGTTTTTGTGCCAGTACCATGCTGTTTTTATTGTTATTGCTTTGTAATATAGTTTGAAGTCAGGTATTGTGATACCTCCTGCATTGTTCTTTTGACTGAGTATTGCCTAGGCTATTTGTGGCCTCTTGTGTTTCCATATAAATTTAATGGTAGATTTTTCAATCTCATTAATGAATGTCATTGGAATTTTGATGGGAATTGCATTAAACATGTAGATTACTTTGGGGAGTATCGACATTTTTACTATGTTGATTCTACCAATCCATGAGCATGGGAGATCTCTCCACTTTCTATAGTCTTCCTCAATCTCTTTCTTCAGAAGTGTATAGTTTTCCTTGTAGAGGTCTTTCACATCTTTTGTTAGGTTTACACCTAGGTATTTGATTTTTTTGAGGCTATTGTAAATGGAATTGTTTTCATATATTCTTTTTCCGTTTGCTCATTGTTTGTGTATAGAAATGCTAATGATTTTTCTATGTTGATTTTATATCCTGCTACTTTGCTACAGCTATTGATGGTGTCTAGGAGCTTTTGAGTAGAGTTTTTTGGGTCTTTAAGGTATAGGATCATGTCGTCTGCAAATAGGGATATTTTGACAGTTTCTTTACCTATTTGTATTCCTTTTATTCCTTCCTCTTGCCTAATTGCTCTGGCTAGGAATTCCAGTACTATGTTGAATAGGAGTGGAGATAGTGGGCATCCTTGTCTGGTTCCTGATTTTAGAGGGAATGGTTTCAGTTTTTCTCCGTTAAGTATAATAACTAGATTGTTTTTTAAAATCTGACCAAGTTGGGGGAAATATTAAAGAGTGCCTGCCTAGCAAGTGAGAGGTCCCCATTTCAAACCCCAATACTGCCAAAAGAAAAAAAAAAAGAGCACAACAAATATACCCAAAATGAGAAAGTACACCTAATTACGCATAAGAAAAAGACTATTAAAAGTGTAAGAGAAACTTGACTGAGTCATTCTAAAATATGTATGAGAAAACAAAGGCCACAAATACATCAGTATTAGAATAGAACAATGAAGAGTACTTGCCCAGCCACATGCTAAGTTGTTAGGGGCACATGGACCAAGATCACAGAAACCCAGGAAGGATGTGAGGAAGGAATCCAGAGAGGTTGCTTTCTTGGTGTTAAGAAAACCAGCTCATGTTATGAAGGAAAACTAAGCTGCATTGCTACCTGCAAGCATTCTTTGAGGTACAAATTTATGTGCCAACTGAGCACAGTGGCTCACACCTGTAGCTCTATCTACTTGGAAGGCAGAGATTAGGAAAATGGTGGTTCAAAGCTAGCCCAAGCCAAAAAAGTTCAAGAGACCCCCCCACACACACCCCATCTCAACCAATAAAAGCTGGGTGTGTTGTGCGTCTGTCATCCCAGCTACACTGGAAGAGTAAGGAGGAGGATCCTGGTTCAGGCCAGCGTGGACATAAAGGGGAAGACCCTATTAGAAAGCAAAAAAGGCTGGGGGGTGTGGCTCAAGTGGTAGAGTGGTGCCAGCCTAGCAAGTGCGAGGCCCTGAGTTCAAACCCCAGTAGCACCAAAAAAAATAATTTATGTGCCAAATGGACAACTTACTCCATGGGATTTGTTTGAATTGTAATCTGATACGATCTGAGATCTCCAAATTAAAGTTACTTCAACTGAACCAACTCACCTCAAAATAGAAAATCACTTTCTGAGGCCTGAGGCCACTGAGGAATTGACAAGGTACTCTGTCGCACCTAAATGCCTCTGCAACATCATAAAGAAAACCCAAGACTACAAACTAAAAAAGAAAAGGGTTTGGACTTACATCAAAATTAAGGATGTCCATTTAGACCCTATAGATAAAACCAACAAACAAGGACTCGGGAGGAGCACGCACAGCAAGTTAGCACACCAATGTCTGGAGGAGGAACTGCAAACCACAGAGCCTCCAGAGAGCTTCCTCACCAGCTCCTATTCTACCGTCCTAACTGGGTGTGACAAAAGTTACTTCTAACAAAGCTGCACAAAGTTGGGGTCAGCTGTGATGGGCGCTGGGATGGAGACTCACAACAGCCTCACTACTTTTCTCTATTATCCTCTTCTTTTACTTTGCTTCTTTTCTTCTCTATTCTTGAAAGCCTTCCTTCTTCACTAAACCTTGCTGCTTTTCTATTCTTTAGGGTCTCTTTCCTTAGATTTGCACTGTCCCATGTTTTTAATCTTTCTTAAAGTCTTGGTCCTCAGACTTGCAGACACACAACAGCCGGCAGCCGCAGCGGCATTCTCACAAGCAGCCCACCAGTCTAAACCATCAATCCCCGCCTCCTCTTCCAGTCTTTTACATACAGTGGTAAACAGGGAGGTGGAGCGATAGTTCTTGGGAGGGGTGTGACACTGTAACAAGAGAAACCTGCGATCCTTCTTCTCTGAACCTAAACAACTTAGGAAATGAAGCTGTGCTGCATTTTGCCTCCCCCCGCCCCCCCATGACACAGCTGTGCCTACATCAAGTTCCCATAGGCTCCTCATAATCGGGTCCCCACAAGAGATGGAAACCCACAGAGAAGTGGCCAGAGTTTGAGCAGCTGATGTACACAAAGCCCTAGCAGCCAGAAAAGGGCGAATGAAGCGCAATGGGACAGTAGAAGAGGGTAGTGCTGACAGCAGAGACTGCTGGTGACAGGCACAGCCTTCCAGGAAGCCCAAGGAGAACACCGGTAACCCACCCAGGGGGTCCTCAGAAGGCCTCAAGGTGACTGCCCTAGGGAGCCAGGAGTGGGAACTGGATGAAACTGACTGGCAGCCGAGAATGAGTGGAAAAGGATCCGCAGAGACGAGGTCCCTTGAGGGGAGTGGGATGTGGGCAGAGACTGGCCGGCTGGCCATCTACCGGCTCAGGAATGCAGGGGCCCGGGTGCATCTGTCGGATGAATTACTGCAGAAGTCAAAACTCCAGGCACAGTAAGAGTCTTGAAATGACAAAAGGGGACGCTGAACCAGAGGGTCCTGCGAGGCAGCGGAGGCAGAGGCAGTGCGCTGGCGCCAGAGGCCGGACCCAGAAGTGTGTGGGCAGCGGCTCCCGAGAGGACAACGGGTGTGGGTGACCCAGGGGGGTCAGATGAGTGCCAGGGAGGGTGGCAGGGAGCACCCGAGGGCTGGTGCAACCCCGAGAACTTGACGAGAGCGGATCTGGGGAGCAAGTGGACCGCGCGGGGTGACGTCGCGCTGCTCAGCACCACGGCGGTGGACTGGGCAGCCGGGAGTCGGGGGCCATGGCTGCAGTGGAGGGGCGCGCGGGAGGGCGGTCCGCAGTGTCGGCGTGCGGGTGCCAGCCTGGGCAGGGAGGGTCCGGCCTCGCCGCCCGTGCTCGCACCACCCCGGGGAGGCAACTGGGGAGCGCGGGCGGCGGGACCAGGACCCCTGCCCAGAAGCCGGTCAGTGTTCACTCGCTTCATTTAATTAAAAAAAAATTTTTTTTTTTTTTTGCAAAGTCATCGCCGCGCCGCAGCTGCGTGGCGGGGGTGGGGGGCGGAGCCACGGCGCGGAGTTGCCGCAGGTAAACAGCCCCCTCCCCGGCGGGAGCGGGCCGCGCGGCCCCGGGAGCACAGCCGCCGCCGCCCCCGGGAGGGACGCGGGACGCAGGGCGCGGGCCGGCGGCAGGCGGCGAGGGGGCGGCGGCGGCGGCGGCGGCGGCGGCGGCCCTGCGCCCTGGCGGCCCGACCCCTCCCGCGGGGCGGCCGAGCCCCCCGGCCCCGCGCGGCGCCGCGTCCCCGCTGACCTCCCGCTCCCGGCGCCCCGCACCCCCGCCCGCCGCGGCCCCCGCCCGCGCCCCCGCCCCCCATGCACCACCTCCTGGAGCAGTCGGCGGACATGGCGACCGCGCTGCTGGCGGGCGAGAAGCTGCGGGAGCTGATCCTGCCCGGCGCGCAGGACGACAAGGCGGGCGCGCTGGCCGCGCTGCTGCTGCAGCTCAAGCTGGAACTGCCGTTCGACCGCGTGGTCACCATCGGCACCGTGCTCGTGCCCATCCTGCTGGTCACCCTGGTCTTCACCAAGAACTTCGCAGGTGAGGCGGGGCGGGCGGCCGTTCGGCGCGGCCGCAGGTGTCTGGCGCTGGGCGCTCCCGCGTTCCCTCTCCGTGGCCGCCGCCCGCTCCTGCCGGCCGCGCCCACCCGGCCCGGCAGTGTGGCCGCGCCCCACCCTGCTATGGCAGGTGTCACCAGGGCTGTCTCATTGTTGCTTCGCCTTCCAGTGCTTCAGCCTCAAACCCTGAGGAGAGTAGGCCTGTCCTACACTGCTGGTTTCAGGTGTAAATGGGATGTGGGGTCTGGGCTGTAGGATGTCCTTGCAAGGTCCGGGGGGGTTACAGGTTTCAATGCTGAGAGCCCCTCCCAAGCAATGGTGGAGACTCCAGGCTGCAGGGCGGGATCCACCGGGCTGGCCCCGGGTGTGGGCAGGGCCAGCGGAGAGGATCCCTGAGGAGCGGGCTGGTGGTCCCCAGGGGTGGAGGCATCCAGAGACCAGGCAGGCCTGGCCCTGGAGGAAGCATGAAGCAATGACGGCCTCAGAAATCCCTTGTTGGAGAAGGCCGTGAGGGTAGAGGAGGGCACTGACTGGAGCAGAGTGAACGTGAGGAGAGGCCGAGGTGCCAGGTCAACAGAACTCTGGCTGGCTCTGTGCAAGAGCGTGGGCGCACCTGCTGGCCTCTGGTCATACTCAGATATGCAGAGACACAAGTGGTGGAGCCTCCTAAGGAGAAGTGACGGGAATGGAATGAAAGCTCCTGGGGCTACGTCCCTTCCCAGGTGTGGCATGGGACAGGTGGAGGAGGGCAGCTGAAGACAGGAAATAGCATCCCTCACTTGGGGACTGTTGAGGCAAGGAAGGCCAGGGGCCAGGTATCCAGGGGTTATGCTTGTGGTCCAGAGGTGCCAATTGCCAGCAGGAAGGGGGCTATTGAGGTTCCTTGCACCCCTCAAGAGAACACAGGCAGTTCTGCCCTCTGCAGCTGCTGGGCAACAAGGACTGAGTTTGCCTCCACAGATGCCTTACCTTTCAGGAAATTCCATGACCGACCTAGAGACATCGGACTCAAGGGTGGGCATTCTCCAGCCTGCCACCTCAGGGTTAAGGTGGCTCTACTGGTCGCTGTCCTCCGACACTAAGCATTAGACACCCCCACAGGCTAGACGGGAGGCCCAGCACTCTCGGACCTAGACCCAGGCAGTGTGCACGCGTGCACAGCGGAGCTTCGGGTCACGCTGGGGTAACAGTAACAACAGAAGTTTATCTCTTACCTCTGCAGGCCAGTAGTTCAAAACCCAGGTGTGGGTTTTGAAGGTGAAGGCTTTGGGGGAGGACCCTTCCTGCCTCTTAGCATCTGGTGGCCACCAGCAATTCCCACTCCTCCTTGGTCCACAGCTGTGCCACCCAAGCTCCGTATGTGCTCACGTGGGCACCTCCCTGTGTCTGTCTGGGCCTACGCTCCCCTCCTGTCATCAGGCCACACGTGATGGGTCAAGGCCCACCCTACTCCACCATGACCTCATCTGAACTCATCTACAACAGCTATTTCTAAGTAGTCAGTTCACAGGTTCAGGGCTAGGATTTCACCTCTTTTGCGGGGAAAAACTCCACTACAACAAACAGGCACAGTAGGGCAGGCTCAGGGATGGGTACACACATGGATTCAGTCACCCTTGGTGACCCCCCACACTCTGACATGCTGCTGAGCCCAGCTTGTCTCCTGCCAGGCCTTTGAATACTGTGTCCAGCTGGACCTGGAGCTGCTGAGGCCACCTTTATGCATCATAGGCTTGTCCCTCCATGCCCCCTGCATTTGCACATGGACACTGTGTACCGCCTGGGACCCACATGCCTAGGCCCTTCCGCCCACTGTGGGTGTGGGGAGGGTCCCAGTACCTCACCAGCAGGTGCAAGGCAGGACTCTGGGCTTCAGGGCCGTTTGTAAAACACTGGGGCTGGGAGGTGTCCTTGGCTGTTCTTCCCCGGGTGACATTTCTGGAAGTGTTGGCTGCTTCTCCTGCTGAGCTTGATCAGGCTCAGGATAGTGGCTTTCTGGAGCTCTTAAAACTCTTCATGCCTCACAGAACCTGGCAGTATATGCAGTCGCCCAGACACAAGGAAAACCAAAGCGTGGAGAGTGGAGAAAGGGGGTCGTGAAGGTGGGAGCCACACAGGACATGGGACGGACCTCCAGGGACCCTGTCAACTTGGGGGACCATGGGGTGGCATGGGGGTGCAGGAGGAGCATGACCAGGAGCTCTGGTCTCCCAGGACACAGTCACACAGTCACACACATACACACAAACATATGCTACACACATACATATACACACATGTATACACACACACCCAGGAGCCCAGCTGAGACCTGTGCCAGGGTTCTGTGGGTGCCCATTTCCTGGTACCTGTCTCCCAGGCCTGACACAGGAGGCAGCTGTAAGGATGCTGGGGTGATTACCCAGCCCCGTGCCGGACTCCTTCAGCTACCAGAGACTGGGTGTGGACCCTTCTCACAGAGGCAGACTGCCTGTTCGGCAAGCAGGTCCGGGGTGCCTAGGGCACTAACTGAGCATATGCCCTCACCTTCTGGAGTTGTGGTAAAGAGGACCTGGTGGCACTGGCACACAGTCAGCATCCTCCACATTGGGAGCACCTGAGTGCCAGAGCCTGGCCCTTTGGGCAGCGGCTCCTCTTAGACAAGCCTGCCCCTGGGGCCCTGCTGGTCCCCACCCAGCAGAGCTTGAGGTGGAGGGGGTAGACTTGAGATGCTTCCCATGCCTCCTACCTGGAGATCAACAGTGGATGGTGTCACGGGGGTGAGGAGTCAGGTAGACACACAGCCCAGAGACAGGAAAAGCCAAAGCACCACCAATTCCTCACTGTTACTCAGGCCCTGATGGGGAAGTCACCAACTGCTTTTTCCTAAAACAGCCAAATAATCAGGTCCTCGTGTTCAGGGAGTTTCTGGATGCCTCCTGAGTGCACCCCTATCCCACAGGGGTAAGTGTTCTCTCTTCCTCAAAAATGAGAACCACTCATGTGTTACTCCGGTGAGTGCAGGTGTGCCCCATGGGCTTTGGGGGTGTACCTGTTGGCTAGGAGACCTCAGAATCCTGAGAGGGCAGTTCTCCAGGGTGGTTTGTTGAGAAGTAGAGACCCCCCCCACCAGCTCACCCAGCCTCTTGAGACCTCTGAGACTTGATCCTCTTTCTTTCTGGTGGGCATCCCATTCTGCAGGCCCCCAGTGCCCAGGGCCTTCACCCATACCACTGTGCAAAGTGCTGTGGGGTAGCTCAGCCCCTCTCAGGAGGCAGATAGCCAGCAAGAGGCTAGCACCACCTGTCAGCTGCCCACGCTGCTAGAGTAAATCAGCACAAACTTGGTGGCTTAAAACAGCACAAGTGACTGGGGTGTGCTCAGGGACAAAGCACTTGCCTAGAATGCTCAAAGCCTTTGGTCTGATTACCGACACCTTCCTTCCCCCACAAAAATTATCCTACAATTCTGCAGGTCAGAAGTCTGAAGTGAGTCTTACAGGGTTGATGTCAAGGTACAGACAGAGCTGGTCCTTTGGGAGCCTTCAGGAGCAAGTCTGTTCTGCCTTTTCCAGCTTCTAGAGGCTGTGTCCCTTGACTTGGGGTCTCCCCCTACTGGGAACCCTTGTGATCTCATTGTCCCTCTTGGATAATCCAGGATCCTTAATCTCATCCCAGCTGCAGAGTCCCTTTTACCACGTGAGCAATGTGGTCACTGGTTTTAGGGAAGTAACATCTTTGGAGACCAAAGACCCAAGTGCCACACCTCACGTGGGTGCCTGGGGAGAGTCTGGGCCTCCCTTTGGGATGAGAGGGCTGAGGACAGTGGTGGCCACAAACTGGTCAGAGGAAGAAGCCTTGGCAGAGCCAGAGAGCCCTGGAAGGGTGTCCCCTTCTCAAGTGGCATGGGCGGGAGTGGCTGGGAGGCACCAGCTTTGCTGTCAGAGGCCACCATGGGGCCATGTGCAGGCTGGACCCCAGGGGTAGGATAGAGGCCAAATGGGTATGTGAGAGTGGGTATGTGCTCAATGCTGGTGTGACCCTAATCCCAAGGAGGGCTGGGAGGGACACTGTCCAGGGCTGGGCTTCAACCTGGGCCAGGGACAGCATTCCAAATAATGGCCATTGATATGTGGACACTTTTCAAACTTGCTCTTCCCCAAGGATATGTCAGGCATCTGGCTCTCTGTATTGTCCTGTCACTATGACAGGGTGTCCACAGCTCCTAGGCCTCTCAGGCCCCATATGGACAGGCTGAGCAGGTGCTTGGCTGCCAGGCAGATTCCTTGGCTGAGAAGTCCAGTCACTGTCCTCTAGCCACCAGGGTCCACACCATGCTGTCCTCCAGATAAAGGGCCCCTCAGAGTAGCTGGCTCTGTGTTGGGATGGACCAGGCCCTGTGCTGGCACAGGCGGGGCCACATGTCCCCTGGGAAATCCCAGAGGGCCCTGTGCAAGCCTCTGTGTCTGGGCGAGCCAAGGTTCCTGCAGTCCCAACCAGTGCTGGGCCCAGCATCACAGATCTGCTGCAGCACCCACCTGTGGTGGCCAACCTGCCTGCCGCCTGCACCTCCCCAGGACCTTTGGTACCTTCTGTGTTGTCAGGAACACGGTGTGGTTCTGCAGGCTCAGGCAGATCAAGGAAGGAGGGCCACCCTGCTGGATGTACCCATGGCACCCCCTGGGGCCAGAGCTCTCATCTGCAGTGGCCCTGCAGAGTAATCTCCATTAAGCACACAGGAAACCAAAGGTCAGGGTGGCCTGTGGGACTCCTCTCCCCCTCCCAGGTGCTGCCTGGTAGGCAGGGAGATGGTGGCAGGCTCTCTACGCTACACCCTGTGGACAGCACTAGGCACATGGGGTGTTGGGGACCCCTGCTCCCATCCAACCTAGGGCCACCCCCAGAGCCAAGGACCCAGTCTTCCCATTTTCCTGTGGAAAGCCAGGGCTGGGGTTCCCAGAGCCTTTGCCGTGCTTGCCCAGCACCCCAAGCTTGGCTGACTGCAGGGATGGGCTCAGCTCAGGGTGAAAGACAAACCTCCAGAGAGAAGAGCATCCACCCTTCTTCTGTGGCTTTTGTGACTGGCTGTAAGGACAAAAATAAGTGAATAAATTGCCATTTCTCAACCAAGAGAGCTGATTCCTTTGCCTTCCCCTGCTTGCTCTTCTTGGAGCCGAGCTCATCACTAGGATACCCGTCCTCAAAGACCTTGGGCCATAAGCACCAGCTCTCCCCAACACACCCCAGCCCCTGTCCCAGCTAAGCAAAGCACATCTCCGGAGTCCTCCCTGGCTCCCCAGTACCATCTGAGGAGTCCAGTGGCCACATAGGCCCATTTCTGGTGGTCCTCTTGGCTGAGTCACTGAGGTCCACTTGAGTCCCTTTGAGATCTTGTTGTGTGGGACTGTCTAGACTGGTGGATGTACCCATCCCAGGTGGTGGTCATAGTGGCTAGCCGCCTGCACTTGTTCAGTGAGGGGCCGGGGCTGGAGGAGTCTCCACGCCCAGATGTGCAGCCAGCCACTGTTCCCTGCCCCTGGACCCCGTGCAGCATCAACAGTGAATGTTGGTCTTCCTGATGAGGCCACGTCTCTGTGTCTTCTCTCTGTCTGTGTGTAACTCATAGGGCTTGATGTAGACAGACAGACCTATTGGCTTGTCGCTTCTGCTCTTCACTCTCAACCCTGTGGGTGGAGGACTTATTCTGGAGCAGGGAAGGCTCGGAGCAGACTTCCTGGGGCCAACCTGAGGGTGAGAGAGAGGCCGAGGGCAGGTGGGCTTGTGTGTGTGCTGCAGTAGCCACAGTCAGGTGCCTCGGGGTGCTGAACTGATCTGTCTGGCTCTGAGCCTCCAAGATCTCCTAAGAAGGTTAAGACTATAACCCCAACACTGGGCTGAACGTGGCCTGCTGCAAACATCTGTGATTTCCTTTGCTGTAGGATGTGCCATCCACACTGGCAGGCACCCACAGGCCCCTCAGGGAATTGCAAACATCTGTAAACGACCATTGTTCAGCAGCTCTGGAGGCCCCTCTGTTCAGTCTTGGTGGCAGATACCAATGTCCAGCTGGTGAGCCTTCCCTGACTCTGCCCACCAGCATCTAGGGTTCCCAGGTTTGCCCTTCCTACAGTGAGGGTGATAGGAGATCCCCCTCGCCTATCACAGGCAGGTTTTTCTTGAAAGTTGGGCCTCTGGACCCATGCCATCTGCCCCACTTGAAGACAAGCCCCTGGCAATGCAGGCCAGTAGCAGGAACCTGGGTTGTGGTCCACCTGAGATGCTGGGGGAGGGACTGGCTGCCAGCGTGGCCCGTCTTGGTCCTCTCTGGAATTTGATTTTCCCAGTGGCATTTGGAGACCAGGACACCCAGTTCAGGACAGTTCCTGGGGCTGACACAAGCAGTCTCCCGATGACCACCTTGTGGGGGTACTCAGGATAAGACTCCTACACCACCATGGTCAGGACATAGGAGAGGAAGCTGGCCCGGGAGGAGTGGGAGATACATTTGGGGAACAGTAGTTCCTGCCCAAGATGGGCAGCTACATGGGAGGGGCTGCAGAGGAGAAGCCAGCAGAGCCAGTACAAGGGAGGGGTCCAAACAGGGAAGTGACCAGGTCTGACCCATGCCTTTCACCCCAAGCCCTAGTTTCCCCCAGGCCAGTCCCACCTCTTGCCCAGCCCATGTCTCCTCTCTGCCCCCAGAGGAACCCATTTACTGTTACACCCCGCACAACTTCACCCGCGACCAGGCACTGTACGCCCGTGGCTACTGCTGGACGGAGCTGCGGGACGCCCTGCCCGGCGTGGATGCCAGCCTGTGGCCGTCGCTGTTTGAGCACAAGTTCCTACCCTATGCCCTGCTGGCCTTTGCTGCCATCATGTATGTGCCCGCACTGGGCTGGGAGTTCCTGGCCTCCACACGTCTCACCTCCGAGCTCAACTTCCTGCTGCAGGAGATTGACAACTGCTACCACCGGGCAGCAGAAGGCCGTGCCCCCAAGATCGAGAAGCAGATCCAGTCCAAGGGTCCTGGCATCACCGAGCGGGAGAAGCGTGAGATCATCGAGAATGCGGAAAAGGAGAAGAGCCCCGAGCAGAACCTGTTTGAGAAGTACCTGGAACGCCGGGGCCGTAGCAACTTCCTGGCCAAGCTGTACCTGGCACGGCATGTGCTCATCCTGCTGCTCAGTGTGGTGCCCATCTCCTACCTGTGCACCTACTATGCCACCCAGAAGCAGAACGAGTTCACCTGTGCACTGGGCGCCTCACCCGATGGGCCGGCGGGCAGCGGGGGGCCGGCGGTTCGTGTCAGCTGCAAGCTGCCGTCTGTGCAGCTGCAACGGATCATCGCAGGTGTGGACATTGTGCTGCTGTGCTTCATGAACCTCATCATCCTTGTCAACCTCATCCACCTCTTCATCTTCCGCAAGAGCAACTTCATCTTCGACAAGCTGCACAAGGTGGGCATCAAGACCCGCCGGCAGTGGCGCCGCTCGCAGTTCTGCGACATCAACATCCTGGCCATGTTCTGCAACGAGAACCGTGACCACATCAAGTCGCTCAACCGACTGGACTTCATCACCAACGAGAGTGACCTCATGTACGACAACGTGGTGCGGCAGCTACTGGCTGCCCTGGCCCAGTCCAACCACGATGCCACACCCACCGTGCGCGACTCTGGCATCCAGACTGTGGACCCCAGTGCCAACCCCGCTGAAGCCAATGGCTCCTCTGAGCCGCCCGTGGTCAAGCGGCCTCGCAAGAAGATGAAATGGATCCCCACCAGCAACCCGCTACCGCAGCCCTTCAAAGAACAGCTGGCCGTCATGCGTGTGGAAAACAGCAAGGCCGAGAAGCCCAAGCCGGTGCGCAGGAAGACAGCCACAGACACACTCATCGCCCCGCTTCTGGATGCTGGTGCCCGGGCGGCCCACCACTACAAGGCCAGTGGGGGCGACTCAGGCCCCTCTCCTGCCCCGCCCTCCGCCCCCGATAAGAAGCATGCCCGTCACTTCTCCCTGGACGTGCACCCCTACCTCCTGGGCTCCAAGAAGGCCAAGCCTGAGGCACTGCCTGCCACCCTGCCCGCCTCCCGGAGCCAGGAAGGCGGCTTCCTGTCCCAGGCAGAGGAGTGCGGGCTCGGTCTGGCCGCAGCACCCACCAAAGGTAGGGAGGCAGGGAGGCGGGCAGCAGAGTGGGGCAGACTCCCAGGGACCCAGCCTGTGCAGGGGACAAGGCGGGGGGACAGTGTGGATGAGGTGAAGGATTGAGCCAGCTTGGCCAAAGCAGGGCCAGCAGGCACAGGGCTGGCAGGAGCCTGGTCGTGAGGAGGAAAAAGAGGAGGGTGGGGCTGCAGACTGGAAAGGCCCTGTTTCCTAGTAGACCACAGCTCCCCTGGTTAGTGAAGACCTCAAGAAGATGGAAGCCCCTGGGAAGAAATTCAGCAAATAACTGCTCCTGTTCCTGGGGTGAGATGCATCCAGACAGGCTGCTGTATGCAGGAGTGGTGAGGCTGAGGAAAGAAGGGAAGAGCAGTGAGCCGCAGCTAGGCGGTGGGTGGCACAAGGAAGGGCACGTCAGGTGGAACAGGACTGTGAGACATCTGTGTTTCTGGCTGTCTGCAGATGCCCCACTCCCAGAGAAGGAAATACCGTACCCCGCAGAGCCAGCCCGAACAGGGCTCCCTCCTGGGGGCCCATTTCACGTCTGCTCACCCCCTGCAGCCCCTGCTGTGGCCCCTTTGTCACCAGGTGGCCTGGGCAAGCCTGATCCCCTCACCATCCTGAGCCGCAACGCCACGCACCCCTTGCTCCACATCAGCACGCTGTACGAGGCCCGGGAGGAGGAAGAAGGGGGCTCCCGTGCACCCCCAGATATGGGTGACCTCCTGGCCATCCCCCCACCTCAGCAGATCCTCATTGCCACCTTCGAGGAGCCAAGAACAGTCGTGAGTACTGTGGAGTTTTGAGGGGCGGGGCCGCTCAGGCCGCCAAAAACCCTCCGCATGAGCCAGGGGTGGCCCAGCGGAGCCCTGCCCCAAGCGGATGGGGCCTTTGCTCGCCCGGCACTGCCCACGTCCCCAGCCTCCTGTCTGCATGCCACAGGGCCCAGCACCCCTTGTACCCAGCTTGACATGGCATCCAGAGGTGCAGGCTGGGGCTGGAGCATGAGGTGAGGGACCTTCCCACTGCAGCATCAGGCACTCCCCTGGGGTGCTGGGCTCTCAGATGAAATTTATTTTTTTAGGGGGTTTTGTAGGCTGAGGCTAGGGCAGGACAGCTCAGCTCCCACACCTTCACCCAGCCCAGGGTGAGTGAGGACAACACTGGGGAAGGAGGTACCAGCCTCAGGGTCACACCCCAGGGGTCACTCGCACAGGGACTCAGCCCCTGTGGATCCTGATGCTCTTGGGTGGGGGGGGGGCCAAGGGCTGCCCTTGGTCACAATCAACTGCACTTTCTCCTTGTAGCCTGACATACACTTTATTTTACTATTACTGTAACTGACATGCATATCTGTCATCAAGAAACCTAGAATGAGTTTAAAACAAAGGATGGTGTGGGTGGGTGGGCACGAGCAAAGGTGGGTATTAGCATGTAAGTGAGTCAGTGTGGGTCCCGTGTGGGCACGAGTGTGGGCACGAGTGTGGGCACGAGTGTGGGCACGAGTGTGCAAGAGGGCAGGTGTCCGTGCAAGTGAGCTCATGAACAGATGCGTGTGCAAGTGAATGTGCAGGAGAAAACCTGAGTGTGCGTGAGCAGCACGTACGTGTGCGCAAACAGGTGGCAGCAGGCATGGGCGCCAGCGTGCGAGTGAAGGAAGGAGTCCAACGCAATAACCACATTCCCCTCCTGGGCCCCCAACTGCCCCTTGAGGCCTGCTTCCCATGGGAGCCTGGGCCCTGGCTGGCCCCACCCCTATTACCTCAGCCACGGCGCCACGTGACAAAGTATTAACAAGGTAGCACTGAGCGTATCAATAAATACTATTCTGATAACTGCTTGTGCTCCTCCGAGGCCCTGCCTCCCTGCGTCGGGCTCCTCCTGTCCAGTCTCCAACACCTGTTAGGTCACGGGCATCACAGTGAGGGCACTGGAGGACAGTGGGTTGGGGCTGCCAGCCCAGGGTACAAGGGCCCTAGGCCTCCACCCTCAAGTGTGAAGAGGGGAAATGAGGCTTGAGACTTTGAGAGGCAGGAATGTGTAGTCAGTGCTCCAGGAGATACTGGCATGAACCCAGGCACTGGGCAGAAGATTGATGCAGGAGTGGTCATGCCCCCCTCCTCCAGTAACCCTAGGCTCAGGGGTCAGGTATATTGCCAGGGGAACAGAGAGCTGGCAGGGTCAGTAGGGCTTCCTGGAGGAGGGCCTGACTGGTCTGGGGACGCTCACCAGAGCAGAGACCTCAGCCTCAGGCGCAGGACTCTGGAACAAAGCTGGCCCTGTGGAGCCACATGCCCTGCAGGCCGTGCAAGTGACCCCATGGGTCTAAACAAAGGCAGGTGACTGTATAGCCAGAAACCTGTAGGGTCTGGGGGAATGTGGGCCAAAAAAGAGGTGGGGCTCAGCTGAGATCAGAGTAGCCTACCCTCTGCCTTGCCTGGGCCTCCTTGAAGCTCCCTAACCAGCCCCCTTCCTGGAACAGTCCTGGGATAGATAGGGTTAGTCTCTCCTGATGTCCCCGGGAGTCAAGATGGTCTGTCCTTCACTGCAGCTGGCAGGCATGCAAGGCACATTCCTTTTAGAATGCAGATACCTGGACACCCACTGATGGCTCACACCTGTAATCCTAGCTACTTGGGAGGCTGAAATAGGGGGATCAAGGTTCAAAGCCATCCCGGGAAATAGTTCACGAGGCCCCATCTCCCAAATACCAGAGCAAAATAGACTGGAGGTCTAGCTTGGCCAGTAGAGTGCCTGTTTTACAAGTGGGAAGCCCTGAGTTCAAACCCCAGTCCTACCAAAATATATAAATATATATTCAATGAAAATGTTTTATTACTCGCTGGGTATACTGAGGACAGATCAGGAGACACTGGCCACTGATTTTTTTTTTTTTTTTTTTGTGGTGCTGGGGACGGAACCCAAGGTCTCACACATGGCTAGGCAAGTACTTTACCACTAAGCAACATCCCTCAGCCCAGACACCTGTCATTGGAAAGACAGTTTAGGGCTGGGGACATGGCTTGGGTGGGGGAGCACCTGTCTAGCAAGCACAAGGCTCTGAGTTCAAACCCCAGTACCACAGAAAAAAAAAGTTTGCCACTCACCCATTAAATGAGGGGTATCCTGCATAGGCCACTCGGGAGTACCAAGATGGGACACAGTTAGAAGCAGGGAAGTTATGATGTGAGCCAGCGCCTCCACTGAGGCTTCCACAGGAAGAAGTGGTGGGGCAGACGAAAGACGTAGGACTGGCCAGTCTGAATGACTTCAGTGGGTGCTGGGCACAGGGCTGTCGCTGGTTGCCTAGTTCCTATTCAGGGGTGATGAGCTAGTAGATAGTAGCTGGTATGTGTGAGAGTACAATGGAGAGGAGGCTGTGGTCAGGTGATTTGCACAGTGTCATTTGCCAGCTCTAGGAACTGACCACCCTAGGAGGAGCAGCCTGTCCAGGTCAGCATGGTCCCAGGTGTCAAAGCATCAGAAGACAGAAATAAAAGGTATGGTTACTATACCCTGTCCCCAGAAAGCTCACCTTAACCTGACCCAAGATATACTCCCTGGTCTTGCATCCCAGGCACTCAACATTTCCATACATCCAAACATGCAGGGACCCCTGGTACCCACAGGAACCCAGGAAGCTGGCTGCCTCCTGCTCCCAAGGCTGCCTGCTCCTCTGGGGAAGATAAGCCCTGGTCTCTTGGCCCAAACGTACGATCGGTCCACTCGAAATGGTGAGGCAGCCAGGGTGACCCAGGAAAACCCAAGGATGCTGGCCTCCTTCCTGTTCCCTGGCCCACCCTTCACACATCCACCCCTCCTGGCTGTGTACCAGCCCCCCATGCCTGACCCAGCTCAGCTTGCACTCCAGGGGCTTAGCTAAGGGAGAATGCCCTAGAGAGGTCAAGGAGCCCATGATCTGGGCAGTGCCAAGTTCAGCCACTGCATTTTCCCTGGAAGCCCTGCTTCCTGTCTTGTGAAAGCTAGTGCATATGACCATAGAATGTCCAGGCAGGGACTGGGCGTGCTGGTCACTGAGCTAAAGCAGAACAGAGGTGGACATGGGAGGCACTAGATACAGGGGAAATACCTTGGAGTCTTTGGTGGGGCCAGGGCCAACAGCACTGTTGTTCTGGGCCATGGCCTAGCAGGACATTTCAGGTGAGGCCTGTCTGGAGAGGTCAGTGAGTAAAGGTACTCTCCTTATCTGGTAACTTTTTTTTTTTTTTTTTTTGGTGAGACTGGGGTTTTGAACTCAGGGCTTAGAGCACCTACAGTACTGCTTGAGCCACACCTCCAGCCCCCCAAATCCTTTTATTTATTTACTTATTTTGGCAGTACCAGGGTTTTGAACTCAGGACCTCACGCTTACTAAGCATGTGCTCTGCCATTTGAGCCACTCCACCTACTCTCCTTACCTGTTTGGTGCTGACCCTCTCCAGGGGCCCCTTTTGGAGAGGGGACTCAAGCCATCATCCTGAAGATGCAAATGGCATTGTGGGTGCTGGGGACTCTGCTGTCTCACTCCCCCAGACCTAGCCTCCTCTGGCTCTGTGTCCCCATGAGCTATCCCTCCTTCCTGGAAGCAGGCAGCCAGAGGCCTGAAAGGATGGTTCTGGCTCCCTGAGGTGAGATACGGCTGAGCCCCACATCTCTTGCTTGTTGTGTGCACTGTGGGACCCATCTGATTTGGGATGATTGATCCTGTTCTACCTCAGACCCAGCCCCTCCTGTGTGTACACCCTGCAAAGCTGGTTGGGGATCCAGGGGGCCTTTCCCCCGACATCCTTACACACACAACTGTCTTCAAACCAAGCTCCTTCCTCTTCCTGAGGGTCCTTGGGCCCTCTGGCACCATACAGGGCCCTGGTCACTGCTCCATGCTGACCTTTCCCCTGAGTCTTAGCCTCACACCTGGCAGAGCTCATCCCAAGAAGGCCCTCCTCTGGCCCTTCCACACAGCCAGCCCCAGGGACCAGGGGGCACAGACCCTGTCCCAAACACAAGCACACTTGGGAACAGCTGTTAAAACACAACTCATCAAACCCCAGTGCTGCCAAAAAAAAAAAAAAAAAGTGAGAAAGGAAAATAGTAGGTGCGTGTGTGGTGCTGGGAACGGGACCCAAGGCCTCTCATGCCCTACCACTGAACTACAGCACTCCCCTCCCCAGCAATAGTAATTTTTATAGTGTAGAAACTGGCATCACCTTAACCAAGTGATCAAAGCTAACATTACCAATAATAAGTCATGTTGATACCATATACCGCCAACGCGATGAGATGAGGCTAACCCCTTCTCTGTGGTATTCTTCCCCAAGTCCATAACGCCAGTCTAGTCAAGAGAAAACATCACTGAATCCAAACTAACAGACATTCCAGAAAATACGTGACCAGTACCCTTCAAAACTGTCAAGATCCTAGCCAGGCATGGTGGCACATTCCTTTAATTCTAGCACTCAGGAGGCTGAGGCAGGAAGATTGCAAGTTCAAAGCTAGGTGGGCTACCTATCCAAATCATGTCACAAAACAAAACAAACAAACCCAAATCAAAACAACCTGTCAAGGTCCTGAGACACAAGGAAAAACTGAGAAACTGACAGATTGGAGGAGACAAGGAGGTATACCACTTTAATGTGGTATCCTGGAATGAGTCTTCGGACAAAAACTGGTCATTCTGAATACATTCTGTAATTAAATTAATATTATACCAAAATAAAAAAAAAAACAAAATAAATTAGTATTATACCAATGTTAGCTTGAAGGCAGGAAGATCATGAGTTGAGGTCAGCCTGGTCTACATAGACCTTGTTTCAAAAAAAGAAAATTTAAAAAAGAAAAAAATTTAAAAAATGAAAAAAAAAATTTAAATCTTTATACATAAATGGACTGAACTTCACAAAGTGATTTCCCCAGGACAACTGTTGAAGTAAAGTAACCTATTTGTGCTGGGTGCTGTGGCCTGCAATCCTAGCTACTTGGAAGGCTGAGATCAGGAGTATCATGGTTCAAGGCCAGCCCAGGCAACTAGTTCACAAGACTCCCATCTCCGAAATAAGAAATAAGCAGACCAAAATGAGCTGGAAGTATGCTTAAAGCAGTAGCGCACCTGCTTTGCGAACACAAAACTCTGTGTTCGAGCCCAGTTCCATAAACTAAATAAGTAAAGAAAAATAACCAACTTGTATCACTTCTTGAGGAGGAAAAAGGTGTTCTAGACCCTTAAGAACTGAAGGTTTTCTCTCGCAGAGATATATGTGAGCTGGGTTCTAATTGTTGACTGAGTCCTTAGCACTCCAGAAACTTAAAAGCTATGTTGATTTTGTCTATTTTGTAGCCACACCCACACAAATATTTTCTTGCTGTTCCTTCAGAGATGAATGAAGCATTCCAGAAAGCCATACAACTTTAAAACCTGGGTTCAGACCTTCTTCCACCTCACAGGAGCCTGCTCTTAGTAGTACTCAGTAGATTGGTGTTTCTACCTGAAGTGGGGCCTGATATTTTGCATTCTAACAATTCCCAACTGATGCTTGGGATGCTGGTCTGAGGATCCCTCTGAGTAGCAAGGGAGGGGAGCATTTCTAACTCTACCTCACTCGCTTCTCTAATGTCCCTGTCAACAGGGTAGTGTTTACAGCAGGTGGTAACTAACCCTGCTTAGCTATTAGCTAATGTAACAGCATCATTCTAAAGCAGTAATAAATTCCCCCTCTTTTTCTCTCCTTAGTCTTCTTGCCTCACTCCTCCCTCCCCTCTCCCAATAGTGTTCAACCTTGGCTATACATAGAATCACCTGGAGAGCTTAAAAAGACAGGGGGCTGGCAGAGTGCCTCAAGTGGTAAGAGCGCTGCCTAGCAAGCAGAAGCCCTGAGTTCAACCCCAGCGCCGTCAGAGGGGTATTGGAAGCTTTAACAGAACTCAAGCTGGCCTGCTGCTCTCCCAAGCATAGCCTGGGATGCAGGGGAAGCCCAGGCCCAGCCACTGAGGACCCTGCCTCAGTTTCCCTGCTAAGTGTGATTTGGCATGCCCCGGGACTCCATCTCTACTTTCTTCTGCCCTCACATTCCAGTGCAGCCTCTGCAGGGGGTCCAAGCATGAGGTTAGAGAGCAGTTCTAGTTTCCATCACCCATCAGTGGGTTTTTTTGACAGATCCCTCATATCCAGTACTTCTAATTATTTTTTAAAAGAACTGCTTAAAACTTGTCACTGCAAAATCAGATTCACCTAGTTTGCCAAAGCAGTTGCAACATTTAATGGTCTCATTTCTAAAAGACCTATGAAGCAGATAAATTACTCATTTAATCTTGAAGGGTTTTCTTAAAGTTATTTTAAGGGTATCAGGCACCTTTCTCCCCCAACTGCCACTTTGTCCAGGTGAGTTCTGGCAGCCAGGGCCAGTGTCCACTTGAAATGCCATCTCCCCTTCATCTCCTTCCCTCCAGCCCTGAGCAGAGGTGGGCAGGGCAGGCAGCACCAGGGTCCTTCCCATGGAAGAAGAGACCTGCACCCACCCAACAACCAGGACTAGAACCTACTCCTCTTCCAGCCACACCAGCCTACCGCTGGGAATTTTGGCCAGACACTCCAGATCTTGGGAAAGTGACTCAGGGTGGACCTCAATGTGCCTGGTGAATTCAGTGGGCTGGGGTCAGTGGTCTTTGCTCTGAGCCCCCATCACCACCACGCCTGTGACTGAGGTGGCCACAGATAGCAGTAACCACCAGAGTGCAGGGCACAAGGTCAGTGAGCAATGGGAAAGGGAGGGAGAGGGTGAAGACCAGAGAGGCCTCTGGGCCCCAGGGGGGTGTCCTTCACCAAGGAGCAAAGAAGGCAGAGGCCACTCTCAGCCCTGGCCAAGCCCTTCAGAGACCTGGAAGCTGTATGAGGGAGATGGTGACAGTCAGACAGCCAGCATTGGCCAGGAGCTCCCCCTGTGCAAGCAGCCTGCCCAGCCTGTTAGAGGGGACCCACCTTATACAGTGCACCAGAGATCATCTTCTGCAGGTGCCAGACCCCCAGAAGCGCCACCCTGGGATTCAGAACATGGGAACTGTGACCCCTCGCAAGTCACCCATGTCTGCTGGGCCGCTCCTCCAAAACCTGGGGCTGGGGCCAAGATCTCCTCTTGGAACCTGAAAGTTTCCAAAGTCGGGTGTGGCAGCCCTGACAGACCTGGGAGCTGAACAGAACTTACCCCACACACACCATGAGTCTCCCTACCAGAGCCTGCTGTGGGTGGTCACTTGTCAGGTCCCCACTATGGCTCCCAGAGTAGTGGAGAGATGCTCAGAGCCCACCTGGCCCTCCCGCCCACTCACCAGAGCCTGGGCAGAGGACCAGCAGCTCTCTGCAACCTGGACCCTTGGCCCTGGGGTGGACAGGTGGCCACAGGCAAGCTCTCGACACGCCCACCGCCTGCCCCGCTTTGGGAGGCCGGGAAGCCGCAGATCCCGGGAGTACAGAGGACTCAGAAAAGGCCGCCACGGAGGTCCCACCCGCCGGCTCTGAGACCCACAGTCTCATCTCCCCACCCCCAAACGCTGTCGGACGGCCTGGCCTCAGGGCCTGGGGCCTGACTTCGCGGGCCTAATGGCCCCTCGCCCCTCAGTCCTGGGACCACGACACTCTCCGCTGACCGTCCCTGCCTGGGAGCGCGACCCACGGGGAGGCCAGGAGGAGAGCACGTGGGCACGTTCCACGATCCTGAGCATTTCCTGTCCACTGACGCCTAGCAGGGCGCTTGGGTTCCAAGGTCACTGGACGCCGAGCCACGGCGCAGACGCCGAGCCTACGCTCAGCCTGACAGTGGCGCCGGCACGTCTCAGCCTGTAGCGTTTGCGCGCTAGGACCCGGGGGCGCGGGAGCGGAGTGGGCGGAGCCTCGAGTTAGGACCCGGGGCGGGTGGGCGGAGCCTCGCGCACGGGTCCCTGGGAGGCGCTTCCCGGCATGCCGCACGGCCAGTGCCCTCGGCCCGTCCGGCCCGTCCGGCCGCCCCGCCCCGCCCCGCCCGGCCCCGCCCGGCCCGCCCCGTTCGCCGGGCGACGTGCGCATGGAGGCCGGCTGAGGAGCGCCGCCGCCTCGCTTGGTACGACGTGGCCTGGCGGGCGGGGGCTCCTTGCGCCCGGGACGGCGCGAGTCAGGGTCGGGTGGGGGCTCGGGGCGGCCGGTCGGGGAGGGGGAGCGGGCTGCAGGGCCGAGCCTCCGGCCGCGCGGCCTCCGCGAGCTTCAGCCCACGCCAGTCGTCGGGCTGACGGCAGACGGGCTGAAGCTGCCTAGGCTCTGGAGTCCCGGAAACCACCAGGGCGCCAAATGCTTGGCTGGCTTTGCGGCGCCGGGTCGCCTTGTTGGAAGCAGGGTGGCCTCCAGGTGGATTCCTGCCTTCCGGGGTCCCCCAAACGGAGGGACACAGGTCGCCAGGCTCGCTCGCCTTATGTGGCTCTGCTGTCCCTGGGCCGCTGTCCCCTTTGCTGCTGCCGCCCCCCACGTGTGATCGGGGTTGGAGGACTGGCCCTGCGGTGGAAGACACTGTGGGCAGAGTGCCAGCAAGAGCTCTGGCACGGTGGGCGGATAGCCAAGAGTCTGCGGGTCTAGGACCAACCCCTACACGGCACCTCCAGGTGGACAGAGACCAGGTCCCAAGAAAGCTGACCAGGCCTCCAGCTCCTGTCGGTTTCCTTTCTCCCCCCCCCACCCCCCAGCTCTGCCACACTAGCGCAAAGCATGTCCTACTAGACCCAGGAAGGTCCAGTGGCCAGCAGTGCCCAGGCTCCAGAAACAGGAGAAAGGGGAGACCACACTCTTGTTTCTGCATCCCCCAAGGCCTGCCCATTTCAGGACCCTTGGCTTTCTAAATAGGCAGTGAAGCCTTTTCTATAAATTCCAGTTGGTGCTGGTCAGATTTTGGTCAGTGCTAGAAAGCCAAACTGGGGTCTGGCAGACAGTTTTCAGACCCCTGCAGGGAACGCTGGGTGTCTCAGCTCAGGGCCCAACAGGATATGGCAGACTGGGAAACTAAACCACAGTTTTATTTCCTCCCGGTTCTGGAGACTGAAGTTCAAGATGAGGCGCTGCTCAGTTTGGTAGCTGATGAGGGCTCTCCCTGACTTACAGAGTCCTTTCCAGCTTCGTCCTCACAGAGCTGTCTGGTGTTTCTTCTTAGAATGGCTCTAATTCTAAGAGCCCCCATCACATGAAGTCCCTCCTAATGCCCTCACACTGGAAGTCAGGGCTTCAGTGTGTGACTTTGGGCAGGACACTCTTCAGTTCATGGTATTGGGACCCAGGAGAGGGACAGCTGTGGGTAGTGTAGTCTGAGGTAGCTGTGACCCTGCACTGCAGGGCCCAATGTCCTGTGATAGACAACATGTTTTAGGTGTGGGCAGCTGTGTCACACACTGAACCACTGTGTATTACTGTGACCTGGTGTCCCAGGGCTGCACCTCCCCCTGGGGCCTTGACCTGAATGGGCCTTTCCTGCTCTTTGAGCCAGCAAGCTTTTGAGAATTCTCAGAGGTCTGAGACTTGTTCTCACAGAAGCTTAGCAAATGCTGAGAGCCTTGCTGTGAACCCAAGGCTCACCACGTGGAGACTGCACACTTGCCAGCAGGCCTTGCAGGGTGGCATCTCCAGGCCTACTTTGCAGGAAGAGCTAGTTGGGGGCCGACCTGACACAAATCATGGTATGGCCAGGGTCAGGGCTGGGGATTTAGAAAGGAGAGACACTTATCCCTGTAGGAAGTGGCAGTGGGGAGTATGCAGGTCTCCTGAGGGCTTGAGCCTGTTGGAAAAGGACACAGGAAAGTGGAGGCCGGGATTGGGTGCCCATCCAGAAATACAGAACAGGGTGAGAGAGGAAGGGAGCCAGAGTAGCACAAAGTGTGTGGATGTGACAGTCACGTTCTCTCCGAATCACAGGCTCTTGGTCTGAGGGGTCAGTGGCCTTCCAGCCTGACCTCCCTACCCCATAAGCGCTGCCCTTGGTGAGAGGTTGTAGGGCTGGGGCTGGGAGCTACAAGGGGTCCTGTCACCACATTTGTCCTGGCCATGATGAGACTCAGGGCTTGACTCCTGGTCAGTCGCCTCCTGTTTGCTCCACTCCATGTGACAGGAGGTGGGGCTAGTCCTGCTGCTGGCCTGGGCCTCTCCAAAGCAGCTCTAGCCCTTGGGGCTTCCCTCAGGCTCTGGCATGCCCTGGGCAAGCTTCAGAGGGTGGGTCTGGCCAGGCTGACCACAGTCTGCAGCTGCCCTGCTAAAGGAGGGAGGGCAGGCTAAGTCAACGACGTGGGCTCCTCCCATTGGCTGGCTACACCACAGTCTGCAGGCTGCCTGCACAGGATGTTTTTTTTTTTTTTTTTAAAGAAGTTTTCCTTCTTGGTCTGGCAGTTTAGTGCTGCTTGTAAATAAGAATTGTTTGCTTCTGTGTGCAAAGCTGGACTAAGGATGATCATCTCCCATTTCCCTGTGGGGCTGTGTTCCCAGCCTGGGAGGCTGACTCCCCAGTCCTGGCTAGGGTTTCATGGAGTGGGGGGGCCAGCCTGCCATACACCCTGAAAGGCAGTCTCCCTCAAGCCCTCTGCACACCTCCCTGATTGTGTTTTGTTGGAGCACTTAATCTGTGAAGAAGGCTCCTGGAGTGGAGCTCAAATGAGCCCATGCCAATCTGACTGTGTGCAGACTGGATGTGCTGACCCCAAATGTACTGACCTTTTATAACACCCAGAGTAAGGAGAATTCCAGACTCAGGAGCCCAGGTGGAGACAAGAGGGGACCCCAAGCCTGTGCTGTGGGGTGGGTTCCCCTTCCCCACTGCAACAGCCAGAGGCTCTGTGGGACTATTGAGGACTGTTTCTGAGGCTAGCTTGGGGTCTTACTACCACCCTTCTTAGTGTAGCTGACCCTGGAGCCTCTACTGCCCCAGTGTCCCATCCCTCTTCCAGAAGGCCCATCCCTGCTCAGGATGGCCTTCCCTCCTTTTGGTCAGTTCCCTGGACACTTCATCAAGTGTTTAATTACACCTAGAGGGAGCCCTGCCCACCTAGCCCGTTAGTGGCCCACTCAGACACTGCACAGAATTCCCCTTGAAGATGAGGAAGTGAGCTGTAAGTTGCAGACTGATGTCGGCACCCAGATGCTGTTGAGGGCCAGAGTGTGTATTTAGGCAGGAGCTCACCAGATGCCGAGGGGACGAGGGCTATTCACTACTCACTTTCTCTTCATCACAGAATTTCTGAGAGGTGTATAACAATGATTGACAGAGTGAGCCCAGAGAGTCCCCAGCGTCTGGGTGGAGCCCTCTGCCAGTACCCCATTCTGGATGCAACTCCTGAGCTCATTCCCCTCAATAATCGCCTCAAAATGGAAGCCCTCTGCCTCACTGTAGCTAAAGGCAGGTTGGAATATTCCAGTTCCCTAACACAACATCCAGTGGTCAGATTTCTCCAGATACTCTTCATGTTTAAATAACTTTCTCAAGTAGGGGTCCAACTCAGACTCAGCACCTGCGGCTGTGTGAAGCTTGCAGATTCTGGTTTGGATTGTTTGTTTTTTGTTTTTTGGTTTTTTTTGGGTGGTGCCGAGGTTTAAACTCAGGGCCCAACCCTTGAGCCACTCCACCAGCCCATTTTTGTGGAGGGATTTTTCAAGATAGGGTCTTGTGAACTATTTGCCCAGGCTGGCTTCAAGCCTTGATCCTCCTGATCTCTGCTTCCTGAGTAGCTAGGATTATAGGCGTGAGCCACAGGCACCTGGCTGGTTTGAATATTCCAACAGCCCTGCTGGACAGTGGAACATCTGTCCACAAAAAGACACATGAAGTTCTTTAACCTCCATGAGCATGGGTCTGACTGTTGCTCCCTTTGACCTTCTTTGGTCAGCATGTCCCTCTGCACCATCTGACATTCCAGGCCTCCAACCCCAGGGCTCCCAGTTCTTTTTCCAAAGGACACAGTGAAAAACCATGGTCCCATCTTCTGCAGGTCAGCACCCTAGGCCTTGCCAGTTTTCTAACAAGACTTCTTCCAAGTTAGATGTTTATCTCTTTTAATCTGGAAAAATGTCTGAACCCCCAAGTACACTAACCTGTATGCTTTCCTCAGTTCCTCCTTTTGTCGCTGTTGTTACTGAAAGGAGTTGAGGGTTTTCTTCAAGTGATTTTTTTTTTGGCAGTGGTAGGGTTTGAACTCAGGGCTTTGCACTTACATCCTTGAAGTGACTTTTATATGAAGGCTTTGTGGTTCATACAAAAGGATAGCAGTGACGTCCCTGTCCTTTAATAAACTCCCTCCCAGGAGTTAACATGATGTAGGTTCATGTCTCCTATTGTTGACTTGCAGTGTGGAGTGGTGAGTTGAGGTGTCCCTGTGTGCCAGGGACTTGCCCTATATGTCCACCTGCATATTGCTCACAGAGGCTGCTGGCCTTTCCCCAACCTAGCCCAACCAAAAAGAACCTGGGGGGAAAAAAAGACTGGTGGAGCGGCTCAAGTGGTAGAGTGCCTGCCTGGCAAGCATGAGACCCTGAGTTCAAACCCCAGTACTGCCAAGAAGAAAAAAAAAAGACCCTGGACTTTGGCATCATTGGCCTGGCAGCCAGTGGTGCTGTGACAGGGAAGCCAAGGTCCTGCCCTGGGGGTCATTCGGGAGCCCTGTGCCTGGCTCTGGACCCCAGGTAAGGACCATGTCCTGTCTCTTCAGGCATCTTTCACAAATCAGGAAGCTGTTGCCCAGCCATGGAGGGGAAGGAACAGACACCTCAGGAGGTGAGGGGGAAGCTGGGGACTGATGGAGGCTTCTTCCTAAACAACACAGGCCCAGGCTCTGCAGCATCTGTGCTGCTGCTGCACAGCAGGGTGTGGGGCCAGGAATACCATGTGCCCCTTTTTGGCCGCCTCAGGTTCCTCTGGCTATTTCTCTGAAAAATCTTGATTTGTCCACTGGGTCTTCTAGAACCCAGCAGGAAGTCCTCCATGGGGAAGGCCTGACTAATAGGGCTAGAGGGTGTGTGGACACCCACTTGAACTCTCCCTCCCTCCACAGGCTGACATGGAACCCGTCGTGACCTCAGGGGCTTCGGAGGCAGTGCCCAGGGTGCTTTCTGGAAATCCCCAGAACCTGTGTATGTTTGTCCCTGGATCTCAGCATACTCCCCAGTGCTAGACCCGTGGCTACAAGCTGCGCCAACCTGCCTGCCCCAGGCATCAGGGAGGGGGCTCTAGACACAAGTGAGCACCAAGACCATCTCACTCTGCCAGGTGTTCCAACACAACCCTGGCCCCTGAAGGTGGCTGCTGACTTGTGCCTACACAGAGCCTGTCCCCCAAGTCCTTCTCTTAAGTCCAGACCTAGTTGGAGTCAAGCCATGACTGAGACACCCCAAGAGCACCTGGTCTCCCTGCTCTCCCCTGGTGCTCCCCTCTAGCAACTTGGGTCAGATGAGGGCAGAGCTCCTGCCCACACCCCAGTATGCCCAGTGTGTCAGGCAGTCTGTCCTGTCACCTGGGCCGGTGAAGCTTGTGGCATGTGTGGCTTGTCAGGTGCATGTCCCATGAACAGTTTACAACCTACCCCCTTGCAGTCCTGAGAGCCTGGAAGGGCTGCAGAGCGCTAGCTACCTGCAAATGTCTCCTGGAGCAGGACCTCAGCCCACCCTAGCCTTTATCATCACTGCAGCCGATGTAGATGCCTTCAACCTGCTCCTGGAGATGAAGCTAAAGCGGCGGCGTGAGCGGCCTAACCTGCCGCGGACCGTGACCCAGCTGGTAGCTGAAGATGGGAGCAGGGTGTATGTAGTAGGCACTGCCCATTTCAGTGATGACAGCAAGCGGGATGTTGCGAAGGTGAGTACTGTGTCCTCTGGTTGCCATCTTTCTACCGACCTGTACTCTAGGGCCGCCCTGCTGCAGGCAGGGAGGCACACCATGGTGAGCCGAGCCTGAGGACCATACAGCAGGTGTTTCCAATTCCAAGGTCCCCTAGGAATGACAAGTGGGTGCTTCTTGCCCCCAGCCAGAAAGCCTCGTGCCTTTTCATTTTAACAAGTGCACTTGTTTTTTGACTTTCTTTAGTAGAACTGAAATCTCACCACAGCAGCATAGGTCTTCAGCACTGGGGTTGTGCCATCATGGCTGCCCTCTTGGGTGGGGTCCTGGTCCATTGTGGAGGCCAGCAGGCTCTGTCCATACCGGGTGTGACTTACACCCTACAGACTATTCGGGAGGTGCAGCCTGATGTGGTGGTCGTGGAGCTCTGCCAGTACCGTGTGTCCATGCTGAAGATGGATGAGAGGACGCTGCTGCGCGAGGCCAAGGAGGTCAGCCTGGAGAAGTTGCAGCAAGCTGTGAGGCAGGTGCGCACATGGGCTTCTCAGGTTTGCATGGGGCCATAGTGCTGCACTCCGTGCTCTGCAGGAAAGGGTCTGGACTCAGGGATCATGATCCTTACAGCCTTAGGCGCAGGGTGGGCCCAGCCTTCTAGTCAGTACAGCAAACACCTGGCCCACTCTAAGGCTCCACCTTATTAAAAGCCCTACTCCCTATTTCAGGAGAAGAGAAGGGCTTATCTGTCAGGTTCCAGACAAGGGAGAAAAGGTTCTGACCCCACAGCAGGAGCAAGACAGAGCCAAGGCCCCCTGTTTGCTAAGCCTGTCATGTGGCTGCATGACCCTTATCTTGGGCATTTTCCCAGTCCTGCAGGGACAGGGCAGCACATTTTTGTGGCCTCTATTTTAGATAATACTGGGTATGTCTCACCCCCACTGCAGTCAAACTAAACAAGGGCTCATGAGGCTGACCTGTGTTTCACTGGAATTCCCCAGGGAAAGGAGTTCATCACAGACCTTTATAGGCCATCTTGTAAAGGCCAATGCCTGTCCAGCCAGGGCCACTAACACCAGTCCCAACCCCAGTACAGAGGGTCTGTGATCCACTAGAAGGAGCTGTAGACATGGCCAACCCACATGCTTACCACTGTGGTCTGGCATAGTAAGAGGACACAGGTGAAGGTCAGCAGAGGGAGAGGCTGCCCCTTGTCCCCGCCAGGGAAGCCTCAGATGGCACTTAGTCTTTCCAGCCACAGTGTGTGGCAGCATGCATGGAGGTGATGAGCCAGGAGACTCACCATACCCAGGTACCCACAGTTTTCAATGGGGCTTGGCCATATGGACATGACTAATCTCACCTCTAGCCCCTCCAGAGGTCTAGCTGGTACTACCTGGCCCAAGGCCCCCACCATAAGTTGCATGGACCGTCCAGGCTAACCCAAGCCTGGTAAATAAGGACACTCCTATTCAGCAAAATATTTAGGGCTCAGAAGGGCACCTGTAGGGTCAAGGGCCAGACCTTCTTGGGTCCACACAGCAGCTGGAGAGTATG
Source organism: Castor canadensis (assembly GCF_047511655.1). Lineage (NCBI taxonomy): Eukaryota > Metazoa > Chordata > Mammalia > Rodentia > Castoridae > Castor > Castor canadensis. The sequence goes on from NC_133393.1 coordinate 158,464,366, forward strand.
GACAGTCCACACAGCAGCTGGAGAGGAGATCCTTCCCAGCAACTGGGGACCTGTGCCAGAGCTTTGGAGTCCTGCACGGGAAGGGGATCTCCTTGATGCACTGACCTGGCAAGACTCAGAGGAAGCCTGTGCTGTGGATGTGGTCTACCAGGCATCCTTGTTGCCATCTGTATTGGCCTCGGCAGACAGATATGGTGGGCATTGAGGCTGCCCTGCAAGGCCCTGGACTCCAGCCTATTTGTTCAGCATCAGCTTGTGCCTTGCAAACACACAGGCCCTTGGGGTCAGGCCATCTGTGACAGTGAGGTGGCCTCTTTTCAACAACCTTGACTATCCTATAAGAAAGGGCTTTTTTAAAGAGGAAAAGTGACTCAAGGACAGGATTCCCTCTTTGACCTCATGTGCCAGGGCAGCCTGCCCCTTGGGTGTGATGGGCCTGGCTTGTAGGCTACCCTGCTGCCTTAGTGCCCTGCCTCCCCTGCTCTGCACATGGCTGACATGGCTTCTCCCTACAGTACAGGCATGTGTCTGTGTGCACAGCTGACATGGCCTCTCTCCCTGCAGAACGGGCTCATGTCTGGGCTTATGCAGATGCTACTGCTCAAGGTGTCCGCCCACATCACCGAGCAGCTGGGCATGGCTCCTGGCGGCGAGTTCAGGGAGGCCTTCAAGGAGGTGGGTGCTGGGCACAGCCTGGGGTGGGGAGGACTGCATGGACCTGATGGCAGGGGCTGTCAGGAGCTGCCCAGAGCACCACAAGTCCTGACACCCAACCTCTGCTCCAGGCCAGCAAGGTGCCATTCTGCAAGTTCCACCTGGGTGACCGACCTATCCCAGTCACCTTCAAGAGGGCCATTGCTGCACTGTCTTTCTGGCAGAAAGTCAAGCTAGCCTGGGGCCTGTGCTTCCTGTCAGACCCAATCAGGTATGGCTGCCCATCTGGCCGACTCATGGCAATGTCCCACAGCTGCACCTCGTGTTCTGACCCAGCCTTATACAAAGCCCTTGCTGCTCTCCTTCTACCATAAACTCCAAACACCTGGGTCTGTGGCCCTGCCCTGGGTCAACAGCACCAACCTTCCACTGCCCCAATCCCTATAAACTGGCAGTGCGCCCTCTGCCCCCAGCAAGGACGACGTGGAGCGCTGCAAGCAGAAGGACCTGCTAGAACAGATGATGGCAGAGATGATTGGAGAGTTTCCCGATCTGCATCGCACCATCGTCTCGGAGCGAGATGTCTACCTGACTTACATGCTGCGCCAAGCTGCCCGGCGCCTTGAGCTGCCCCGTGCCTCTGATGGTGACAGGCGGGTCCTGTGGGGACACCCAGGGATGGTGGGGTTCCTGTGTCCACTACTACTAACCTTCCTCTCCCACAGCTGAGCCCAGGAAGTGTGTCCCCTCCGTGGTCGTGGGTGTTGTGGGCATGGGCCACGTGCCTGGCATCGAGAAGAACTGGAGAACTGACCTCAATATCCAGGAGATCATGACGTGAGCCCCCCATGCACATGGTGGTGACCCACACATGAGGCCCCAGGGGCATGGCTCCAACCGCGCCCAGCCTGCCTCTTCTTCCTGCAGCGTACCCCCGCCGTCCATCTCAGGCAGAGTGTCCCGGCTGGCTGTGAAGGCTGTTTTCTTCGGACTGCTGGGCTACGGCCTGTACTGGATGGGTCGGCGAACCGTGAGTCTGGTCCTGTCGCTGCCTGCTGCACAGTTCTGCTTCCAGAGAGCATCTGGGCCCCGGCCAGGCCAATAGGAAGGCCATGCAAGAGAGTGACCACACCGAGGGACTCCGTGGCTGCTCCCCTGCATTGCAGCTGGGGCTCCTAAGGAGCTGGTGCTGCCTGCCTGGGGATCTCCCTGGGTGCAGATGCAGCCAAGCCACCCCCCATGGGGGTCCGGGCCAAGCCTTGCCTGCCCTCCCTATTCCCAGCCGCCCAAATAAAGGATTATTTAACTGTCTGAGCTCAGGCTTCCCAGCAGCCCCCACATGCTGTAGGGGTCATCTACGCGTATCAGGGCCATCCACAGGGAACAGGTCCTAGTGGCCCAGCTCCAAGGGGGGCAAGGGCTAGGGGGAAGCACTGAGGTGCAAATTGCCCCTCCAGCCCCAGGGTGGGGCCTGGTGAGCTGCCGCTGTACCTACCTCACTGTGCCTTACGCTCTGGCCAGCAGAAGTATCTGGCCCAAAGTGCGTCTCACCATGGGTTCGGGGGCTGGCGAGTGTGGGAAGCTGGGTGCCCACACAGCTCTTTACTGTGGGCTTATGGGAGCTTTGGCTGACCTCTGTACAGCATGGCCAGCTGCTTCTCTGTCTGTAGAGATTCTGTGTTTTGGACTTTTTGAAATGTCAAAGTTTTTTACTCAGGTAATTTTAACTTCAAAGCAAACTGGAGCAATGTCAGGAAATACAAGCCTTAAATCCAGCTGGGACACAGAGGCAGTTGTTTCTGTTGTCTCTGTCTCTGGGTGGGTGAGGGTACAGCAGAAGGTCAGCTCTGGGAAGTCCAGGCCAGCTCTTCTGGGCTCTGTACTGCAACCCAATTTGGGATGGGGGCTCCTTAGGTATGTCCTGGCTGCTCTCCTTGGTGCTGGAGGGGCTAGACCCTGCTTCTCATGCATCCCCTGGGGGTGCCCAGACCACTCTGACCCTTGGTGCACAGCCAGTCTGCATGCCAGCAGGCACCCACTGTGGGCCACAAAACCCAGGGCTGTAGTTGGCCTGTGCCTTTCCACCCAGCCATGCGTGTGCTCGAGCCGTAGCTCCTGGTGTGTGGTGGCACCTGCACAGCTCATCGAGGCAAAAGCCACTCCAACTGTCCTTGTGTTGTCAAATTGGGTAGAACCCTGAAATGCTGTGAGCCGAGCAGCCCCATGGGGCTGGCTGTGCTGTGTAATTCCTGTCTCCCACTCATGGTTTCATTCCTTAGAAATGGAAATAAAATCTAATTTTGGAAGCTCCCGTTTTGTGAAGTATGTAAAAGTGGGATTCAGGTGATGGGCTGGGGAGAGGGCTTCCTCCTGTGCCCCCAGGTTCAGGGATGCTGAGAGTGCTGCCCAGCTCCCAGGGGGCATTGCTGCCCACCTCAGAAAAAGACACAGGTCCTTGCCCCTGGTGCCCACCCACGACCAGTGGGCCGCACCCAGCAAGGTAGACTGAGTTGTGAGCCAAGAGCACGTACTCGGGCCACACCCTCTGGTCCACATCTCTTTGCCCTGCATAGGTAGGAGGGGGGGAGGCGGGGCCAGCCCCATCACCTGAGCAAAAGGCCCAGCATGGGCCAGCAGCCTGGACCTACCTGGAAAGAGATTGACAGCATGGAGGGTGGCAGGAGGGGTGGGTAGTAGAAGGCTTTGCTAGTGAGTGTGAGGTGGGCTACGAGCACATATCTGTCCCTCTAGGAAGCATGACTGTCTGCCTTGCCCTGGCTCTTGCTGTCCTCCTCTTCCCTATGGCCTGGGTCAGCTCAATGGTTCAGCAGCGACAGCCGGTAAGAGTGACTTGCAGCCGGGCCTCATGAGCCAGAGGTGGGCTCGGGGCTCCAGGGCTGCCAAGTCTGCCCCTCTCCGCAGGCCCAGGTGACGGTGCTGGATCCCCAAGGCCTGGCTGGGCTGGGTGTGAGGGAGGGGCAGGTGGGCATGTGCCACACCCCTCATAGAGACCTGTCCAGGCTGTCTCCCTGGCCCAGGGCATCCTTCAACCCATCACCCATAGTTAGCACCTGCAAGACTTCTCGCTGCTCCCCAAGGACCCACCTGAGTCCCCACCCAGGAACACTGGGGGTGGGCCAGGGCACCCTTGAGGCAGGTGGCTCTGGGCCCCTGTTCGATATGGCCATTGCACTAGACATCCCTAGACTACTGCCAAGCCAGGGTCAGGCAGACCCCCCCTCCCCTCCCACCAAGGACAGCAGGTGAGCCCCATGTTGGACCCAGAGAGAGGTGTCTAGGGGTAGCAGGACTGAAGCCCTACCCAGGGCTACAGGTGGTAGGCAGACCTGGCCTGCAGCAAGGACCACGGCTGCCAGCATGAGAGTGGGAAATTGTCTACTGGGCTGACTGCCCCAATCTCTCCTGGCTCCTGCAGGGAAGGACTGTTCTCAGATCTGGGTGGAAGACCCCACGGCCCACGGTGGCACATACACCATCCCGCCTGAAGGGGCCAGCAGCCCATCAATGCACTGCGTTGCCCTGCAGCCTGGGATGGTGACCTGAGAGGAGCTTTGTGCCCAAGTCTAGCAGGAATAAGGAACCAATGCTCAGGTTGGCAGGAGGCAGGAAAGGCTGGGCTCTGCCAGTGGGATATTTAGTAAGGGGACTATGAAATGGGGGGGTAGATACACAGGGTACAGTGTCATTGCAGAGTGAGTGACTCACATCACATTGGACAACACTGAGGCTTGGATGCTTCTGTGGATCTTCACCCTATTTCTGAAAAATCTGAATTTGTATCCATGTTTGCATTACATTATAGGCACAAAAACAGTAAGGTATGCTTTTTTCAAATAAATATAAGGTACCTTGGGGAGCATGGATGTGGGCACACACGTGAGTCGGCCAAGGCTCCTGACTGCCTCTTGTCCTGCCAGGTTCTCTGTGCCACGCAGGAGGATGGTGGCTGGACTGTGATCTGATCCGGAGTCAAGACTGGGACAGGGAAAGGCAGCTGGACTTAGAGAGGTCCTGGCACAAGTGTAAACAGGTCTTTGGAGACTTGGGAAGGTAGGAGGGTTGGGCCGCCTATGGGACATGGACAGGCTTTGCCCTGGTGCTGCCACTTTCATCCCATAGGGACCATAAGGGGGCAGGTGGGGCCTCTAGAGGAGATACAACAATAACAGGGAGACATGGCTTGGGGCTATGGAGGTGCCAGCAAGCCAGGTGTCTACTGGCTGTGGCTGGAGCACATCTCAGACATGAGTTCCCAGCTGGGCCTGCAGACGGAGTTGGCTGTGGGCCTGTGGGACATGGACAACCTTATACTTTGGGCCCAGTATGACAACATCCATGTTGGCAAGGAGGACCAGTTCTACCTTGGGCCAGTACTCAAGAAATGTGGGTGAGCATCTAGAGGACCTGAGTTCACCTGGCCACTTCCCCTTCCCCTAAGAGTCTTCTGTTTTGCTGAGAAACTCCCACAGACTGGGAGTAGGGGGCTTATAGAGGGTCAGATGAGGGCCCCAGAGGCCCAGCCTGCATTATGGGAAGAGCTGCTGCTACCTAAGGGCTGGCCCTGGGTATCTCAGATGGTGAGACACTCTGGGCAGCTCAGATCTGGGAGAGCCCTGAGGGAACAGAGAGGGGGGACTACTAAACCCACTGCCCTTACCATGCAGGGGATGTATTCCAGAGCTCAGGCCACACTGACAGCCAGGAGGGCAGCACCTTCAGCATGCTGGACCAAGATCATGATGACTGCACACTCTGTTGGGAGAGTTCTGGTAGCTTTGCCAGCTGTAGCCAAGATCGCTCAGGCACTGGCTGATGGTATAGCAACTGCGGCCAGGCTGACCTCAACAGGCCTTAGTCAGGGGATGCAGGGCCTTCCTTGGGTCCTCACTGGGCCACGGGAGGTGATGAGCAGGCCATGCACCCTAGTACACTGAGCATTTGCATGGCTTGGACCCACAAGGCCTAGGCACTACACCCCCTGGCAGTTGGGGAGCCTTAGCACATTAAACATTCAAGCCCACTGTCCTCTGCATCTTTTGTGTCAACACAGGGGAGGGGCAATCAGTTTCTTGGAAGAGTCTATGCAGCTCAATAGTGTGGTCAAGAGAAAGTCACTATGAATGTGTTGGGCTGCTGTCCTATCTGCTGCCCTTCTAGAACCTTTAGCACCCACTGGTGTCCCTCAGGCTATGAGCTTGGTGAGGTAGGCAAGTCACAAACCTGACATGTACAGACCCTCAATAACCCAATCCCACCTGATTCCAGAGTTCAGTTGAGCCAGGGAGCCAGACTGGAGCCAGGAATATGAGTCACGAGGGCCCAAGGCCTGGAAAGAGGGAAGCTCTGGTCAGGTCTCCAAGGGCAGTTAGAGGAGAACACAGGAAACAGATGTGGTGGCTCCACAGCAGGCTGAGTGGAGAAGACCCCAGACAGGCCCCAGTGTGGGTCCTCAGAGGAAAATGTTGCTGTCAGGTGCAGGAGAGGGCTCCCACCTAGGTACCAGTCGCCTACCCCACCATGTTGTCCCCTCATTCACATCACTTCAGCCCTGTGCAGAAAGTAGGAGGGATTCACATATGGTCACACAGCCCCTGTTCCCCCACCCCACGGGCAGAGCTGAGTTCCCAGACATAGATCCTCAACGTGTGTAACTGGGGGAGAGGAGGTAAGCACACTCCAGGAGGGAGTGTGCGCGATCATCCAAGGTCTCTGGGCCCGGTATAAGGTCTCAGATTTCACCTGGGGTAGAAGACTAGAGGAGGAGGGCACCACAGACTCATCTGACCCCACCTTCATCCTACAGCACCTGCCCAAACTCACCATGTGGCCATAGGCCTTCAGAGCCAAGCTGGGCCATCCCTGGCTCACCTAGCCCTGCCAGGAGTATCTGGGCCTGTGGACATCTATCTGCAGGGGCTTCTCTGAGAACTGGGCACTGTTCTGGGGGAACTGGGTGCCCCATCATTGGGGTCCCTACCCATGTAGACTGCAGGCTACAGAGGCACAGAATGGGGAGCTAAGGAAACAAGATCATTTCAGAGAGATGCTGTGCCAGGAAAAGCAAGGTGACTCCAAGTACCAGTGAAGAAGAGGGGAGGGGAGTTTTCAGAGACCCTGCATACCTGGGCAGGTTCCAAGCAGGCCCATCATCAACAAGGCCCCCGGCCTGGGTCTATGCCCACTCTGCTTTGGCCTCGCCCTGGCACTCTTGCTCACCCAGATTGTTCCCATACAAAGTCCTAGGTGGCCAGTTCCAACTCAGGGCCCACGGATCCAAGGAATACCCTCAGGTGTGGCCCCGATGTCCGGCCACCCCTGTCGCTGGGACCCTAGTCTACAGGCACCGCTGACCCTTGTCCGATCTGAACAAAAGGAGGACCTCTGTCCCTCCTGCTGATGCCAGAGCCACACCCTCAGCACCGCGTGGGGCCGGGGCTGACCTTGGCTTCACCCTTAGTTGGGGGCGCCCCGGGTGGTCTTTTGGACACGTCATTCAGCATATCAGCCCTCTCGGGAGCAGTCCAGCCCGTCACGTGTCACTCAGGCTGGCGCTTCAGGGATCTCCTGGCCCGGTGCACCGGGCAACTAGCCGCGGTCACTGCGACAGCACGAGTCCCGGGACCCCTTCGGTGCCCTGCGCCCAGCAGGCAGCAGATTGCGGACAAACGGGCTAGGCAACCAATCAAAACCAAGCTTTTGGGGGCGCGGCCCCGGGCAGGCACGGCTAGGGACACTGCCCTCTGCAATTGGACGGTGCGGCGTGGAGGCGGGGCTTCCGGTCGGGGCAGCTAGGCTTCCGGCGGCGCCCCGCGGCGAATGGCCTCGTTCAAGGCCTCGCTTGGTGCGTTGCTTACGGTTGGCAGTGCCCGGCCGCGGCTGTACGGCCTCCCGCTTCGGTCTTCCGCGCTCTGCTCCGCCTGGGCCGCCGCCATGGAGCCTGCGCCGCGCTGGCTGGCGGGGTTGCGCTTCGACAACCGCGCCCTGCGCGAGCTGCCGGTGGAGACGCCGCCGCCCGGGCCCGACGGTGCCCATTCCGCGCCGCGGCCGGTGCCCGGCGCCTGCTTCAGCCGGGTGCGTCCCTCCCCGCTGCGGGGGCCGCGCCTCGTGGCACTGTCGGGGCCCGCGCTGGCGCTGCTGGGGCTGGACGCCACCGCGCCCGAGGCCGAGGCGGAGGCCGCGCTCTTCTTCAGCGGCAACGCGCTGCTGCCGGGCGCCGAGCCGGCCGCGCACTGCTACTGCGGACACCAGTTCGGCCAGTTCGCGGGGCAGCTGGGCGATGGCGCCGCCATGTACCTGGGCGAGGTGTGCACGGCGACCGGCGAGCGCTGGGAGCTGCAGCTCAAGGGCGCCGGCCCCACGCCCTTCTCCAGGTGCGGGGCTCGGGGAGGTGCACCCGGGATGGCGGACATGAGGGTGCTCGGAGCGCTTTTCTTCCTGTTCGGGGCCAGCCTGGAAGAGTCTCGTGGAAGGGTGGGACGTGGAGGGAGCGTCGTGCAAAGGGACGGCAGAGAAGCCGCGCCGGGGAAGTACCGTGTGGCCAGAGAGAGCGAGCGGGAGGCTCGGGTCGGGCTCCCCGGTGACGGGCACGGCTTGGGGATCCAGCAACGTCCTCTGTCAGGTAGTTGTCCAGGCTCTCCATGCTGTTCTCTTAAACACGCCAGGGACTTTGCACCCAGTTTCACACATGACGCTGAGGCTACCAGCCCTGGGGCTGGGGACAAGGGCTCAGAGGTGGGATGATGGATGGGCCGACATCCAGGCACCTGTTCTCTAAATGCTACCTGGGCTGTCTGCTTCTCCAAGACGCGCAGCATCCGCGTGTTCCTTCAGAGGCCCCCTGCGCCCCCAACCTGCCCCTTGGGGAACTCTGGGAGGGACATTCGCTCTTAAAGCCCACCCTCCCTGGGGCCAGTACCCTCCACCCCTCACCCGCCACCCCAGTCAGCCCTTCCTGATCCCCACTGAAGAGGGCAGTGTTTGGATTCTGTGGGAGGCACATGGTTCCAAGATGGGCCTGGGTCTAGATCCAGACAGCAGGCCCCAGGAGCTCTTCGCAACACCATCCTGCCTCCTGTGTACTGGCAGCATTTATGTCTCCGTTGCTGTTTTTTACTACCTGGTTCATATACTTGTCCATATTCTTTCAGTGCTGTTGAATGACTGAAAAATACATGTAAGCTGGCATTTTGTGGTCATTCTGAATTCATATCTCTCTTCCCTTTTCCTTCCAGCCCCTAACATGTCCACCATCCCCTGCCAGGCTCCATCTGGTCTGGATCTCCTAGGCCAGATCCTCAAAATAATGGGTGCTTCATCAACCCTCAGTCTCCAAGCCTCTCAGCTCTGTCTGCCAAGTTTATTGAGCCCCACCTGGCATCCACTCCACTATCCCCCAGCAACCTGCTTGGAGGTGTCTGCCCCTTGGACGATGGACAGACAGACTCTCAGCCTGGAGCCTGCTCGTTCTGTGAACGTCCTTAAGCTTCATCTTTTCATTTTGATTTTTTTTCACCAATTATAAAAATGAGCCTTGTGAGAATAATGTACCGTTTGAAAATGCTTTATTTTTATTTTGTGGTTCTTATGTGCTAGGCAAACACTCTACCACTGAGCTCTCTCTCTCCAGCCACAGAAGATTGAGGTTTTTAGTCAGTGTTTCCAGACACAAGGTCTCCTAGAATACTGTTCCTTTAAGAGGACAGGGGTCCTTAAGCCCTTGCTCAGGCCCACCTTTCCCCTATGTCCTTGACCTCAACACTTCTCCAAGATTTGAGACTCAGGGCCAGGCTTGCTGGATTCCTGAGCTGTGGTTTTAGGGGTGAGCAAGTAGCTTCTTGCCCCTGCCTACTGCAGCTGCTGAGGCTTCAGGACAGGACTGTCCTGGCAGACTCTTGTCTACAGCTGGGCCCTTGTCCTCGTGCAAATCAGCCTGCCTTCTGCCCAGGACAAGGTTCACAAAAGAATTCAGAACTGTAGGATGACTGCACAGCGAAGGCCTGGGAGGGCTTTTCTGCTCACAGGGCTCACAGGACACATTGCTTGTTGTCAGGATCATTTTTCCCATGTTCCAGGTCAACATGAATGCTTCTGGCTTCTGCTTAAACACATGAAATCTGGCTGAGCTAAAGAGCAGTTCTTTTGGCCAGGAAGGGGTGCAGTGACGTTGGAGACATGTTACCTCTGCCAGTCAGACCCTAGCAGTGTTCCTGGCACAGTCTGGCAGGAGGCAAGCAGAGGGAGCTGAGACTGAGGCAGCCCAGGATGGGTTCAGTCACCCTTCAGGGTGCGTGGGTTGACTGTCCTGAGACACAGGTGAGGGCAGAAGGTCCAGGTCCATCTAACAACACAAGGGTCACCACATTGACATCTATGGCTGCAGGTGCGCCTGGGCCCCTCTCAGCCAGGTGTCCAGAGAGACGGAGGGTTTTGTTTTGTTTTGTTTCCTGTGAGAGGACTTTCTAAATTGCCACAGTTGCCTTCCTGCCCCAGGGAGTGCTGGACGCTGCTGCAGCCCTGCCCAGGCACAGAGGCCAGATCAGGGACATAGCCCAAGACTCACACTGTTTAGGGTCTTTAGAGGTCAGGATGTACAGGTGGCCCCTGCCCCATGCTGCCAACATTTTTCCCTTGTGCTCTGCTTTTAAAACAAGAGGAGTCTTAGTGTGTGAGAAAAAGAGAAGCACAGACCTGCACAAGACCATCAGTGTCGTTCTCCTCAGCTTGTCCCCAGGCCATGTCTGATGGCATGGCCCCTCCCACAGCAGATGTGGCTGTGCACAGTTTTGTTTCCTGTGAGTCTTCAGCATGCACCATGTGTCCAAAGCTGTTTCTCCCAGCACTGCCCACTGCCCTTGCTTGGGCCTTGGTGTCTGCCCTTGGGTTGGGGCCAAACACACACAACCCCTCATCTCTAAGAGCTGAGCAGCAAGCCACGTTGGTGAGCAGCACTTTTGTACCTACTTTCTCATGGATTCTTGGTCTTTACTGCAAATAGTGCTGGTGTGTATGTGTACATTATTCTAAGAGTAATTTTGTAAACACATGAAAATACCTGCAGGTTTGAGAGTGTGCTTGGAGCTAGGGACTGGGCCCAATTGTGCAGCTGCCACACCTGGGGGGGTGTAAATGTCAGAGTCCTCTGAAATGGACTTAGTGTGTGTGTGTTATTGGGACTTGAACTCAGGGCCTTCACGTTGAGCCATTCCACCAGCCCTATTTTTATGAAGGGTTTTTTAAGATGGAGTCTCACGAAGTATTTGCCTGGGCTGACTTCATACCATGATCCTCCTGATCAAGTAGCTGGGATTACAGGTGTGAGCCAGTGGTGCCTGGCTGAAATGGACTTTAACACGAGTGTTGAACCCCTGCCTGACCAGCTCAGTGGCCTCTCTATTTGATTTCAGACAGGCTGATGGTCGCAAAGTCCTACGGTCAAGCATCCGAGAGTTCCTGTGCAGCGAAGCCATGTTCCACCTGGGAATCCCCACCACGCGGGCCGGGGCCTGTGTCACGTCTGAGTCCACAGTGGTGCGCGACGTGTTCTATGATGGTAATCCAAAATATGAAAAATGCACGGTTGTGTTGCGTATAGCTCCCACTTTTATAAGGTAATGCTGGGGTGTGTCAGGTCTGTCTGCACACGCTTGCTTGTAGAGTCCTGAGAGACCCATGCTCTTGTGGCCAAAATGTTGAGTAGGGCACATGAATGAGAGATAGCACCTGGCTGTGGTCAGGACCCAGCCTCTGGCCTTTCAAAAAGTCCAGCTTGTCAGCAGAGTAGATGCTTCATGCCTACTGGGAGGGATTGCAGTGCGGAGACTCCTGTCGTGTTCTGGGTTGGGCTTCCGTCCTGTGTGTGGATAAGTATGCCAGCCCCTCCCTGAGAGGTGACCTGGGAGAAGGGACTGCAGAGGCAGAAGGCTTTGGGAAGGTTCAGGGACAGCTGTACCTGGGAGTTTATGACAGGAGCTACTGACAACTGACCGAGGAACAGGCCTCATTTAGCATCATCATAAATAAATGTGCTATTCTATCTCGTGTGCTCTGGTCCTTGTGGTCTTCCTTCTCAGTGACCCAGATGCTCATTAGCTGAGTTCTTTTTGTTACTTCCATCTGGCATCCAGCAATTTTAGGGCTGATTACCTGAACTAGAGCTGCAAGGAGGCAGCTAGTAGGGTGATTTTGTGGTTTTCCTATTGTGCAGGCCTAGGCTGACCAGTGTCCTAATGACCACCAGCCACTTGCACATCAGGCTGTTTTGGTCTCTGGCTTTTTCTGACCTCTGTGGGGATGACATTTGCATAGAGGCCATTCTGCAATGTTCACAGCATCCCTGACTTCTGCCCACTAGTTGCCAGTAGCAACCCGTTATGACAACCAAAATGTTTCCAGACATGTTTGGTGTCCCTGTGGGACAGACTCCCAGTTAAGAACTATTCCTGACCCGTGCAGATACCGTGTCTGTGGTAGAGTTGACCCTACTTGTCCCCACCAGGGCATGGTATGTGGTGTGCTCACAGCTCTGTGGAGTCAGGGTTGGGGGAGGAAGGAGACAGCTGTGGCCATTTCTTGTCTTTGTGTGCTTCCTGCTTGCGCTGTGGGAATGGACTGGCTTGCTGGCAGTTGGCCCGAGTGAGCGGTGTCTGCATCCGTCATTCAGAGCCTTACTGTACTTTGCTGGGTGCTAGCTTTATGTAACCAGGGTGCTCTTCTGCTGTAGGGCTACAAAGTCTGGTAGCCATGGGTTCTTTCTTTTTTCTTTTTCTCACAAGGGACTGGGCCTGTCTGATCTGTTGAACTGTGGGATCTTCCTCCCAGGTTTGGATCCTTTGAGATTTTTAAGCCCACTGACGAGCACACAGGACGTGCAGGCCCCAGTGTGGGGCGAAATGACATCCGAGTCCAGATGCTCGACTATGTGATCAGCTCTTTCTACCCTGAAATCCAGGCCACCCACGCGAGCAACAGCGACCGTGTGCAGAGGAGTGCTGCCTTCTTCCGGGAAGTAGGTAGAGGCCATACAGTGGTCTTCCCCGTAGCCAGGGGCTCAGAGCAGCACATGCTGCTAAACACAGTCACTTCGGCAAGTGTCCCTGCCTTTCTGCCTGCATCATCTCCTCCTGCTCCCAGGCCCTCTCACCCCTTATGTCCTTATGGGCTGGGCAGCCAGTGAACACATTGGCCAGGCTTTGACCTTAGAAATGGAGGCATTTTGATGCAGTGGCCTTGCTGGGCACACCTGCAGGGGTCAGAGAGGCCCAACCAGTGGGGAGCATCAGAGAGGACTGGAGTGGGCAGAAGCACTAATGTGCTGATATCTCCTGTGCAGGTCAGAGCTGGTGGTGGCCCCAACCCAGCACACCCTGGAGTACCCACTTAGTGTCTTGATTTGAGAGAAATGTGGGCTTCCCTGGCTGGGGCTTGAGTCCACCTTAGCAGTATCAGACGTGGCCCCTTCCCACACCACAGACAATACACATGTCCACTTGTAATCTGATGGCGTCCTTATCACAGGGCATTCAGAATGGAGTGGGGTGGGGTGGGGTGGGGTGGGGTAGGCCTCATCTGGCCCCGTGTAGTGGGCATAGAAAGGAGAAAGAGTCAGGCTAGGTCAGGGTACTGGGAGGAGAGGGCACAGGGACTTCTCTAAGAGGGATTAGATCACTGAGGGACTGACTGCAGCCAGGGCAGGTGCAGACCTATTTGCCATGTGGCTTTGAACTGGAGCACCTGCAGGTCAGCAGCAGAGCAGCTGGTCAGCAGAAATAGCCACCATGTAGGTTCCTGGCTAGGACACATTAATCCTCAGTTCCCACTTGGTCTTACACAAACACAGTTGGGTGGTCTGATTAGCTTACTCCATCCAGTAACCCTCAGTCATTCCATCAGTGAAGCCCGATTCCTGGGAGCATCCTCAGCCTGAGCAGGGGCAAGGCACAGGCAGTCTGACTCGATGAGGAGCTTGGTGTAAAGCTGAGGGCAGCCTCTTTGGTTAGGGCATTGGGTGAGCAGCAGGATTGGTTGCCAGGCCCTGGCACCCAACATGGAGATGGCAAAACAGTTTGCAGAGCATAGCAGCCTGGACCCGGGCAGGTCCAGTGTGATACTTCCTTTTCTGTTCCCACGAGGTCTTCCTCCTGAGCCTCAGTCAGGGTTGCCTGGTTTTGCTGGCTTAGGTAAAAACCCAAACTGGTGAGCATATAATAGGTATGTGGTATGCACGGAAGCTAGGACCCACACATATCAACTCACCCAAAGCACAAAGAGGAGCAAGGAGGGTAGGAGGGGGCTGGACTCACTCTGGGGTAGGTAAGGGCAGGTGGGAGTGGATGGGGCACCAGGGAGGGAGCAACCAGCACCTGTCCTGCCCCAGGTGACACGGCGAACAGCCCAGATGGTGGCCGAGTGGCAGTGTGTCGGCTTTTGCCATGGTGTGCTCAACACTGACAACATGAGCATTGTGGGGCTGACCATTGACTACGGGCCCTTCGGCTTCCTGGACAGGTGAGGGGCCTAGGGCTGTGGGTGGGTGGGCCTCCTCAGCCTGCTGCCCATGCAGGGACTGGCCTGACAAGGATGGATACCAACAGCTCAGGGGTTACAGTGGTGCAGGAGCAGGGAGCAGCTGGCATGTGTGCTGCTTGGATACATCTTTTTCAGTGTTCAGTTCTAAGCAATGCCTGGTCAGCCATTCCTGGAAGCAGAAATCCCCTGGAGGGCTTTTGTCAAAGAAGCCTGAGCTATCTCAGCATTTTAGAATTGGTCCCTCCTCTGCTGGGCTGAAGATGGAGCGTGGGGGTGGGAGCAGGTGGTGATGGGGAGGGCTACAACTACCCCCCTCTCCCCCACCGAATCTCTCTGTACTCGAAGTAGCGCTGATTGTGTGTAGGCAGAAGTGTACTCCAGGGTCTTTGACTTGAACCCACAGGGACTCCTTGACCCTCTTCCCAAGCGGTCTGCCCTGTGTGCTCCCTTTGACAACACTGGGCTCTCACCCTGTGTGGCAGGTATGACCCTGACCATGTGTGCAATGCCTCTGACAATGCCGGGCGCTACACATACAGCAAGCAGCCTGAGGTGTGCAAGTGGAACCTGCAGAAGCTGGCAGAGGCTCTGGAGCCCGAGCTGCCCCATGCAGTGGGTGAGGCCATCCTGGCTGAGGAGTTTGATGCTGAGTTCGAAAGGCACTACCTGCAGAAGATGCGCAAGAAGCTGGGCCTCATGCAGGTGGAGCAGGAAGATAGGGCGCTGGTGGCCAGGCTCCTGGAGACCATGCAGCTGACTGGTGAGCCACACAACCGTCAGTGCGGGTAGATAGATGGCTTGCCTTTTAGCCATTTCTAAGTGTGCAGCCATCCATTGTCTTCTCAAACCGAAACTGTCCCCTCTACACACTAACACCCCAGCCACCTCCACCTGGCACCCACCATTGTGCCTTCTATCTGAATTTGAGTACTCTAGGGAGGGACCTCAAATTAGGGAAATTGCACAGGAAATTGTCCTTTTATGACTGGTCTATCATCTATCTAGCATAAGGTCCTGCCCATAAATTCCTCCATGTTACTTTAATGTCGAGTGATATCCCATTGTGTGGACGGACCCTGCTTGGTTAGCCAACACTGCACTTGAGCTGTTTTCACTTAGCCTATCGTACATAGTGTGGCTTTGAAAGTGAGTGTACAGACGTCCACTTAGACCCCACTCTCAGTTTGGGTCTGCAGTTAGTGGGAATGTTGAATCACTGCTTAACGTACCTGGTGGCTCTGGCTACAACTTCCAGTACTGTGTTGAGTAGAAGTGCTAATGTGGGCATTCTTGTCTTGGTCTTGGAGCTTTCAGTCTTTCACCATTAAGGATGGTGTGGGCTGTTCTGGTGACACTGGGGTTTGAACTCAGGGCCTCGTGATTGCTAGGCAGACACTATGCCACTTGAGCCATACCTGCCATCATTTTTCGTCTTACATTCTGAATAAAGCATCTTGCACTTTCTGTCTGGGGCTGGCCTCAGACTGCAATCATCTCATCTAGCTGGGATTATGATCCACCATACCCAGCTTGTTTGTTGAGATGGGGTCTTTTTGCCCAGGAAGGTCTGTCACCATAGTCTTCCTGATCTCTGTCTCCCAAGTAGCTGGGATTATAGATGTGCCTTCTGTATTAGCTTTTGCCTAAGCCTGTTTTGTCTGGCATCTGTATGGCCACCGCAGCCTCTTTAGGTCACTGTTTGCTTCCCTCCACTTTCAACCTGTTTGCAAAAGCAAGTGTCTGTCTGTCTTATAGACGGTGTGGAGCCAGATCATGTCTTTTTCCATTCTGCCAACTTACCATGCCTGGCTTCTCATTTTATGTTAGTGTTTTTATATAAAAATAGGGATTGCATGGTTCCATGTGACCACAAGTGACTAACAAACAGGTTGAGGGTCACAACAAACAGTGAATGTGCCAAGTGGCCCAGGTAGGCACTGTGACCACCAGAGCAGCAGTGAGGACTAAGTGTCAGTCTCCAATCCTTCTTGGTGTCAACCTCTCCTACAGATGACCTGCAAAGTAACAGGGACTGGTGGCAGATGGGTGGTGGCTGAGGCATGGGGCTGGTGATGAGGGTCAGCACTCATGGGTGGGAAGTCCTAGGCCCAGCGCCTGCCTCCCAGCACCTAAGCAGATCGCATTCCAGGTGCTGACTTCACAAACACCTTCTATATGCTGAGCTCCTTCCCAGTGGAGCAACAGGCACCAGGCCTGGCAGAGTTCCTGACCTCGCTGACCTCACAGTGTGCCTCCCTGGAGGAGCTGAGGCTTGCCCTCCGACCCCAGATGGATCCCCGGTGGGTAGTGTCTGGGAATTTGTTTTCAGAAGGGGTGCTGCAGAAGGAGCTAGTGTGTGTTGCGGGGGAGGGGTCCTGAGGGTGGGGCAGACAGATCCTGTCTCTGTAGTGTTGGTCACAAAGAAGTCAGGGATGCTGACATGGGGGTGGCTGGGCACAGAACGGTTATGGGTTGGGGTGGGCTTCCCAAAATAGCTTTGGTTTACCAAGACCTGTGGCTTTCAGGTCCCCTGCCTTCTCTCGTTGTATCCCATAGGCTGAGCGGGCTGTGCTGAGTGCTGCCCACACTCAGATGAGACAAGGAAAGTGGTAGTAGCTGACACTGTCAAATTAAAAAAATCACAGGCTGGTCACACAGAAATGAATTTAGTGGGAAATGAGTGGCCCTCCTATAAGCACTAAACACTGGAGGCTAGAGACTGTCCAAAAGAAAAGTGACTGGCGTTTGGCTGGGATATAGGTGGAGACACCATAGAGCAGACGGTGTCTCTGTCCCCAGCTGACCTGCAGCATCTGCCTGGATTGCTGCCCACCTGAACAAGCCTCACAGCAGGGCAGGGTACACCCACCGCTGCTCCTGGCTGAGGTGCTGTCTGTATCGCCTCTCCACAGACAGCTTTCCATGATGTTGATGCTGGCCCAGACGAACCCACAGCTCTTTGCACTCATCGGTACCCAGGCGAACGTCACAAAGGAGTTGGAGCGCATGGAACAGCAATCACGGCTAGAGCAGCTGAACCCTGCCGAGCTCCGGAGGAGGAACAGTGACCACTGGGCTGCCTGGCTACAAGAATACAGGTGAGTTGCATACAAGGTCACTGGTGCCGGCTGCAGATGGCCCTGACTGGGGGCAGGGGGGCTGTTCCTGCTGGGAAAGACCACTAGGATGTGATTCCAGAGCTCGGCTGGACAAGGACAGGGAGAGTGTTGGTGACACCACTGCCTGGCAGGCTGAGCATGTGCGCATCATGCGCGCCCACAACCCCAAGTATGTCCTGAGGAACTACATCGCGCAGAATGCCATTGAGGCTGCTGAGAAGGGAGACTTCTCAGAGGTAAGTAAGTAAGTGTGCACCTGTCTCTGCTCCATCCCCGGAGAGGGCCGGCCCCAGATGCCCTCACCTAGCTCTTCCTCAGGTGCAGCGTGTGCTGAAGCTGCTGGAATCTCCTTACCACAGCGAGGGGGAGGCTGCTGAGGGCCCCGAGCCCACAGGCCCTGAAGGGGAGGCTGGTGAGCAGCGCTCCTACAGCAGCAGGCCCCCCATGTGGGCGGTGGGTCTCTGTGTGACGTGATCCTCATAGTGGCCTCGGTGACCCCCCATGTACTTGGAGTCTTCCGAGGCCCCCAAGTGCTGCTGAGGTGCCGAGACAAGCCGGGCTGCCCTCCAGGCTGTCTCTCTATGGTGGCAGAGATGTCCAGTCAGGACCTGACCCCTCTCTGTCTGACGCCAACTTGGTAGCACTGCCCTAGCCCAGCACTCAACTTGCCCCAGCACCAGCTGCTTTATGTGAGAACAATGCAGAGTGCCAGGCCCTTAGTGGCTCTGGAAGCCCTCATGTCCATTTTGCCTCAGGGACTGGGCCCAGCCCTTGCTGAGTTGTGTTTCCTAAGCCTCTAAATAAAGCCGCAGCTTTCTCACACCTGTCTTTTTGGTCTCTTGGCTCTGACCCCAGCCCTTGCCCAGCCCGACAGTGACTGTACCTTGGTCCCGTCGGCCTCAGGAGTCCTGGTAGTAGCTGTTGAAGTTGATCCGCAGCAGGAAGTCCTCCAGGTGGGGCTGGTAGCCACGGTTCACCAGCTTGGTCACCACTAGGGGGCAGCAGGCTCTTAGGCTCTGCCACACCCTCCATCAGGCCACCCCCAGGTCTGTCCTGTCCTGTCCTGTCCTGTCCTGTCCTGTGGGCGGACTCACCTTTGAAGAGGAAGCGGGAATAGTACTTAAAGGTGTTGTACGACTGCTGCATGAGGGCAAAGTTGGGGTGCTCAGCGCCCTGGGGGCCACTGGCCGGGACCCAGGCCTGAGAGATGAGCTGACTGCGGAACTTAAGCACCAGGCTGAAAACACTGTGGATGATGTTCATGACTGGCGCTGCCTTCTCTGTCAGCAGGCCCCTAGGGGAGGAAGGGGCTGCTGGTGGGCTGCCCGAACTGGCCACAGGGCACAGCCAGGCCCAAGCACCCCACACCTCACCTAAAGACAGCCTTGTGCAGATATTCAGCGTGGGCACGCTGGATCTCCTCAAGGTCGCCCACCGTAGCCAGCCGGGCCCTGAACTCACACCAGCTGACATGTAGGATCTGGTTGGCAATGTAGCCCTGGATAACCTTCACAAAGTGCTGCATCTCATGCTTGAACAGCTGCAGCTGGCGGAACTGCACGGAGCCTGCCGTGTGACTCACCAGGGCTGGTGGGGGGCAGAGGGTGAGCCGCGGCCTTGAGCCAAGCAGGGGTGGGCAGGCTCGGCCAGGACTCACCTGTGCGCTTGAGGTGGAAGCAGACATCTTTCAGCGTCCACATCATGAGCTTCAGCTGCAGCAGAAAGGAGAAGATGCCACTGTACTTGCTCAGGCAGCTCTCGGTGATGACGATGTTGAGGGGCCAGTCAACCTGCTTGGAAAGCTCCACTCAGCACCTGCCCCCACAGAACAGGCCCCCACACACCCATAGCAGGATGCTGCTGACCTTGTACCTGAGCTCCAGGCAGCTCAGCACGTCTGGGGCGTTGGGGGCAAACACCTCAGGGAGGTACTTGAGAGCAAAGGACAGGTTGGTGGCATGTGGTGTGTCCCCATGGAGACTGTACTGCAGCGCCTTGCTCAGGATGCAGTTGAGGACCAGTGGGTTGAGCAGCTCCCCAGGTGTCTGCCCTGCCCCAAGCTGAGAAAAGGGAGGGATGTCCAAGGAGTCCAGACATGAGACTGTCACCACAGGCTCTGCTCAAGCAGCTCTGCTACCCATGCTGCCAGGGGCTATGCAGTGTCCAGCAGCGGATCTATACCCTAGGCCAGCCCCACCCCAACCGTCAAGGAGAGGATCACCTTCTCAAAGAGCAGGTCACTAAGGGACTGAGCAAACTCCCCATCCTCCATCAGCAGGAAGTGCCGCAATGCCTCAAAGTGTGCCTCCAGGTGCAGCTCCACGAAGAAGTAGTCAACTGCAGCTTTGTTCACCAAGGAGACACTGGGTGGAGGGAGGGGGCCTGGAGTCAAGATGGTGGACAGAACAGGGCAGATGGGTACAGCTGGGCAGACAAGTGGCACTCACTGGGCAGCCAGTGGTGCCATGAGGGAGCGTTTCATGAGCACAGGCAGCGTCAGCAGCTCACTCAGCTGCACCACAGTCTCGTCCACAGCAGACTGGATCTGGGGATCCACAGGAAAGGCAAAGGCCCGGGGAAGAACATGGTTTACCAGGTGGGCAACAGGAGGCTCTGCTGTAGAGAACAAAACAGACTTGTTGCGGCTTGGGGACACACAGGCCTAGAGCTCCCCTTGCCTGCCCACTGTGGTTGGTCTACTCACACATAGACTCATAGCTGTCTGGGTACTGCTCCAGATGGTACATCCTGGCAAGTCCTGCCAGGTAGGCCTGCTCCTCGTCCTGGCGCTGGGCCTCAGCCTCTGCGTCTGCATCTACCACCTCACCAGGGCCTGGGCTGCTTGGAGCAGCTGTGCCTTCCTGAGAAAAGGCCAACCTCAACAAACCACCTCCCCACCCAACACACTGCTCCACTCCACCACCATTTGAACCACCACCCCATCCAGCAGAAAGGCCATTTCCACTCTGCATGCTCCCAAGCCCCCAAGCCGCATCTACCCTGACCTGTGAGTTTGTAGGCCAACTTGGAGAGAAATCGTCAGTGTCCCCACTCCTCCCTTGGCCTGAATGGACACAAATGGGTATCAGGGCTGAGTGCCTGCCCAGGCAGTCCTTCCATGACCCACCCCCGTGTCCTGACAAACAAGGAGCCCCAAGGGCAGCTCCACACACTCCACCTCCCAGGTTCTGTGGGCAGCACAGCCCCACCCTGACCACTGGCTGCCCCTCTGACCTGGCCCTTTGGGAATGCTGTCTCCCAGGGTGCTGGACTCAGCCTTAGCAGGGGCCTTGGTCAGAAGGCTGCCCTCTGTATTGCCTGGGCCTGGGGTGCAAAGGGTAGGCTCCATGTCTGCAGGTTCATGTTCCAGAGCAGGGCTCTGTGCTTCAAGACTGAGGCCTGACTGGGACATGTGGCCAGGGAGACTCTGGTGGGGGCTGGGCGGGCTGAGCTCGGCTTCTGATGAAGGTACCTCAGGAATCACCGGTGACTGAGAGATGTGCCCACGGGCATTCTGTTGTGGCTGAGAAGGAGCCACATCTAACGTATTCTCCCCAACTCTGATGCTGCCATCTGACACGTGTCCGTGGATGTTCCACCGTGGCCGAGAAGGAGCCACGGGCACGTCTGACACATTCTGCCCAACCCTGATGCTGGCATCTGACACGTGTCCGTGGATGTTCCACCGTGGCCGAGGAGCCACGGGCACGTCTGACACATTCTGCCCAACCCTGATGCTGGCATCTGACACGTGTCCGTGGATGTTCCACCGTGGCCGAGGAGCCACGGGCACGTCTGACACATTCTGCCCAACCCTGATGCTGGCATCTGACACGTGTCCGTGGATGTTCCACCGTGGTCTGCAGGGAGCCATTCCAGAAGCACAGCCCTCTATGGGAAGAGCAGCCCCTGACAGGTGCCCAAGGAGCTGCTCCATGGGCTGGCTGCATCCGTCCTCAGGAGTGATGTGCCTGAGTGGGTGTGGGTGAGGCAGAGCCATCTTTGTGTCATGGACATCTAGCTTCATGTGTGCATCCCCCCATGGCTGCTCCTCATTGCCCAGGCTGCCTTCAACAGCCTGGAAGGGCCCTAGTGAAGGCAAGTTGGCCACAGCTGGCCTCAGGATGGTACTGAAATCATACTCTGGCTGGGCAGGCTGGATGCCAGCTGCTGTGGGTACCTCCCCAGGCATCACAGGGGGCAGGTCTGAGTAGATGGTCTGTAGTGCTTCCTCCAGGGGTGGGGCCCCACCATCCAGCACAGCCTGCTCAGCCTCCAAGTCCGTGGGCAGGAAGCCTGTGATGCTGAGGCCAGCAGACAATGATCCAACTCCCTCCACCTGCCCAGCCCCTGGGCCACCAGCCCCCACTGCTAGAGACTCGAGGTGCTGTGGTGCTGGTGCACTCAAAATGCTTGGGCTGTGGGCTGAGTGCTGTTCTGTAGGCTCTGAATCACAGCTACCACCTCTTCCTGGGTGCTCTGGGCCCAGAGATGTAACCTGAAACACACATTGGACGCAGTCTGGGTCTCATTTCCTTCCACCCATCTAACCCTGTGTCCCTGCAACCATGGCCAATACCAAGTACCAAGGGACATGGGAACACAATCAGGCCCGGCATTCAGCACAGATCCCTAGATCCTGCTGCAGCCTCTCACCTGGGAGCATGTGCCTGGGAAGACACTCAGTGGCTCCTCGGGCTGGCCAGCCTCAGCCGTGTCTTGTAGCAACCCCTAAAATTTAAGTCAGAACAAGAGGAAGCTGCTTCACAGTGATCAGCAGAGCTGGCTCCTAGCCCAGCCCCGCTGCCACATGGCACCCACACCTGTCACACAAAAGCCATCAGCCCTGATGCCCATGTGCACTGAGTCAGGGCTTGAATGACTGAGCCACAGCAAGTGCTCGTCAAGCATCAGCTCCTCACCATCTGCAAACCGGTGACAACTCCACAGGCACACTGGTTTGTGTGCAATTCCAGGAGCCCAGGAAGAACTGCCACCTATACCCGTGATACCTGAATGAGCTTCTGATCTTCTAGGAGAAAACGAAGCCGTGCATTTTCCAAACGGTGCCTCTGTATCTTCCACAGTGCCTTTTGCTCTCGACGAGCTGCCTCAGCAGACAGCGTACTATAATGGTCAACCAGTGCCTGCCTGAAGTCATACCCAGAGAGGACACAATATACAAGGAGCAGTTTTCCCAGTGGGCACTCTCCCCAGGTCCTAGCCCTCCATCTTCCCCACAGAAGGCTTAGAGGGTAGCCAGAGGCCCTAACTGCCCACCAGACTGGGAGACCCTCTGCCCAAACGAGACTTGGCAAATGTCTTTTGGACAAACACCAGGAAACCCACAAGACCTGACACTAGGGGATAGCAGGGAGCTGAGGCCCCAGTGCTGAGAACTGGGGCCTCACTTCCTAAGCTGCACAGCAGGTTATGTCCCCATCCTGCAGGTTCAAACCCCAGAAAACTGAAGGCTAACAAAAGACCACAGAGCCAAACCAACACAAACCCAGTGATTGAGCCTCCCACTGGCAGGCAGCTGGACACAAACTTGCACTGATCATCTCCAATTTGGCTGCTCCAGGATACAGATAGCCTTTCTTCATGGTTTTCTTCTCATGTAAACAGTGTATGTTCTTGCACATGGGCCCACACAGCCAGCACATGCATGAGGCATATCCCTCATGTAAACAGCATCTAAGGCTGCCAAGCAGTAAGTGACCAGCTCCTCCCTTCAAAGACTTCCACTAAAACACTGAACTCCCACTTTACAGGAAAAGCTAATGACACCATGAGGAGACAGACCCTCAAGAATTATACTAGACAAATGACCTCTCTCTCTGTTGGGCCAACAACAAGTTGAAAATAAACAGGAGCTATTTAAGATAAACAAGTAGACAGAGTCGGGACACTAAAGACACCATATGGACCTTGCCTGGACCCCAGTACGTGCAGACCAACCACAAGACACCCTAGGGCAGCTGAGGACATCTAAGCATGGCTAAAAGGCCCTAACCCTGAGTCCCAAGAAGCATCCTTGTCCATCACGCTAGTCTTTCAACCTTGACATACACCTACAATTTTCCAGATTAAAAAGCAAAATAATGGGCTGGGAATCAGTGGTACAGTGCTTGCCTGGTAACCTCAAGGCCCTGAGTTTGATCCTCAGAAAAAAAAAAAGTAGCCGTCCTTAAGATTAAAGCCACACTATGACACTATGTGGCCCTGCACAGCCTCACCTGGCCTTCTTCTCCAGCTCCTCCTCCAGGGCCTTCAGCCTCTTCTCCCGATCACGGAGCTCTCGGGCATAGCTAAAGTCATCATCCAGCTCCTCCTGTCTGGCAGCCAGGCGTCGCTACACAACACACAGAGTTTTGTTCACTAAATCAAGACTCCAAGGGCCAGAACCACCCAGGGGCCTGGCCCACCCACCTCCTGGTCCTTCACAAACTGTTCCTTCAGCCGTTGAAACTGCTCTCGCTTCCGAGCGTCCAAGGCCGTCTGTTCAGACATCTGCCGGTCTATATTGGGAGGGTGAAAGGCACACACAGTTCTGACTAACACCAGCAGTGGTCCCCAGAAGTGCAGAAGGGAAGATCTGCATCCATGCTTACCACTTAGCTCACTTAGGACTCTGGATGCTGCTTCCCGGGCATGGACAATTAATTCTTGTTTTGCAATTTCCATACGTAATTCCTAAAAAAGACAACAGGCAAGCTGTCCTAATTCTGTCCCCTCACCTGGGATGGCGTAAAGTGGGGCTGGCTGCCTAGAACATTGTGCTGTTAACTGTTAACATCCACACCTTCAACACCTACACAGGTATTCTACTTGAAACTGAAGTGGGTACTGGGTGAGGAAGGGGAGACTTGTCTCAGGGCAGTGACAAAGGAGTCCAGGCATCTGAATGGAGTTGACGTGCTCTGAGATCTGAGCCATCTGAGGCTGAGGCCCTAGACTGTGTGCCCACATAGGGGGAGACTAAAGGACTCAAAAAGGGGTTTCCCAGCTCAGCCTCCAGGGTCTACCCCTGCCTGAATTCTCCCTGCTGTCCACTGTGCAACAGGCCAGGAAGGGTTTCCCTGGGATTGGCACTGGCCCATCACTGATCCCCCTCCTAACATACACTGGAGAATTGTGGCCCTGCTCCCAGGCACACCCATCACTTCTGAGTAGGAGACAACTTGCAGAGGCCACCTGAGTACAGGGACCTCTGACTCTACTGCCTGAAGCTCGCCCAGGACTGATGTGTTTGCAGCTACAGGGCCCAGAGAAGCCCCAGTGGAACCACCCATTTCAGCAAACCTAGGGTACAGGTTGGGCCCCTCCAAACCCAGAGGAAGAGAGGACAGAGCCCCTGCCCTGGGCATCTGGCTCTAGGAGATGACACACAGCCAAGCACCACAGGTGGCCCCACGCAGACCCACCACAAGGACAGAGACACCAGAAAGAGCCACCCCATATTCCATGTCCCACACACAGTGCTCAGCCTATCAGCCCACAGCCAAGTACCTTCTCCTCCTTGCTGATGGAGCTGTGGCGAGCCACCCTTTCCATCCGCCCAACGTAGACAGCACAGTCCTTCTCAATCTCCTTCAACTCCTCAAGGGAGAAAATCACTGATATGCGAGGGACGGGGACATCAGACCAACAGAGGTAGTGCTGCCAAAGAGGGAGAGCTGCATGAATACCACAGACAGCCGGGGACAGGAGGGACCACGATCATTCGTATGGACAGTCACATGCTTTTTTTCTCAGAAAGTTTATTGCCAAACCTAGGGGCAGTGGCACTCTTGCTGGCTCCAAAGAACAAGTCTCCCACCTGTGAGGGAATATATCACAGACATGCCCCACCATGTGTCCCCCTCCAGAGAGATGCCATGTGTGGAGTGAAGGCCATCTTGGAACAGAGATGACACTAGACTGCCACAGCTGAGAAGACCCAGTGAGATCTCCTGTCTCCCATGCAGAGGAGCATGACTGCAAACATGCCAGTACCCGCTGGTCAGATGCCATCCTGGACAGACCTGGCCGACCACAGTCCCTCCCTCCCGTACACCTCTCACCCGGGGACAGCAGAGCTTCAGTAAGTTGATGGTTTTCCCACAGATGTACACATCTTGAGCGATGTGCTTCAAGAACACAGGAACACAGTCCTCCACCTCTTCGGAAATGAGCACATAGCCATGGGTCCAGTAAAACTTGTCTAACATAGAACAGAACAAGGACAGCCTGCAGTCCCAATGGTCCTGATCCCAGGCCCACAGGTACAGAGGCCCAGCCCAGCAGACCATGCTACCTACCTCTGAAGCTGAGGTACTCGTGGTTCACCTGGATCATGAACTCCCCGTAAATGTCTCTGAAGACCCCACTATACACCCAGTCATGGATGAACCTGCCGCAGGTAATGAGGGTGCCAGTGGTGAGGTAAGCAAGGGATAGGCAACTTGGGAGGTCAGTGTGGCCAACAGTTAGTGGTTGTTTACTGATAGACTCATGAGTGCCAGAGGCCACATCCACAGAACTCCTGTGTGCTATTCAGGAAGGAGACCCTGGGACCAGACAGGGCCTGGTAGGCAGACAGCAGATGTACCACATGGCTCCCGGCACTTGGAGACCAGCCATCCATGGGCATGGGGCAGGTGTGACCAGCAGCAGGTGGGTGCAGCCAGGTGGATATGCCCACCATGAATGAGCAAGACCTCCTGCCCTGTATGTCCCCAGTGTGAGTCCATTTATCCAGCCCACCTCCATGTGCAGCCCTGGTACTCAGCAGGTCTTGGAGAAGAGGAAACTCTCAAATACCTGCTTGGTATGAGTGTAGCCCTCCACCACCCACTCTGGGAAGGCCAGACTGGACCAGCGCAGGCCACCCACCGTGTGTAGGGCTCGCAGCTGGTCTTCAGCAGGGACAGCAGCACGGGGTAGTGCTCGTTGCTGCAATTATCCAGCGCCTCCTGGTAGAGGTAGGACAGCAGCTTCACTCCCTGCAGATGGTGAGGGGAGGACAGGATTGGTGCACAACCACTGTAGTGCATGGCACCTTGCCCAGATGGGCAGCAGCCCCAGGGGGTCACACTCAGCACCACCCCCTTCCTGTAGGTGACCAAGCAACCACAGTCAGCAAAGATGTACAACTTACCGTGGGAAACATGGTTCTGGGCTCTCCTCCATTGGTCCCTGGGAGCGCAGTGCCAACACCACAGAGCTCAGCCAGGTACCTGGACCCAGAGGCTTGATCAGACCAGGTGATAGGGCCCAGGGTCCCCAGACTTGGATCAGACCAGGTGAGGGAAATGCTCCTCTAAGTGGCCCACCAAGGTTTTAAAAACCACTTGTACCTGAATAAACCAGATCTGAGCTTCCTGCCAGACCCCTGCACAGCACTGTGTCCTGTTCTGTACCCCAAATGACACTGACACACAGCCCACCTTCCCTCCTTATTCTGAGTCTATGACTCCTTTCCCCTCATCTGTGGCTCAAACTGACACCCTCTCTTGCCTCCCCTCCTGTCTGGTTCAGGTCACTATCCAATCTGGCCTGGATGACCACCAATCCCCACTCCTCACCCTCTTACTCTGCTACACCCTGTGGTCCATATACTCCTACACACACCTTCTAGGCCCCAGGCTCCTCAACCACCCACACTGTGCCTGACACTATCTCCAGCCTCAGGTCCTCTTGTAGCCTCCATGTTCACTATATCCCCAAGCAGCTCCTGTCACACTCCCTCCCTAGAAATTCTCCTACTCCTCTGGACAGGACTTGCCAACAGACACTCTGTCTGATTATTCACTGATGGCTCATGAGTACCAGAGGCCCTGGGCCCAGGTGGGGGTCATTATGGTAGGCAGATAGCAGACGTACCACATGGCACCCAGCATCTGAAGACTAGCCATCCAACCACTGCTCAGTTGTCCCAAGGACTATTCTCTTGGGCCCTCCTTGCCAGGGAGTAGAGCTGACTCTTTACTACCCCACAGGTCCTCTGATTGTTCCCTGAACCCCCATGCTAGGACACCATGCTAAGACTCACCTCAGTTGCCGGCCCAGTTTCTTGAAGAGAAAGCCAATGGTGAGGAGGCTCAAGGTAGCTGGAGTGGAGAGAACACAGGCCCGGTAATACTGCAGGTACCTTCTCAGGCCACTGGTGAAGGCCTGTGAGCAAGGAGCAGGAGGAGGGCACATAGGAGGCTTACTAGAAAACAAGGCTGTGTTCTCATGCCCCAACCCTATGTATGGCCCCATTTCATAAACAGTGAGCATCTATGGGTTAAGCTCACCCAAGAACAAGATGCTTCACAAGAAGACACAGGCCATTACCAATCCTGTCCTCGTCCAGGCACTGCCAGACACCTGCTCTGCTGGAACTTCAGGCAACACATAGCAGCACAGCCTTTCAGGTCACATGGACAGGGTCACCTCAGAACAAACCCTAGTTCAACCCTGCCCAGACCCATCTGTTCCATCTGTCTTGCTGCATGTGCCAGGTGACCAGGAACCACAGTCGCACCTCTTCGGATCCCCTACCTATTCTCTATGACCTCCAGCTGCAGATCCCCTCAGGCTTCCATGTTCACTGCTCCTCTGCCTGGAAGATCTCCCCCATACAGCTACCACTGCACCTACCTCCCCAGCCTGCAAGTCTAAAACCTGACCTCAGTATGTCATCCCCACCCTACAACCCTGCCCCACATCAGAGCTGGAAGGAGCTGGCGCAGCCCAGCTCCTCCTGCCCCTGGCCCCTTCCTGACAACTGCCCCCTCATTTCTGTGTAACACTCTATCATCTGTACAGCCTATTCTTTTCCACTCAGGCTTCACCTGAAAACCTGTGGGATTCCACCAACACGTAAGTCAGCTGCCAGCCTTTCAACAGAACAGTTGAAAGGCAGCTCAGTCTGTGATCCCAGCTACTTGGGAGGCTGAGATCTGAAGATTGCAGCTCCAGGCCAGCCTGGGGAAATAGTTTGAGAGACCCCCATCTTCGAAATAACCAGAGTGTGAAGCCCTGAATTCAAACCCCAGTCCCACCCAAAAAAAACCAAAAAACCCAAAACAGCAGTTTCTGAAGGCAGACTTACTTAGCCTAGAACCCAGGGTACCTCCAAAACAAGAGGCCCCTATTTCCAAGTGCCATGGAGAGCAGGTGGCTTGTGCTCCACTCACCCACTGCCCACAGGAGCCTTGCTCACTTTGTAGTGTCTTCCCAAGGCTCCCCAGATGTTGGCCACACCTGCCTCCCTCTATTCCTTGGCCCAAATAGGTATGTCCCAGGGTCCCAGTGGAATGACAGATGAGGTAAAACACAATTGCTGGTTACCCTGCTCCTGAGTAGATTTGGACTTGGGGTCCCGAAGTAGGACCTCTGAGATTCTCTTTCCTAGAACATAGCACAATTCTCAAGAAGTCATACCTGGAACACGAGGCCCTTGCTGCACGAGGAGCCTAGGATGGGCTGCAGAGAAAAGTGGCTCAGGCGCGTGTAATAGGTTCCATATTCGGCCACCTCTGACAGGATGCTGCTGATGCTCTCAGGAGACGCACCTGACACGTGGACACCTTGCTCCACCACAAAGGCCTGAGCTGGCTATAGAGCAGAGGGAGAGAGGTCACAGAGGCTATGTACCCTACCACACCACCCAGAGTTCCCCAAGACTAATACCAAACAGGAGGTTTCAAAAAGCAAAAGGCGCTGGCAGAATGGCTCAGGTACTAGAGCACTTGCCTAGCAAGCATGAGGCCCTGAGTTCAAACCCCAGTGCCACCAAAAAAACAAAAAGCAAAAGGCAAGCCAGGGGTGGCCCACACCTGCAATTCTGGCACTGCGATCATGAGTTTAAGGTCAGCCTGGGCTACACAGTGAGACCTCCATCTCAAAAACAAAACAAAAACCCTAAATAAAATGTCAACAAGCTGAGTCTAGCAGAATATTAAAGGGATTATATGCCATAACCAAGTGAGTTTTATTCCAGGATTGCGATATTTAAACAAAACCAGTCAATGTTATATACTGAATTAATCCAAACGAGGGGAGGAAACCCACATGATCATCTCAACTGACACAGAAAAAGCACTTGACAAAATCCAACATCCTTTCCTGAGAAAACACTCAATAAACTATCAGGGAATTTCCTTAACATTATAAAGGCCACATATGAAAAGCCCACCTAACTATCATACTCAATGGTGAAAAGACTAAAAGCATTTCCCTTCAGATCAGAAATAAGACAAAGATCCCTGCTTTTGCCACTTCTACTTGACACAGGACTGCAAATCCTAGCCAGAGCAATTGAAAAAGAAAAAAAGAAAGAAAGAAAGAAAAAAGTAAGCCAGATATGATGGTACATGCTTGCAATCCCACCACCCAGGAGGCTGAGGTAGGAGGACCATAAATTCAAGGACAGCCTGTGCTACTGAAGGAGTCCGAGGCCAGCTGGGGAAATATAGCCAAGACCCTGCATAAAAAAAGAAAAAAAGAAGAAAAGTGTCTGGGGTGTAGCTAAGTGGTAACGTGTGTTAAGAAAGGAGGTTCAGCCCAAGGAAAGGAGGAAGGAACTAAAAACCGCAAAACACTGCTGCAAGAAACAGAAGACCCAAATAAATGGAAAGATATGCCATGTTCATGGATTGGAAAACTTAATATTGGAAAGACAGCCATACTACTCAAAGTGAACCAAGGATTTAATGCAACTCCTCTCTAAGTCTCAAGAATGGACTGAAGCATGGCTCAGGTGGTAGAGTTAAGCAAGCAGAAGGTCTGAGGTCAGCCCCAGTATCACCAAAAAAAAAAAACAAAGAGAAAAGGGAACAGGACAGTCTTTTTGTTTTGGTTTGGTTTTTGAGATAGGATCATGCTGTGTAGCCGAGGTTGGTCTCAAACTGGCCATCCTCCTGGCTCAGCTTCCTGAGTCCAGGGACAGTCTTTTCAGTAAACAGTCTAGGACAACTGAATGTCCACAGGCAAAGAATGAAGTTGGACCCTCCCATCCCATGATGGAAGTGGAAATGGGGGGAGGCACATTTTCTGTTTTCTGTTGTTCGCTGGTAGCAATGAATATCTTTTGTTCAATATTTAAAAGAATGTTAATGCCAGGCACCAGTGGCTCACCCCTGTAATCCTAGCTACTCAGAAGGCAAAGATCAGGAGGATCACAGTTGGAAGCCAGCCTGGACAAATAGTTTGCAAGACCCTATCTTGAAAAAAACCCATCACAAAAATAGGGCTGGTGGAGTGGGTCAAGGTGTAGGCCCTGAGCTCATACCCCAGCACCTCAAAAAAAAAAACAAAAAAAAGTTAATAAACTAATACCCTTTAGAACCCGAACAGGATGACCATGGCTACAATCAGTCCACAGAGCTGGACTTCCCAGCCACTCACGCACCAGGTCCCTTAAAGTGCTCCACGCGTGCCTGGTTGGAGGACAGGCTGTCAATATGAGGCTGGTCCTGTGATGGCCAGTGAGTACTTCTCACCTGGCAGAGGGAAAATGTGGCAGAAACAACCCCAATCAGGACATTCAGTGAGTCCTTCACCAGCTCACTTTCCTTCACCAGCACTGGCTTTGGGGCCTGCAGGAAGCCCCCACTGAGTGTCTGCAGCTCCCCTTGGCGGAGCCTACAGAACCTGTCGAAGGCGTCCCTTCCCGCCTCGGTGAGGTAGGGCTCTTCTCTGTGGCCAGGTGGGCTGCAGGGGAGACAGAAAAGCCAGTGGTGAGCAGATGATGCCACATGTACCTTAGCTCCAGGCATGCTTTCCCCAGGGGTGAGTATGAACAAAGTGAGTAATAACAGCTCACAATGCTACGACATTCAGCCAGGAATGAACACCAACCAACTTCCCAGCCTGTCAACATCAGCCAGGCCCAGCACTGGCTGCAATTTCACTGGACATGTGCCCAGAGGTTCAGGGAGCAGCAAGGAGTGTCCCACCAACCCAGCTCTGGGAGAACACTCCCAGGCCACGCATGTGGTTCTCAGGGTAAGTCTCACACACTGTATTCCTATATTAAAAGCAAACTCAAAATTTGTACATCAGTGTCCAGAGCATCATTCGCAAAGCCAAAAGGTTGAAGCAACTTAAGTATCCAACAAAGGATGAGTGGATAAATAAAATGTGGCACATTCACACAATAGAATAGTATTCAGCCTTAAAAAGGAAGGAAATTCTGACAAATGTTACGATATGGATGAACCTTAAGGACATTAGTTAAGTAAAATAAGCCCGTCACAAAGGGAGAAATACTGTAGAATTCCACTAAGTCCCTACAGTAGTCAAAATTCTAGACAGAAAGAAGGAAGAATGGGGTAGGAGTGAATGGGAGCTGTTGGTCTACAGGGACAGCACTTTAGTTTGCAAGATGAAGAGGTTCTGCACAGTCATATAATATGCAAATTTACTTAGCACCACAGAACTGCAAACCTACAAAAGGTGAAGGTGCTAAATTCTATTACACATGTTTTACAAGCCCGGAAGTGTGGTTCAAACATCTGCCTAGCAAGTACGAAGCCCTGAGTTCAAATTCCAGTACTGCGAAAAAAAAAAAAAAAACTAGCCAAGTGCCACTGGCTCACACCTGTAATCCCAATTACTCAGAAGATAGAGATCAGAAGGATTGCTGAAAAGTTCAAAGCCAGCCCGGGCAAATAGTTCACGAGACTCTACCTTGAAAAAAACCCATCACAAAAAAGGGCTGGTAGAGTGGCTCAAATGGTAGGCCCTGAGTTTAAGCCCCAGTGTTGCAAAAAAAAAAAAAAAAAAAATTTTATCTTACAATCCCTCCAGGAAGAAAAAAAAGAAAAAGAAAACGCATATGGGATGAACACAGTAAAAATCGCTCCAGCTTTTGAAGCTAGACAGTCAGATTGGGCACTCACCAAGAAATTTGCTAAGATGGCATTTGCTGAAGG
The DNA here is from genome assembly GCF_047511655.1 of Castor canadensis. Lineage (NCBI taxonomy): Eukaryota > Metazoa > Chordata > Mammalia > Rodentia > Castoridae > Castor > Castor canadensis. The sequence continues at coordinate 158,496,593 of NC_133393.1, forward strand.
TTCACAGCATGGTACATGAACTGTGAACTACACACACTGCACACCCCACACGCACACTGCACTCCACGCGGACTCCTCGCACACTGCACTCCACATACACTGCACTCCACGCACACTGCACTCCATGCACGCTGTACTCTACACCATGCTGTACTCCACGCACTGCACACACTCCACCTGAGATAGGAAGAGTAAAGAAGACAGGAAGAGAATAACAAGTGAAATGTGAAAATAAACCTTTCTACATTGTGTTACATTCATTCTTGCACATAGCACTCTGACCTTGCAGAGAACTATGAACTCTGCATTCCTACATACCACAAAGAACTGTAAACAGCTCCATTAAGGCACCTGACCTTTAAGGAAAGCCTATGGTAAAATGTCACTAACATAGTGTCACTAACAACATCAACTGTGTCCCTGTAGAGTGACAAGGCCCTCTCACTACAGAAGTTACAGCATAACAACTGTAACCATCAGATAGGCTCTGAGTATAAGGCCAAAGTAAGTGATTGATTAGCCAAACAGTCAGAACAAAGAAACTGAATACAGATCAGAATCTCAAGAGTGTAGTCCAAAACATGGCTATGCCTTACTGAAGATAGGGTACTGCATCTTTTCCATACCCACACTCTATCCCTTTGAGTATAATAATAAATCTGCTTAAATCTCACATCTGACTCCCCCTTAAATTCTTTTTTTTTTTTCTTTTGTGGTACTGGGGCTTGAACTCAGGGCTATACCTTGAGCCAATTCCATCAGCCCTACTTTCGTGATGGGTTTTTTTGAGATAGAGTCCACAAACTATTTGGCCGGAATGTCTTCAAACCGCAGTCCTACCTCCTGAGTAGCAGGCGTGAGCAACCAGCTCCTGAAGTGAACTCAAGGACTCACAAGGCCTGAGTTCAGTTCCCCTTCTCTCCCACTCATGGACTTACTTGGAACCCTACTTCATGGTGACACACATACACACACTACATACCGTCACTCTCCTTACACACACTGAGCCCACTCACATCTTCTACCTGCACCACACACACCATTACATTGCTCAAAAGTGAGTGAAAGGGCCGGAGGCATGGCAGGAGAGTACCTGCCTAGCAAGCACAAAGTCCAGTGTGAAAACCCGGTACTGCCAAAAATAAAAATAAAACAAAAGCCAGGAGCCGATGGCTCATGCCCCGTAATCCTAGAAACTAGGATTGTGGTTTGAAGCCAGCCTTGGCAAATAGTTCTCAAGATTCTATCTTGAAAAATAACCAACATAAAAAAGGGTTGGTGGAGTGGCTTAAATGGTAGAACACCTGCCTGGCAAGCATGAAGCCCTGAGTTCAAACCCCAGTACTGGAAGAAAAAAAAAAACCTACTTAAAGTAAAAAACACATTTTAGAGCTGGAGGTCGTAGTACATGCTTGTAATCCTAGCACACAGGAGGCTGAGGAGGGACTGCAAGTACCCCTCCCTTGACAAATCTTTGAATGCAGGGAAGGGAACAGACAGGTAGGTGAGGAAAGTGTAGGAGGCCCTGATCTATAGCTCAGGACAGGATTCTACAAGGGACTGGGAACCGTCAGGGAGACCAGGGTTGAGGCAAGCAGAGCAGCCCTCAGGAAAGCCCAGGGATAAGAAGTGGACCTCAGTGGTCCCAAGGGTGGAGGCAGAGACCCGGTAATATCTGGGGACCCCTGTCCCATACCAGAAGACAGCTGTGAGGTGCTATAGGCAGAGCAGTGAGGAGCTCAGGTTTCTGTCCCTGGAAGGTAGTGCATGTCATCTCTGTTACATGCAGCGCGGACTGCAGAGGGCCAAAGGAAGTAAGGAAGCCAGTCCTAGGATGCTCAACCAGAAGGTGGGGCTGCTCCACACCCTAGATATCTGCCTGCACTCCCTAAGGCAAAAAGGAACAGTCTCAGAGCCCTTCTGTCTGCCCCCCAAGGTCATCCCTGGGACAGATGTACAGGCTGTGGGTACTACCCCCATCCCACCCAACACTTCGCCTGGCTCTTCCAGAGTCCAACACCACCAAGGCCACACACACCCTTTTCTGGTGACTCAGCAGAGACCAGCCCTAGACGAAAGCACAGGGCAGCATCTTTAGGGGTTACTGAGTAAATACAATAAATTCCCACATACCCCACAGAGAAGGCAGTCCTGAATATAACTAAAATGCTTCCCCAAGTGGGTGATATCTGCAGAGAAGTCAACCATTTCAGGCTCTGAAAAGCCTCAGCCTTCGTCCAGCCCAGCAGCCTAGCAGCAGCAGGAAAGCCAGCACCAGACCAATACTGACCATCACAGGGAAGCAGAGGGAGAGGCAATCCTCCACGGGGTCTGAAGGCAAGGGAAGAGAATGTCTCGGGATGCCGCCTCTGGATGGGCAGCAGCTCTTATTCCCCTGCTGGAACTTATAGCAGGAATTTAAACCCTGCTATAAGATCAAAAGATTTGCCAAACAAACTTGAGGTAAAGCTTCAGGCTAACCACCTACAATGTCAGAGATCCTGGGAGTGAGTTTATGACCAGAACAGGCAGCAGAGGAGCTGAGGGAGGTAAACTCAGACTCAGCAAACTCCTGGCCCTGAGCAGGTCCCGTGACACTGGTGTACACAAGGCGAAGGTGCCTAGAGAAGCTGCTCAGGCTATACCCAGCACACTAACACCTCTGCTAATAAATTCTTATGCTTCCACGCCGCCTCAGCGTCCACTTAAATACAAGGTGGACCTTCTCACGCCAGAAGCAGGGCTCAACCCCCCAGTTTCCAGGTTCTCCCAGTTTTCCAGACAGTCCCCCAGTTTTCTTGGGTGGTCCATCCCAAACTCTGCTTTATGCAGCTGCTCCCTGGTGCATAGGACTGACAGACGTGACCTGCTTGGATGGCTCCACTGATTCTCACACCTACATGGACTGTGCAGACAGACTGCAATGACCACTTCTCATCACTGCTTGACATCCCAGAACTCTACCTGCTTGATCTAGACCCACCCATTAAAACTGGGCTGTTTGGATGACGCCCTGGACCAAATGAAAGTATTGGCCCATGGTTCCCTCTCCCCAGTTCCTTGGCCTCTTTGTGCCAAAGATGTGCCCTGTACTCCCAGGGCATGTGAGTTTACTTGCATTCTGTGTCCTGATCACTGAAGCGCACTCTCCACCTTAAGATCCTACATTAAAATACCTCAGAAGCTAGGGGCAGTGCAAAGTACCAGTAGTCCCAGCTACTGAAGGCTGAGGCAGAATTGTTTGAGTCCAGGAGTTCAAGCTCAGCCTAGACAGCATAGCAGGATAACAAAAACAATCCACTTTGGGAACATCAGTCCTCCTTGAAGGAAATACTGCCAGGGTACTCCTCAGTGCTGGAGCTCTGTGGTCAGCTCTGTGCTGCCAGGGGACACCAAGAAGATGAAGTGCATTTAGAGCAGAATGAAAAATAGGGTGCCAGTGGCTCACGCCTATAATGACAGCTACTCAAGAAGCAGAGATCGAGAGGATTGCGGTTCAATGCCAACCCTGGGCAAATAGTTCTTGAGACCCTATGTTGAAAATAACCAACAGAAAAAAGAAAAAGGGCTGGCAGAGTGGGTCAGGTGGTAGAGGGCCTGCATGAGGCCCTGAGTTCAAACCCCAGTACCACAAAAAACAGGATGACAAGTGAGCTGGCAAATGATTATATCTCCAAAACAACAACTGGAGAAGCTAATAGATGAAATACCACTAGTAAATATTAGCCAAAAAAAGTAGCCTAGGGCTAGGGCATGGCTTAAGTGGGAGGGCATTTGCCCAGGAAGTTCAAGCAAGGCCAAGTTTAAATCCCAGTACCCCAAAGAAAGAAAGAAAAGAAAGCAGCAACCTATAGGACCAATTTCTAAACTTGTGAGCAGTTGGCAGACAGCAGGACCATTAGATTTGTTTTGTACACATAAGAAAACAGGAGTGAGACCCTGGAGGGAAGTTACAGGGCACAGAAGCCCCTGGAAGGCAAGACAACTGCCAACTCGTTTATGTTGGGAAGCAGGGAATTGGCCATCCGTGCAGGATTCTTGAGTGGGGGACGATGCTCAGGTCTAGGAAAGCTATCTTTGTGGGGCAGTGCCCTGCACACACCGGGGGTTAGTAACTACCTCCAATCAGGTGCCCCTCTCCAGAAGACCCTGCAGGTCCTGGATGGAGGCTGCATCAGATGGAAAGGAGCTCCTCCAGCCCTGACTCTTCAATTCAGAGCTCCCCACATGGGTCTTCCACACACTTACCAGTACATGGGGTATGAAGTCCTGGAATGCCTGTCCTCTACCAGAACAGATCTTGAGAAGCCCTGAGTACAGAGGTCCCTGGTCTTGGACATGCCCAGGCAGTGAGTGACCACTCAAGCTGCCAGTGCCAGTTGGAAAAAGGCTGTTATGACTGGAACATCCATCGGCAGAGAACACTCCCATGGCTTCAGTCAGACTCTTCGCAGGAAGCATCTCTCCCTACCACTGACTGCACAGCATGCCAGGATGCTGTCAGATACCTAGCCAGTAACCTTGGGAGAAGGACATATCTGGTGCTCTGACTGGCAAGTGTGATCTGCAGAGGTTTCTGGCACAGTAGGCCCTTCCTTCCCCTCTGCAACTCTCACCTCCCAGGATTCAGACAATGCTATACATGAGCTTGACTGAAATGTCCAGCATCCCAATACCAACATACCATTTTCTAGAAACAACTAGTGACCAGCGGTCACTGAGTAAGCCGTGTCCATAATACACCCAAAGCCATGTTGACATGGGGAGGTGGGGGGAGAACATTTAAAGGCAAAGGAAGGCTCACATACCATCCCACTCTCTCCCAGCACCTCCGCTTGCTGGTCTCATAGGTGAGTGCAGCTTCCCACAGGTCCAAATCCGGGGTCATGCTTGGTTCAGACTGGGAATCAGGAGTCAAATTGGATGCTGACTGGAACCCTTCATCTTCCCACTGATCCATGCTCTGAGGGACCTACAGACCACGTGAAGGAGTAAACCACCTATTTCTTTGTGTCTGCATTCATTCAAGTGTGGTAAAACTCCAGGAACTTTGTCCACATACTTCCATTTATTTTCTAGAGATGCAGACCTAATGGAATGTTCCTTCTATTGTTCTAAGCACATATGTACTACACAATGCTTTCTTCCCCCACAATGAATCACTTAAAGAATTAAACAAGATAATCCATTAAGTTCAAGCCCCAGTATTGCAAATAAATAAATAATACCACAGAAAACATCTTATTGTAAATTCTTCTGTGTTGGTTTCCCTAAAATGGAATTTCCAGGTCAAAGACATTTCATGGTAAGTTATATTGAGTCTATGTGTTATGTGAAATTTGAAATTGGCAACCTTTTTACTTTTATTTATTTATTTATTTTCGTGGGGTTCGAACTCAGGGCCTACACCTTGAGCCGCTCAGCCAGTCCTTTTTTTGTGTTGGGTATTTTCTTTTGAAGATAGGATCTCTGGAACTGTTTGCCCGGGTTGGCTTCCAAAGGGGATCCTCCTGATCTCTGCCTCCTGAGTAGTGAGGACTACAGGCATGAGCCACAGACACCCGGCCTTTTTATTTTCTTAAAACACAAGGTCTTTGTTTTTCGAGAGGGCAGAAAAAGTGACTTAACAAAATGCCCTTAGGTGAAAGAAGAAAAGCAGCCTGGAGCCAGTGGCTCACGTATCTGTAATCTTAGCTACTTAGGAGGCAGAGATCAGTAGGATCGCGGCTGGAAGCCAGCTCCGACAAATAGTTCCTACCTTCAAAATACCCAACACAAAAAAAGGACTGGCGAATGACCCAAGCATTGTATGCACATATAAATAATAAAAAAATTAATTAATTAAAAAAAAAAGGACTGGTGGAGTGGCAAAAGCAGAATGTTGCTTTGGCCTGCAAGTGGGAAGCAAGCACACCCCTCCGATGGAGGGGTGGGAGGCGTGGAGTGGGGGGAGGGCTTGGAGACTGGCACCAGCAAGCATCTGCCTCCAGCAGTTCTGCCTGGAGGCAGCTTGGCTACCTGATGACCTGGACATGAGTTATTTTATCATGTACGATAAAAGGAAGGTCCAAGAAGGCATTTTCCAAAACGCTGGAGAAATTAAGAAGGAAAACAAACACTACCTTAATGGCAAGGCCAGAGAGGTCTGCGCTCTCTGGCACAGGAGGTAGATCCAATCGCATATCCATGTCGTAAGTGCGGCTGTGCACCAGGGCACCGAAGAGTGACACCCGGGTATCTCTCTCAAACTTGTCACTGAAGGAGAAGTGGCCAACGGTGGGCAGGCCGGTTCCTGGAGCGGCCTCCATCACCTGAAGTGTTTCCTGGATCATGCTGTGACACAAACACTCCTCCCTGGAAATCAGGGACTGAACATCCATCTCAAACACACTTAGGTCATAGCAGTCGTAGCCGCTGTAGGGAACGTTTCGACCTGCATGCTTGTTGTTAAAGAAGTAGTCTCGTTTTCTCCGCAGTACTTGAGGGGGACCGCTCCCTGCCAGCTGAACCAGGAGGTCCAACACGGCCCTCACCTCCACAAACGGACAGCCAGGGAATGCCTCCAGCTCCTCCACAAGCTCCTCCAAACGGCTGGCCTCGGGGCCCAGGCCGCCCACCCTCAAGTCGAAGGACAACATGAGGACCTTGTTTCTCACTGGGAGCTTGGACAGGTCGGGCTGCAGCTTATGGGTCTCCTCTTGAAAAAGGTTTGTGAAAAGAGCATTGTAGGCCACCCTCTTGAGGCTCTGCTTTGCCCTCTTCCTGTCCATGCTGCGCTGGCCGGGGCGAGCCTGGGCAGTCGGCAGGAGGACCTCACAAAGGTCATCGAACAGCTGGGTGATGCTGGCCATGCCGATCCTTAGCTCCCGGCCCCGGTGGGCAGGAAACGTCGCACCCCCCCCCCACACACACCTTTTGTGTCACTTTACGCGCTTAAAGACCTGAAGGTCAGGGTCGAGGGGCGGGCGGCCTCCTCACCCCAAACCCCGGGTCTTGCAGCCCGCGGCGGAAGAGGCCTTGCGTTGCTGCTCCGGAGGGCACGCGCCGTACCCTCCCGGCCAGCAGCGTCAGCCCTCCAGTCCATAAGCTCTCCGGGATCACGGACCTTGACAAGCCCGCCAACGGGATGAGCGCGCAGGCCACACGCTGTCTACGCGGGGACCTCGCACGCGTTCGCGCGAACGCCTCCGAGAAACGGCGGGAGTCCAGCGCGTAGCCGAGGCGGGGAGGCGCGGCCGCCCGGCCAGTCCTGGGTCCGCCCGCGCGCCCACGGACCCGCCAGGCTTCACCTGAGAAGAGTCTGCGCGCCAGTTGCGGCCTCCGTGACGTCACAGCCACGCGACGCCAAGACAGGGGGAGCGGGCGCGCCAGATTTGCGTCACCGGGGTGGGCGGGTCCGTACGGTCACCTAGAGTAGACCTGTTGTGATTCGGGTGCAATTCTGCCCGAAGAGTATGGAAACTAGCAGGGCCCCAGTGGTTCACGCCTGTAATCCTAGCTACTCAGGAGACAGACATCAGGAGGATCGCAGTTTAAGACTGGGCAAATAGTTCATGAGACCCTATCTTGAAAAAAACCCATCACAAAAAAGAGCTGGTGAAGTGGCTCAAGAGGTAGGTCCCGAGTTCAAGCCCCAGTATCACCAAAAAAAAAAAAAAAGTGTGGAAACTGAGGCCAAAGAGGGCTCAATAAAGGAGGCAGAGGCGGACTTCGTTTAACTGACGTTTACTGATTGAGAGTGAGGGAGCACGGATGGGGCGGCAGTGCAGACAAGGCGCCTGCGAGGAGGCCTCAGGCTACTGTGCCCTTGGAGGGCCTGTGCCTGCTCATTTCCAGGTGTGAGTCGCCCACCTTAGCCGATCTCAAGCCACCAGAGAGCACAGCTCTGGAGGAGGGACTGGGAAGAGGCGCACTATTGGTTGGTGCCGTGTAGCTGCCTCTCCAAAGAGCTCATCAAGCAGGGTCACACCTCCCCACGGGCCTCACCGGCCACCTGCAGCAACTTCCACTGTGGCTGCAGCTGTGCTCTCAGGTACTTCAGAGACTGACTGTCCTCCGGAGAGGCCATCAAGAAGGGACCCAGGCTGGGAGGTGCCTCTCCATGCAGCACCTGGGCCAAGGCTACAAGCTGCGATGTGGATTCCTGGGCCAGGAGCAGAGGTGGAGGCAATGAGGCACTGGTTTCGCTCTACTTCCCACTCATACATGTCCATCCTGCTTACCTTACCTCCTCCACAAGAGCCAAGACTCGGCCCCCTGCTGGTCCCCGAAGCACTGCAGCCAGGAGAGCAGCATAGGGGTCCTGTAGACCATGGGCAGGCCCCAGCGCCACCAGCACCAGATCAGGTTGGAAGCCATAGGCCAGAGGCAGTACCAGGCCCAAGATACAGCTCAGGAACCCCCCTGTCGTCTGTGGGAACAGCAGCAGAGCTCCAGACTCTCATCTAGAGGACACTCCTGCTGACTCCTACCACCCCACCTCCCAATCTCAGGGTCCCTGGAGTGTGAGCAAGGAGCCAGGAAGTGCCAGCGATCTGTCGGCCCTCTGCCAGTGAGCACCTGCCCAACCACCACAGACACTCACCCTTGGCAATGGCATGGAGACATGGAATGTAGACCAGGCAGTTGCCTCCTTGCCCCCAATGTTCAGCCACAGAATTCTCCTACCAGGGAGAGAGTACCGGGGACATGTGTGCACAGGCATGAGAAGGTTCTCACCCTACTAAGCCCACATGACAGCAGAGCCCAGGACCCAGCAGGGAGGGGGAGCAGGGGTGCTGCGACTGCCAACTCTCTGGCCTGGCCTTGCTCCCAGAGGCCCCCTCCCACCTTCAGCTGTGGAAGGCCTCATTCTGTACTGCACAGTGCCCCACCCACCAGTCACCCTCGGGTGCACTCCTAGTTGCATGCCTGCCACCTGCCCATCCACATACACGACTGGAGTGACATGTGATCCAGGTCATACCCATCATCAGCAAGATCCAGGGGCCGATCCAGCTGTCCCAGGGCCACACAGAGCAGTCTGAGGAAGAGTTGGTCCAGGACAAGCTGTACTCACACTGCCCAAAGCCAGTTCCCAGAACCCTCCCCACATGGCCAGTAGAGCAGAAGATACCCCTGGGGCCTGTCCTTGAAGGCTCAGGGCAGCCAGGTTAGCCTCACCTCTGAGCTCTACGGGACAGGCCTCGCCGAATAGCCACATCCAAGATGTCCACTGCAGCAAGCACTGGGGTGGCTGCAATGCCGCTGCTCACCTGTGGGATGAATTAACAGCAGTGGAGGGTAAGGCACCAGCCAACTTCAGAGAGGTAAACAGACCCATCTACATGGCTAGGTACCTTCCCTTATACTCTAAGGTCAGGTCACTCCATTTCTGTAAACAAGATGCTTATAAACTTCACTTTAAATTGTTACTTCCCCTCTCTGCCAAAAGTCATTTCCCTGTTCCTGAGCTGGTTTTTTGTTTTGGTTTGGTTTGGTTTTGGGTTTGTTTTTTTTGTGTGTGGTACTGGGGTTTGAATGCAGGGCCTACATCTTGAGCCACTCTACCAGCCCTTTTTTGTGATGGGTTTTTTTTCGAGATAGGATCTTGTGAACTATTTGCTAGGCCTGGCCGCCAACTTTGATCTTCTTGATCTCTGCCTCCTGAGTAACTAGGATTACAGGTGTGAGCCACCAGTTCCCACCCTGAGCTGTTTTGAGAACATCCTGTGGTCTGCACACACAGTGCCCCTCTGGACAGGCCACACCTCATGGGCCCTGACCCCCGGGGCACAGCCATCCCGGCTGCTCCCTGACAACCGTACCTGCCCATCCAGGATTCCATCTAAGAGAAACAGGAGCTTCCCAAGTGTAGCAAGGGCCTTGTCCTGGGTCAGAGACTCATGTGGCCTGTGACGTGCAGGCCAAGAGTCATCATCAGTCACACTGGCACAGGAACAGACACGGCCATCCTCCCCAGGCCTGTCCTTCCCACCTGGCCAAGGCTTCTGTCTCCTCCCTCAAGGCTGATTCCTCTTGATGGAGCACATCAGAGGGCAGGGCCAGGGCAGCACCTGGCACCGTCAGGACAACAGCCGTGCGTACAGGAGGTGTGGACCAGTCTTTCTGGTCCAGGAGAGGGCTTAGCACAGCTGCATCATGTGTGGGACCTCCAGGCAGCAGAGGCAGGGACCTCCCCTCTGGGGAGCAGGTGCTGGGATTCAGCGTGGGGGGTACATCTGTGGGAGATTCAGAGTCACAGCCACTGAATAGGAGACCAAGATGGACCCTCTACCCCAGGTCTAGACATTGCTGACCTTGCTGAAGACATGTCCAGTGAGGGGCCTGGGCTGCCCGGACACTCTGGATGGACTCCAGGGCACTGTAGGAAGAAGCAGAGCTATGAGTCTGCCTCCTACCTCAGCCCCTTTCACCCTCTGGCCCTCATACCTCTCACATGGCATCAGGAGCCCTGGCAGCGGGGGTGCAGGGTCCCCTAGCAGTGCCTGCACTGTCATGCACACTGACTGTGCCAGGGACTCCAGGTGGTATCCGCCCTGGGAGGAGGATGGAAACAGGAAGAGAGAGGAGTGTCACTGAGGTGAATGGGTCATCCAGGGCAGAACACTCTACCAGATTGTGCATCACACCTGGCTCCCATGCTCCCAGGTGTTGCTGTCTCACCTCTGGCCCACACACTCCAGGCTATCCCCAATAGTTACCTCCAGCACAGCACAGACCCGGCCACCAGCCAGCACACTCAGCAGCTGGGTGAGATGGGCGAAGCACTCAGGTGTGGCCTGCATCTGCCCCTGGAGCAGAACCATGTGTAATGGGGGCCTGGTCCAAGGATCCCAGAGCACTCCCCTGCCAGGCTAGGCTCTTACCTCTGGATCCCCAATGGCTGAATCAAATCCTGCTGAGACCAGCACCAGCTCCGGGTCAAACTACAGGCATAGCCAGATGAAGAGGGTCAAGAAAGAGTTGGAAGGGCTGGAGACTTGGCTCAAGTGGTAGAGCACCTGCCTAACAAGTGTGAAGTCCTGAGTTCAACCCCCAGTACCATCGAAAGAAAGAAAAGAAAAGCCAGAACCCAGGTGAAGGGGAAGGCCCAGGACTGCCTACCTCCCATGATGCCAGTCCCTGTCCCCCCTGAGATACTCCCCAGACCACAGAGGTCCGTTCACACACTGGTGGAATGGCTCAGAACCCTCCTCCTGCCTTCGTGATGTAATTCTGGGTGAGCACAGAGTTCTCTACCCTGGAGGGCACCCACCACACAGTCACCTCAAAGGCCAGTGGTAACAATACATTCAGGAAGGCGGCCAGGTAGTCAGCGTTTCCCATCCCGACCTGTGGCAGAGGAAGTCATAGGCCAGCTCTTTCAACAGGGACTTTAGGGTCTTCACCCCCTGGGACCCAGGCTTGGGGTGTGTGTGGGAGGGGACTCTAGTAGGATGCCCCAGGCTAGATTTGGAGGTCCAGAGCTGTGGGGTAAAGGTTGGGTGCAGGCAGGAGATGTGGGCTGGATGGAGAGCCTGGGGGTTAAAGTGGGCACCTGGTTCCAGGGCAAATTGACAGTGAAGCCTCGGCCCAGCCCCTGCCCGACTGCATCTGCATCTGACTCTCGCAGGAAGGGCCAGAAGCGCCCATGCTCATAGCGGTGCCAAGAGAAGTAAAGGACACTGCAGACAACCAGTCAGATCAGAGGTCAGGGTCCTTAGTAGTTCCATGGTTTCTCAAAGAACCCTGACCTCTGAACACATGGCCCATTCTCCCCCTCGGATTTTCTCAGGCTAATGTGTACACCCCCAAAAGTAGCATTTCAGAGAAGGGTCCTGTCCTCACCCCAACTCACCTGGGGTCATCCTCGAAGATATACTGGATGCCCTGGCCATGGTGGATATCCCAGTCCACGATGAGGATCCTGGATTCAGGCAGTGCTGGGAATCACTGATCTGCAGGGTCAGTAGCCCAGGCCAGGAGCCCAGCTGGAGATGGGAGGGGGCTCTACCCTTGCCCGTCTGGCCTGGGTCCCCCACACTTGAAGCCAACCTGGAACACACCTGTGCAGCCCATGTTTCTGCTTGGCGTATTCAGCTGCTATAGCCACACTGTTGAACACACAGAACCCACTGGCAGCTGCCCTCTGGCTGTGGTGCCCAGGAGGCCTGGGGGACGAGTGGGATACAAGGTACATCAGTCATCCTGTCCAGTCAAAGGGCCACTCATGGTGGGGGGAGGGCAGCCAGGTGAGGGCAGCTCTCACCTCACTAGGGCGAGGCCGTTGTGTATAGCTCCTGTCAGCACAGCATCCACCAGCTGCAGCACAGCACCCACAGCTAGCCGGGCACAGTGAAAGGTGTTCTGTGGGGCAGGGTAGAAATCAGTCCCCTGCCTGCCCTGCTTGTGCCAGGCTGCAGAGCACCCACTACTGAGCAGGAAAGTCCAGGTCAGACCCAGGTGCTGACACTGGCATTGTAATGAATATGACCAAGGGGACATTGGCAGGTTGGCAGCCGTAAGTGTGACCACCTACAGGCGTGCGGACACGTAGCTGGGTGGGTGCACGCACCGGGTGAAAGTACACGGCATCATACTGCCCAGACAGTGCCTGGAGTTCCCCCTTGTCCATGTCCTGGGTCCTCTGCACCAGGGCTACATACTCAGGGCTGCAAACAGACAGGCAGGCAGGACAAGAGGAACAGGAAGAGGAGATGCTGGGACTCCTGACAGCAGTGCCCATCCATTACTCCCTTGTGCATTGGGCCCCCTGCCCACCCCATGGTGACAACTGAGGATGCACTGGCAGGGCTAGAACAGGCACAGGTCCCAAGGCGGGTCATAGTCTAACCTGTGCACCAGGCCCAGCTCTGCCTCAGAGGCCTCCCGGGCTGACAAGCGCAGGCACCTCTTCTCCAGGCCCCACTGCTGGAGAAGGGCCAGGGCTGCAGTCAGGCGCTCAGGACACTCGATCTCACACTCAGAGCTGGGACAGACAAGGATCTCAATATCGAGTCCCCTGCCAAACCCTACCACGGTCAAGCCACACTTACTCCTCCCAGAGCAGCCGGGTGGCCGTCATGTCTTCGTGGTACACAAGTGCGGTTCCCATGGCTAGACTGTGATCACACTTTGAGCCACCCTGGCCCTCCGCTGGCAAGTGATTGCACTGCCCGTCCCAGGAACAGGTCCAATGCCCGGGCCAGAGCCCAGCGGCGGGTACTGCCCTGGGCAAGAACACACCGGGTTCGCCACTAGCACCACAGCCAGGTCCCCGCCGTGACTCCCAGAGCCTGACTTCCGGCTTCCTCCATCCTGGACCTGGTCCCGCCTCCCTCCTTCCCCCTCCCCAGGCCCCAGCAAGTCCCGCCCAGAAGCGAGGCCTGGGGCGGAGTGGGCCGGACAACTCGGCCCGCCAAGGCTCCGCCCGCACGGGCGTGCCAAGTCTGATTCCTCGGGCTGCAGCCGCAGCGCCACCTCCTCCAACAGGATGGAGTCTGCAGCCGGTCCCCACCCACAGTGCCCCTCAAGAGATGGCAGGAATTCCGGGTGAGAAGACCGATGGCCACTGTTCCCGGGCTCTCCCGAGGACTTGTCACTGAGGCCCCGCCCATCCCTGCTCACTTCTGCCTCAAATGTCCCCAGAGCCCACTGTGATGGCGCGGGCCACAGACTCAGAAATGTCCGCGGTCCACCTGGCCAGGGCTCAGGGAAGAGTGGGGGGCGGGGGGACGAGGAAGGCCAAGGGACAAAGTACAAAGGTCATAAGCAAGACAGCCCTGAAGAGGCTAGTGGCTTGGGGGCTGTACCCACACTCAGTGCCACCCAAGCTTCAAGGGACTGCCAGGGTCTTCAAGGGACTTAGGTTTCAGGAAGAAAAGAGTCAGACAGGGTCAGAGGGTCAGGGTTGAGGCCACAACAGGACAGAGCAGGGCAGGAGCTGCTGTAGCATACAACTAGGCAGAGCAAGGGTTCCAATGCAGGGAAGGGGGACAGAGGAAGGCTCCAGAAAGGAGGAAGGAGGTGCGGGCGCCACCCAGGAGTAATTTTTTGTTGTTGTTTTAATTTTTTGGAGCTGAGCTCTCCATTTCCAGGCTGGCCTGGAATTCGCAATCCTTCTGCCTCCATCTCCCCACTGCGCCACCACTCCCAGCTTCCCAGACAGAGCCAGAAAACTCGGGGAGGGGTTGGCTGGTGGAGGGAGAACCTTGAATGCACTACAGACCGGCGGGTCTGGGCCCCATCCTGTTCTACTGGACACCTGCAGCACCAAGGGCGCTCTGATTGGCCACCTTGGGTCACATGCCACTCCGGCCGGGCAAGGCCTGCTGTGGGCCAAGACCAGTGATGGTCATAGCAATTTGTCTTTCGTCCGACTGTATTGGACCGGCCACACCAGATCTGCCCCGCATTCCCCCTCCCTGCCACGGTCAACTCGGCTTTGGAAACACCTGCCAGTAGGACAGGTGGAGAAAGAGAGCTGTAGGAGCTCAAGTGTGGCCTCTGACCCAGAGGCTAGTCCTCAGGGACATCGAGTGGCCTGGGGAGGGCAGTGCAAGCTCTCAGAGGCCAGGCCTGCCCTTGGCAAGAAGTTAGAGAGCAAAACCCAGCCCTCAAGTCTTGGATGGCCTCAGCGGCCAGAGGGCCCCTACCCTTCCTCCCCAGGAACCTTGGCCGAGGATCCTGGGAGCTCAGCCGGAACTGAGGTGCTAGCTGGACCCTAACACAGTCTCCTCATCCTGGGTTAGGCTCTATGCAGCACACTGGCTCAGACTCCTAGCCTAAATGAAAGGAAAGTCATCTCACAAGAAAGGAGGGGGTCAAGCCCTAACCAGACTGGCTGGGGAGGCAGGCACCAGCCCTGGCTCGGGAAGGGGTAGGCTTGGAGCCTCCACTGGTTCAGAAGGGTTTAGCTCAGGGCACCTCCTTTCTTTAAGCAGGGCAGCAGCTCAAGGGCCTGAAGTGGGGCTCAGGCATCAGGTTGAACAGCCAGAGTGGGAGGTCTACAAAAGAGTTTATTTCCTTCCGCCAGGTGAGCACACCAAATGGTCGGTTTACATTCAAAGCTGGGAGTGCAGAGTCCACAGCACCCCCAAGGAGGGATGGTGTCCCTGGGTCAGTGCCCCATGCCCTCCATCTCCCTCCTCTCAAGAGCTGGCCTCTGCACAGTTCATAGCAGGCAGGGCTCAGACCCTGAGCTTGACCAGTTCTGAGGCTTTTTGCTGCACCCTGTTGGAGGGGGTGCTGTTCAGGGGCCAAATGCCAGCCCCACATGGGGTAGGGGTCCTGTGCAGAATGCTCAAGTGCTCCACCAAGGTTAGCTGGGAACACTTGAGAGCAGAGGAACAGGCCTGGGGAAAGAGGGGATCCACAGATCAAGGGGTCTACTCAGTCTCTCCAAGCAAGGCCAGAGTGGTAATCAGAATTCCCCTCCCAAGGAAGGGAGACAAGGAGCTTGTGAAGCCCCAGCCTGGGCCCTTGGGTATCCCCACGCCACTTAGGGGTCTTCAGAGAGCTGTCTCTTTGGGGCTCCTGGCCCCCAGCTGCCTGGGAGGCTTGAAGCTGAGTACTTCTTTATAAGTGACACCTGCAGAGGGGTGAAAGGCAAACAGGACAGTTGGCTTTTGCTTTTACCTGAGAGCAGAAGCTGGCACTTTTTGGGCATATTCTCTAATCTTAACCTGACTGTACCACTTAGACAAATTCTATGTGAAGAATGCTATAAAGCTGGGTTTTCCCAGCTCATCACAAGGTGATGAGCGCTTGTGTTCTATACAAGGGCTTGACCAAGTGATCACCATGGTCAATGGTGTATTGTGAAAGCAAAAGCTTCCAGCCACAGTGTGTGTGGGCAGGGACCACAGAGAAGATCCTGTGGCCTGTGGTTCAGGAGTTATCTTGTTTATCAGCAGAAGTCTTTCATCACACAGAACCAGACTCATGAGCTTGTGACATAACAGAGAAATGGGGATGACCTGTTGGAGACACAGAGGACCCTTGTGGCTCTGAAGAACAAGATTTGACTTGGAAGGCTGAGATTGGGGGGATCACAGTTCAAGGACAGCCTGGGCAAATAGTTCAAGAGAACCCATCTCCAAAATAACCAGACTACAATGAATTAGAGATGTGGCTTGAGTGGTAGAGTGCCTGCTTTGTGAGCACAAAGCCCTGAGTTCAAACCCCAGTCTCACCAAAAAAAAAAAAAAAAAATGATTTGAGAGCCTCAGTCAGTCTAGCTCCTCCATCCTGATGATGCAGGTGGACAAGGGACTCAGTGGGACATTCCATTGTTGATTTGCTGCCCTCAGGTTGGAACCTGCTATTCTGAAACAGCTTTCTAGCTCAAAGCTCAGTGGGAAGACCCTTGAAGCTTCCTGAGCCCAGCAGGAGGCCCCTCAAATATAAAGGGCATCTGTAATCCCAGCTACTCGGGAGGATTCTAGAGATCAGGAGGATCATGGTTTGAAGCCAGCCTGAGGAGACCCGATCTTGAAAAAACCCATCACAAAAAAGGGCTGGTGAATTGGCTAAAATGGTAAGAGCACCTGCCTAACAGGCAAGTATGAGGCCCTGAGTTCAAACCCCAATAATGCCAAAACAAAACCAACCGACGGCGGGGGGCCCAAATAATGTACACACATGTAAGTAAATGTAAAAACGATTAAAAAAAAAAAAAACCCAGAAAAAGATAAAAGGAGGAGCTAGATGTGGTGGCGCTTGCCTGTAATTCCAGCACTTGGGATCCTGAGTCAGGAGGATCTAACAAGTTTAAGGCTGGTCTGGGCTATATAGGGAGTTTGAGCCCAGTCTAGGTCACATAGCTAGACCTTATCTCAAAAACAAAACAAAAAAAGGGTGAAGGCAGTGCCCTCAGTATAAGGGGACAGTGAGCCCAGATCCTGGAGGTACAGAGCATAGCCATTGTGGGGGGGCGGGGAGAGATCTGAACTACTCAGTAGGGCTGGGGGGTGCCAGGGAGGAGCAAGGCCTCTGGAGCTGCATGGAGGTGGACTGCCCCCCCGTAGGTAGGACATAAGGAGAGAACAGCTGTCTGAACGGGAGGGGTCCTGAAGTGGGGCAAACAGAGGCCAGGACAAATTTAAAAGATGTGAGGACAAGTGGATGTGGAGGGAGTTCAAGCATGGCAGGTTCTCTGGCCTAGATGTGAGGGAGGCTGGGCGTCACAGGGGCAAGGGTAGCAGGCCAGGAGGGGTCAGTGGCACTGCTGCCCTGAACTGAGATCTACTGCCCAGTTCCTGGGATCCATTATGTGCCAGCCTTTCTGTGGCGTTCTTGCCATAGAAAGAACAGGGATGCGCTTCTCCCTGACTTCTGCCCTAGCCAGAGGTCACCCTGGGCAAATTCTAGAGCCTCACACTTACCTGGGACATCCTATCCTCTTCCTCACCTAACCTGCAACCCAGGGGCTGTGGCAGGGGGAGGGGGTCCCTGCACAGGGCACGCAAGATCCAACACAGACCCCCTACTCACGCTTCCATTCCTCAAGGGTACGGTCCACATCGTCAAAGGAGTCATCATACTTCTGGGCCTTGGGCTCGTCCTCCGTGTCCCTCAGGGGCTCAAAGTAAGGGTGGGCCAGGGCCTCAGCTGCGGTCACCCGCTGCTCTGCATCCAGCACCAGCATCTTCTCCAGGAGGTTCACAGCTGTGGAGAGAGCAAATCAGGCCAGGTCAGACTAGAGAGAGGCCTAATGTTCCAGTGGCCTGGGACTTCCACCCGCCTGGCCTACCCATAGGGCTTGCGTTGGTCAGGACAGAGGCAAAATCCTTCTTCTCCAGCTCGGGGAGGCCCTTCATGTAGTTCTTAGCCTGTAGGGAAGAGGGTGAGGGCCAGCTCCCAGGCCCATTGCCAGCCTGCTCACCCAGCTGCCCACTGACCTCAGCACTGTGCAGCTTCTGTACAAACTCTGCAGGAGGTGTCCCTGTCACTTTCATGATCTCCTTCAGCTGGTCCAGGTCTGTACCGAGGTCAGAAGCACAGCACAGAGCCAGAGGGCAGGGACCACCCGCCACCCACCACCCAGGCATGCGCCCAACACTGCCCCTATGTGGGAGGATACGGTCACTGCCCTTGAACAGTATCTTCCCAGTAATCATCTCCGCCATGATGCAGCCCACCGACCAGATGTCCACTGCAACAGAAGCCCCATCAATGCCCCATCGGTGCCCCATGGGCAGGGATGGCATGCATACATGAGGGCGCAGGGTGAGAGACTGCAGACATAGGAAGTGGGGAAGGCCACACAGGGCGGCAAACACAGGAGGGGGTGCACACAGACACAGAGCAAGGGCACACAGCGAGGAGGAGGTAGAGACAGGCTGGGGGGATTCCACTTGCCACATCCTCCCCAGGCTCCCACCCCAGCTAAACAGCCTTCCCAGAGAGCAGCCACTGTGAGCTCCCCATAAAGAAATGAGGAAGGGCTAGGGTATGGTTCAGTGGTAGAGTACCTGCCTAGCGTGGATGAGGTCCTAAATTCAATTGCCAGCACCACAAAGTAAAAATAAGAAAGAAAGAGGGAAGAGGTAGGTGTGGCATGGCACCCTTGAGTCTCTGGGATGGCCTCTCACCTGTCTGTGTGTAACGCATCCAATTCAAGATGACCTCAGGTGCCCGGTACCATCGAGTCACCACATATCCTGTCATCTCACTGTCTGCCTGCCTGGCCAGGCCAAAGTCCAGGATCTGAGGGAAATATCAGGAAGGTGGGGCTAAGGGGACCCCTGAGCAGTGGACAGGCCAGTTGTGACCCAGGAGGGGGTTGGTCTTGAAGCTTTCAATCTGGGGCTTCTCCCACCTTTCCAGGGCTCAAGGACTCCAAGGTTTTCTCCCTGTGGCCAGTGCATCCAGCCCAACCAACCTCAGGAACAGGTGCCCGGGATTCTCTCCCTCCCTGCTCTGCCACTCCCTGCTCACCTTTAGGTACCTCCAAACCCTGCCCTGGGTCAAGCATGGGGGACTAGGGATGCTCCCCCCACTTCACCTGAAGCAAGTATAGAGTGTGCCTGCTGCAACCCCACCAAGTGCTTCCCTGGGACACATCAGCTGCTCAGCCCCTGTCCAGATGCCTGGGGTCTATTCCTCAGCCTGGGCCTGAGAGCAGGCAGGTGGACAGACAGATGGAGAGGGAGTCCCTGTACCCCACCCTGGTCATCCTCCCTGCCCAGCAACACCTTCAGCTCACAATCCTCGTTCACAGCCAGGTTGCCGGGCTTCAGGTCCTAGGACAGAGGAAAAGAGGCCACTGTGCCCTGCCTGCCAGAGCATGTGCAAGGCCAAGGGCCAAGGCAGCACTACGAGGGCCATTAATCTGGGCCTGGCCACTTGCCCCCTCCAGTCCTTTGAGGAAGGGTAGAAGGGCTGGGTGTGGCTTTCAGCAGTGTTATATAGAATGTCACCAGCGCCTCCCCACACCAGACCCCATCTTTCCCCCTTACAGGTGAGAAATGGCTAGGATTGAGCATTTCTCCTGCCCACACACCTGGAAAGGGATGGATGAGTGACCTCCCACCCCCACTAGATCTCACCCTGTGGATGATGCCAGCAGCATGGATATACTGTGGGAAAGAGGGGAATTAGCAGTCATCAGTTCAAGGGGCCGTCTGAGCCACAAATCCCTACCCTGCCCACCCAGGCAGCTCTGCCCACCTCCCTGTGGCTTCCCCTGCAAGCCCCACCTTCAGCCCCTTCAGCATCTGATACACGAGGAACTGGATTCGGTCATCGCTCAGAGTCTCGTGCTTCATGAGCTTGCCCAGATCAGTGCCCATGAACGGCATCACCAGGTAGCTGTGGAAGTGGGGCCAGAGCGCAAACAGTGGGGTGGGGCCAGCCCCTGGCTCCGCACTAACACCCGCTGGGCCCAGGCTAGGACTCTGCAAGACTCCATCCCACCAGTGCCCCTCAAGTGTCACTTTGCAGTACCCAGTGAGTACTTTGAGTCCTCACTGCCTCAGGATCCTGACATCCTGCTGGATGAGTTACTGTCCCACCATGCGATGCCAGGCTTCATCCACCATCTGGCCCCACTCTCAACAATGACTCCACCTTTTCACCTACCCTGCCCAAAATGACAGGCAGGGAGGGGCTGCACACCAGAGTTTTTGAACTCCAGACAGAAGGGGCTGCACCTTGAAGGCAGCAGAGCATAAACTTCACAGGCAGGAGCCCGGGGCAGGGATGAGGGTGGGAGCTTCACCATCTTGGAACGGAGATATGCAGGTGGGTGAAGGGAATAACAAGAGGAGCGTGGCATTAGCACTCCTCTGGGGCCAGTGTGGGCCCTTGATGAAGAAGAGTCTGCTACCCTTTCCAGCCCTTCCCTGGCCTTCTCCTTAGTCTTTGGCTGATAGCAGTATGCGTCCAGGGCTGGCCAACTGTGGAACAGGCTCAGAAAGGCAGGGGCAGGGCGGGGTCCTCCCTGCAGCCTCTGCCCTATCTGCCAGCAAAGGTCAGCAGCTCTGGTTTCAGGCCACACACCAGGTGCCAGGATCCTGAGCACGGGACCTGCCTGTTCACAAACACCACATCCAAGGTTCACACCTCAGGCACTGGGAGGCCCCAGGTGCCAGGCCTGGAAGGAGGAAGCCCTGGATCTAACCAGGAATGCCAGTGTCCATGGGCCCCAAAGCACATGGGAGTGTGGAGGAAGGGGTGAGTAGTGGGCATCTTGGTCCCCATTTGGGCTTTGTGGAGGGGGCCCCCAAGCCAACCCAGGACCTGAAGCTAGCACCCAGGAACCATTCAGGCCCCTCCTGCCTGCCTGGTCAGCCCAGGCCAGGCCAGGCCAGCACTCACAAATCTGTGAAGTCATCCAGGGTCTCATCAGGAGTGAACACATCCAGCAGCCCAATCACCTGGGGGATAGAGTGCCAGTAGAGGGGGAGGGCACAGAGAGGATGCAGGGGCTCAGCACACATACCCAGAGTATCACTGTGCTCCAAGCAGGAAGCCCCCCTGCAGCTGTTCTCATCTTCCCCCCACTGTGCCCATTGGCTCAGCCCAGCCCTGGTACACTTGTCCACACAGACACAAGCTATTTTTGGATGATGACAGCCAGGATCCTCTGGGGGAGGGGCAGCCCTGAGCCTGGGCTGGTTCCAGGTGTCCAAGTGCTCTAGCTCCTTAGTTCTCCTCCCCTCTTTTCCTCTCCCCAAGGTCCAAGAAGACCCATGATCAGAGTAGGTGCAGCCCCCTGAGAGTAGCCAATATCTAGCAAGTCCTTTCTAAGGTCATGCCTCTGTTGTCTAAGACAGACCTGATCCCACACAGCGCTGGATGGTTGCGGGAGATGGACAGAAAGGCAATGTAACAAAGGCATCCCCAATACTGAGGGATAACAGGACTTCCAGGAGCCCATGGGGGCCTCCCTGGGGATGGCATATATTTAAGCAGCTGGAAGTAATGAGCCAATAGAGGCCAGGTGTATGGTGGCCAAGGCAGGAGGGAGAACACGTCCAGAATTTGAGTAACAGGAAAGGAGGCCAGGTGGCTGAGACCCAGGCCAAGGAGTAGCCAAGGAGAGGCTGGAGGAAACCCACCCAGGCAGGGCCTTAAACACACACCAGGGGAAGGTGTGGCTTTGATCAAAAGAGTTGACATGGAAAAGTTTAAACACGGGCATGACGTAGTTGCAGTGTAGGGACAGAGTGAAGTGAGGCAACAATGAACACAAGGTGGAGGACATGTGGGTGACCACTGTAATCAAGGACAGAACTATGGGGAGGAGCGTGGAAGAAGGAAGAGAAAGGACTGGAGGCAAGTGGACCACAGATATGACCTGAGAGCTGGGGACCTGGGAGCACATAGAGGAGTGGACAGGGAACAGGGTCCTAAGGTTAAGGCAGGTCTATCTGAAAGACGGCTAGGACTTCTGTGCCTCTGTGTGTTGAATATGGCCCAGAACAGGGGGCCGGGTTTGAGGAGAGGGAGAAGGCCTGAAGTGGCTGAGAGGGAGCACAGGAAGCAGGACTGGGCCTATGTCAGATCCTCATCTCTGCTGAGGCCTCTCCAAACCTCAGTTTCCTCACAGGAAGAGGGGTTAGTACTGGGGGTTACAACTTCCCAGTGGGTGTTAGGGCATCCTGTAGGTAGCAGTGTCCAACTGTGGACAGGTCAGGAGCCTGGTAGGGATGGTGACACAGTGGAGGTGACCCGGCACAGACTGGATCAGATGTGGGAGATGATTAAAGAGGAGGCTCAGAGCCCTTAGCTGGACAGGGGAAATAGGCAGGTAGGTGGGTGGGTGGTTGTGGGTTCTGGAGGAGAAGCTGGGTGAAACCAAGGATGGAGAAGGCTACACTCATGGGAAGGTCTAGGTGTGCCTGGGAGGTAGTGAGGCAGGGCAGGCTTGGTGTCCACCAGAAGCAAACTCCACACAGAAAACGGGACAAGCCCAGGGCCAATGCAGACATGAAGAGCTTCAGAGAATAAAGGACCCACCAGAGCAACCAAGAGTGGCAGTGACCAGGAACCAAGAGGGTCAGAGATGAATTGACCCCCCCCCCCGTGGGTATGATGACCCAGAAGGGCCAGAACATCTGTCAGGAGCCAGGGTATGGGAGGGACAGACTTAAAACCCCAGGAACTATATCTAAAAAAGAGCTCCCCTGGCAGAGAGAAGGGCTCTAACAACCAGCAGTGGTGATGTGAGAGGCACGGGGACACCCCTGTGCAATGTCCCATGTACAGGACTGGAAAGGAAATGCCTCTCCCTGGGGGGGGCCTGGATATGCCCCCCATAGGCTTGAAAGTGATTCAGCAATGCTCTGCACCCTAAACCCCTTCATCCACAGAAACCCAAGGCTCTCAAGTGACACAGTCACAGTGTCCAACCCCAGAACTATGCCTTGACCTGCATTCCCAAGGACTTGCTTGCCTGGAGTGGAGAGGGGCTGGAGGGGCTGGAGAAAGGGGTCTGGGGCAGGGAAAAGGGGTAAATGTCCCTTCCAGGAAAACCTCCTACCACGCTGAGAATCCCTTCCCTTCAATGATGGAGGCAGAGTCTAAAGTAAGACCTCTAGGAGACCCAAGGCCTGGACAAGTTACTGTCCCTGACCTGGGCTGCTGAGCCAGATGTGACCCAAAGACGAAGCCAAAGAACTGTGGAGAGGGAGGCACTAAACTTCGGGAAAATAGTGTCCCCCCAAAAGGGGTCAAGCTCTGCCCTCACTTCCTTCATGGAACACTGCTCAGACAGGCTGCCTATCCCCGTTGGAGGCTGCCTGGGGGCTGGGTAGGAGGGGCAGAACTCCCCTGGGGAACAGGATCGTTGGAGCAGGACTTGCTGGGGAGGGGAGGATGAGCAGCGGCCAAGGGCGCGGTGTCTGTAGCTGGGGACAGCGCACGACTCACGTTCTCGTGGCGCATGTGCTTGAGGAGGCGCAGCTCTCGGTAGGCGCGCTTGGCGAATAACTCCGACTGGAAAGGCCGGTACAGCTTCTTGATGGCCACCTTGGTGCCTGTGCGGCTGTCCACCGCCGAGCTGCGGAGCGGAAGGCTTAGCGGGCCGGCTGGGCCATCGCCCAGGCACCGCCTGCCCCGCGGGCCGTCCCGCCCCGCGCGCTCACCACACTGCGCCGTAGGCACCCGAGCCCACGGGCTGCAGGTCCTGATACACGGCGCGCACTTCCCAGGCTGTCTTGGTCACCTCCTGGCGGTAAAAGCCCTTTCGGGCAGGCGGAGGAGAGCTCATCGCAGGCCCGGGCGCCTCGCCCCGGGACGGGGTCCCAGGATATGGGGCTTCCCCCGGCGCGCGCCCCGGGCAACAGCGCGGCAGGGCCGGCTTTGCGCCGCCCGCCCACCGCTGGAGCTCTCCCTCTTGCTCTTCCTTCGAAGTCTTCACCCAGGGCTCTTCCCAACCGCCGACCCCAGCCCGGCCGGCAGCACGCGGCCCCTCCCCCGCCCGCGGACCAACCGGCCCCCGGGCCCCGTGCACGTGACACCCCGTCCGCCCTCCGGCCCCTCCGGAAACCCGAGGCGGCGGACGGGGGAGGGCTGAAGGCTGGGGAGGAGAGGGAGAGAGTCGTCCCAAGTCTCATGGCTGACCCGGGGCGAAAGGCTATGCCCAGGCACTTTGGCCGGCCACAGCCCCCACTGGATTTCCCCTGTGGTTTTAGCAGGGGCCCCTCTAAGCTCTAGTTTTTACTGATTTTCCTGGACATTGGGCCCATCCTAAGCAGCATGATCCCCTCGGGGTAGGCCCCCAGCCCGGGGTCACCATCCACCTGCCAGTGTACTACCCACACCACACCGCTAACTCGATCCTCTATCCCTAAGTCACCTAGCCTTGCGTTCCCGTTCCTGACGTCAACTCCCGATTCCAGCCCTAAGGATGCCCCACCCCTGGGGCTGTCCCATCCGTTGCCCAATCTGGGGTTTCCCAGAACCTGTCCTGCCTGCATCTCTCTTTCCATATGGAGGAGGGGTTGGCTTTGTCTCCCAACTTTCTTGTACTGCATCAGCAACCCCATCTCTGTGGCCACTGGCCTTCAGCCTCCCAACCCAGAAGACAAAGGAGCTGGTCCCGAAGGACCCCCTGGGGGGCCCTTTTGCACCTCTACTCCTCCTCTCCCGGCACCTGGCCTGTGATGACTACTGCTTCAAGCACTTGCAAAGGCTAGTCCCTGCCCAGCTTGTCCTTCAAAGTCCATGCTGATCCTCATTACACTTCTGAAGGACTGCTGCCCCCAGGGTAAAGGCAGGACCTATTTCAGCATGACCCCTCCCAGTGGTCATTCCCTCTGAAGTCTGGCATAGATGCTTCTGGAGGGCAAAGTGACCCACAGGACCCCCCTGCCCCGCCTTCTGTGCCCCGCCTGCCCGACATGAATCAGCAGCTCAAGGCCAGCCAGAGCAGCTTTACACCTGGGCTGCTGCTGGTGATCTGGCATGTTCACAAGCTGGGGCAGGTCTGGGCCACTCAAACCATAGCAACCTGTATCCATACCCTTATGCCATAGGATGCCACAGTCAGACCACTCACCTCCCTCCAGGAAGCCCCCAACTGTCCTCTTTACTCTGGTGGGGTGGGGGGAACAGGATTCTGGGCTAGATAGGGCTCCAGAAATGGGGTCATGTCCCTAGTTCTCCTTCCACATCTCCAAACACTGGACTTGGCACAACCTGGTCTCTAGTGCTCCCCTCCAGGACCAGCTGCCACACTAACCAAACCTCTTGAGGTCTAAAACTCAGGGCAAGGGCAACGGCAAGGACACAGACTATCCTGCATGTGACCTACAGTAAGCAGTAGGGATCCTGTGGATCCCTGGGTTAAAGTGGCCTCTTTGTCCTAAACCAGAAAAGGAAAGCTACTTCCTGTCCACCCTCTGGGTAAGAGCAGGCCTTTGCTCCCAGAGACATCCAACTGACCTGTGGCCAGCCTCCTGACCACTGAGTGAGATGAGGGTCTGGGCCAGGAGCCAGACTGCCCACTGAAACCCTCTACACACAGGCAGCTGGGGTCAATCTGTGGGTGACCACTACACTGTTTCCCTTGGAGTCCATGGGCCTGACTCCCACTCTAGCCTCCTGGGCTCTCAACTGTCCAGAAAGCATTGAGGATGCCAGAGATGGCTGCTGGTCTCACTGAGGGACTAAGGGGTGTGACCAGTGCAGAGGTCCGGGGGGCCAGTTAGAGGTGAAGCATGGAGATCCAGCCACCTTCTCCAGGCAGCAGGGACAGTAAGGGTAGCAGGGCCTGGAACCTGGGACACAAACAAGAACAAGAGGCAACCCCTTTTTATTGTGCACCCCTGGTGCAGGCACTTGACATCCAGGCCTCCCTGGGTCCCTGGAGGCAAGAGGTCACCGCCTCTCCAGGGAGGAGCCAATTTGTCTCCAATTTGTCTCCAAGCAGGGTCTTGTCCCAAAGGTTACTTGGTCACCTCCTTTCTGGGAGAAGGGGCAATAAGGACTGACCCACAGACCACAACACCCCAGATCTGCCGTAGAGCCACAATGGTGGGCAGAGGCTTGTCAGCTCTAGGCCAATGTCCAGGGGCAGGAATTTCCAACTCCAAGTCTACATCCATATGTGCTACCCATCTTAGTATCCTCAAGGCTAGGTCCCCTGCTCCATCAGCTCCCCAGTGAGCATGTGCCCTCGTGTCTCAGGAGCCTGCTGCAGCTCCTGTGGTCAAGAAAAAGTCCTGGCTTTTGTTCACACAGATGCATCTTACCCCCACCTCCAACCCAAGACTAGGGCATAGCAGGGTCTCAATTCGCCTCAGGCATCAGGAACTGAGGGGAAGGGAGGCAAGAATGGCTACCTCAACTCAGGTCTCCCACCAGACACAGCTGCTGGTCCTTGGACACTCAAAGATTACACACACCAGCACATGCCTGCACATATGCTGAAATGTGAAAACCAGGAGTGCACACTAATGTACACATGCCTACACTTACCACATGCAAACACAGGCTGTAGGTAACTACAGTCTATGTTCTGATCGGAAATCTGGTTGTGGTCCCTAACCTGAAATCCCCAGGGGAGACCCAGCCCAGTCTAGTGAGGCACTGGGTCCCTCAGCAATCAGACTTCTGGGCCTCAGCAATTTTCAGGGCAGCCCCTCACTTCCAGGCTGAGCTGCTCTAACTCAGAGATCCTCCCTCTGAGTCTCCAGGGACTCTGACCCATTTGCCCTGGTCCTGCGCCAGATAGCTCTCTGGTTCAGAGGAGATCTGGACACCAACACACTCCCCAGGGGGATCCCGATTCCATATAATGAAGTCCCAAGGGAGAGCCTGGTGGCTGGGAGAGGGTGGAAGAACCAAAGCAGGCCCAGGGACACTTCTGCCCAGTCTCCTACATATGGCAGGCACACAGGCACATACTTGTGCATTGACATGTGTGTAGACTCCCCTCAAGGCAAGAGGTCCCAGGCTAGAGTAAGGGCTGACTGAGAGGCACATTTGAGGAAACCTGGCCAGCTGAGGAAATGGGAGAGGCTCAGGCCTCCCATGGGCAATGCCTCACTGCTCAATCTCACAGGTGCCAGGTGGCTGCAGCAGCTCTGGAGGCTTGAAGCTGAGGACTTCCTGGTAAGTGAGCTCTGGGGGAGTGAAGGAAAAGAGTAAGCTATGCTGCCCCCAGCCCAGCCTCCCACATGTCTGGCACCTGATGCCCAGTCCACACACGCCACCCTTTAAGCAGCCTCAACCCAGAGGCTGAGAACCAGAACATGCTTTGTGCTGTCCCCCAAGCCTCTGCTGGACACACACCCATTTCCACCTGCCCCTCACTGGATTGGGGGGGGGTGTTGTTTTCCCTCCCAGACTACACCAGAGAGGAGCTGGGGAGTTTCCTGCAAGAAACAGGCAAAACTCTGCTTTTGGGGAATACAGTCCCAGGCCCCTGGGCACTACTACTCCGCCCCTTGTTCCCAGCTCTGTGCCCACCCTTCCACTCCTCCACTGTGCGCTCCTTGGCCTCAACACTGTCGTCATAGGGCTCAGCCTCTGGCTCATCATCCGGGTCGTGGTACTGGCTGAAGTATGCATGAGCCAGGGCCTCAGCTGCGCTGACCCTCTGGTCACTGTCCAGCACCAGCATCCTTCCAAGGAGGTCTACAGCTGCAGGAGGGCCATTGGGGTACGGTCAGCTCCACATCCAGGGCCAGATGTGGAGCCCAGCCTAGCCCCAGAGCCAATCCTCACCCAGGGGGTTGGCTTCATGGAAGATGCTGCTGAGGTCCTTCTGGGGCATGGGGGGCAGGGACTGGATGTATGTCCGGGCCTGGGGGCATATGAGAAGGGCCTGGAGGGGGCTCTTCATCCCCACCTCCCTGGCCCCAAACTGGGCAGAGGACTTGCAAGAGAGTTGTCATGACTATTTATTCCAGTAGGCTGAGTGGGAAGCTAGGCAGACCAGAGACCTCTCTGTAGGATCTAGTGGCTCCAGCTCCTCATATAGCCCCTGATACCTACAGGAATTAGTTCTATAGCACTCCCTGCTCCCAGTGGCCCCCACTGTGCATGGCCAGAACAGTTCTCTGGTACTGTGGTTTTGTTCTCACTGTTCCTCCTGCCTGCCAGGAATGTTCACCTGTTTCCCTCTGAAGGGCTTGAGCCCATGTGGTGCCCACACCACCCCCTCCCCAGCATGCCTGGGGCTTGGTGAGCAGAGGGAGCTGGTGGCTGGCTGGGCACTGACTTACATGCTCCGAGGATATCTTTGCCAGAACCTCAGGGCTGGGTGTGCCCACCACCTCCATGATGCGTTTCAGCTGGTCAATGTCTACCTGGCTCAGGAAATACCCACTGGCCAGCTATGGAACATTTCCAGACCCCTAGCCCCAGAGCTTGGGGCACTGCTGTGCTGCAGCTGAGGACAGTGAGTCCTACAGGCTCATGGCAAAGGCAGACCCCACCCTCACCCTGCAGGAGGGAACCCCAGCTTGACCCTGCTCCCCAAGGATACAGTCATTTCCAGGGAAGAGGGCCTTTCCCTGGAGCAGCTCAGCCATGATGCAGCCCACAGACCAGATGTCCACTGTTGGAAGAGGGGTGGGGGAGAGGCTATGAGGGGCCTCCATCAGTCTGCCCATCGCAAGTCCCTCCTCTAGAACTGGGGAGGAGCCAGACCAGAGACCCTCAGTCACACCAGGCCAGAAGACTAGGAGAGCCCTTTCTCCATACAGTCTTGAGAAGGGGGGAGAAGTTGGATCCTAACAGCACCCACCAAGCTCCAGGTTCTTCTGAAAGCTGCCCCCAGACTTTTCCTCTACAAGACTGATCTTGCTTCTCCCTCAGGGTCCTCAGCCACTCCCACAGCCTTGCTACCCTCCCCAGGCCTTTGGTAAGCTCTGCCTGCCCACCCTGGTCAGATGCTGCCGCACCTGGTGAAGGTGAACAGCACCTGCTTGACTGTAGTGCATCCAATTGAGCATGATCTCAGGCGCCCGGTACCAGCGTGTGGCCACGTATCCTGTCATCTCCTCGTCAGCCTGACGCGCAAGCCCAAAGTCCAGAATCTGGAGGGCCACAGGCATTCAAAGATCCCTCCCTGTACTCCCCCACTGCCCACCCTGTCCCCTGGTCCTCACCCTGAGCTCGCAGTCCTCATTCACCGCCACGTTGCTGGGCTTCAAGTCCTGCAGGGCGGACGGGGCATACGCGCAGGCGAGAGCCCCGCTGGACTGACCCTCACTTCACCCGTGGCTGCACCTACCCGGTGGATGATCCCCGCCGAATGGATGTACTGCAGAGGGCGGAAGACCCGGTGAGCCCGGCTTCACTCTTCCCTGCCCCCTTGTCACGCAGTCGGGGTACCAGGGAGCCCAGAGGACCCACCTTCAGCCCGCGCAGCAGCTGGTAAACGAGGAACTGAACGTGCTCGTCGCTCAGCGCCTGGCACTTGACGATGTTGTTCAAGTCGGCACCCATCAAAGTGGTCACCAGGTACCTGCGGCAGGGTCAGGAGTTAGAACGGAGCCCCGCCGCTCCCTCCCCGACTGTATTCCCGAGGCAGCCGCTCACACTTCGCTGAAGTCCTCAATGGACGTAGCAGGCGTGAAGACGTCCAGAAGACCAATGACCTGGGCGAGGAAGGGAGAGAGTCCGGTGGCTCCGTCCTGGGGAACTCCCAGCTGGCTCAGACGCTGTCCCTAAACCCTGGCTCCGACCCCCCCCCTCCCGGGACCCACCCCCAGGGGCAGAGCCCATTGGTCAACCGGGTGCGCCCTCCCATCGGCCCGCCTCCAGAGGTAGCGTCCCCGCGGGTGGGCGTGACCTCCACCCGCGTGTCCAACCCGCGGGCCGCCCCCTCACGTTCTCGTGCTTCAGATGTTTGAGCAGCCGCAGCTCACGGTACGTTCTTCGCGCATGGATCAGTGACTGAAAGGGGCGGGACAGCTTCTTCACTGCCACCTTCTGGCGGAGCTGTGTGTCGTAGGCCGAGCTGCAAGGTGGGCAAGTGAGGGGACCGAGGGTGGCAGGCCCGTGCAGCTACCAAGACTCTGGTCCATGCCTGCTCCCCGCTCGGCCTCCGCGAAAACCGCTCGGAGGCCCCCTAGGGCCAATCACCACGCAGTGTTTGCTGGCAGGGTTTGTATTTGCTCCTGTCCTGTAACTCTCGCCTCAACCCAGGGGCCCCACTCGCAGAGAGGCCAGAAAGTCAGCCACCAGCACCGCAAGAGTACCCTCCCCCTTCCCCGTGGACCCGGGAGGCTCACCGAGCAGTTCTAAAGCTACCTACGAAGACCCTGGATCCCCAACGCCTCCACACATTCAAAATACGAAGGAACAACTGACCCAGGGGTGTTTATTGCATCCTAATTTGTAACTAAACAACTGAACAGTAGGAAATGGCCAGCCTAGGGGGCCTCTGGGATACAGACCATCCCCTTGCCTAGCCTCACTCCTCAGAAGTTGGACCCTCTACTTCTGCACAAGTCTTTTCATTTATCTGCACCTCACTGGAGAGGGAACAGTCATGGCTATCATCCTCAAACATAAATGGAAAAGGGTCCCTCCACCCTCCTCTGGTCCCACTGCCCTCAGGATCAGGGCGACTATGAGCCAGGTGCTAAGACCCTGCTGGCTGCCGATGCCTTTGCACCGACGACTTCCACTGTGATGTTCATCCCTTCTCTCCTTCCTACTTCTCTTCCTCTCAGGATGCCCCACCCCTTTCCCCCCAAGAGTGAGTGGACACAGGCTGCCTTCCATGTCCACACCGGGTAAGGGGGTGAACATTCTGGGTCTGCAATGCTCATGGGGACTACTGGCTTTAGAGGAAAACCAGCTAGCACCCAATAACCATAGGAGGTCCAGGCCACTCCTGGGGTGTTGTGTGAGGGAAGTGACCCCTCACGTGGGTAGCAGATCCTTTTGCCTCACTACATGTGTGCAATCAAGTGACAGAATGGGCACCGCCTCAGCAGTGAAACTGAGCAAACACAGGGCCAGGGCTGCCGTGGAGAGAGACCCAGGGCCCACTTGGAGAATTTGACACCCCCCAGGAACATCAGAGGTTGAATCCTCAGGGGCCTAAGTTCCCCATGACCATTCTCACATTGTCCCCTACCCTATTTCTGCTGTTGAAGTCTTAAGAGGTAAAGACAGCTGGACGCTGGTGGCTCACATCTGTAATCCTAGCTACTCAGGAGACAGAGATCAGGAGAACTGAGGTTTGAAGCCAGCCCTGGCAAATAGTTCACAAGACCCCGTCTCGAAAATACCTAACACAAAAAGGGCTGATGGAGTAGCTCAGGGGTGTAGAGTTCAAGTCTCTGTACAGCAAAAATAAATAAATAAAGACAGAGCCCTGCACTGGAACAGAGATGACCTGACAGATGACAAGTAAAGGAGACAGCGCAAGATTGAAAGATCTGAGCCCACTCTGTCCCCCGGCCCCTGCTGCAGATTTTGGAGGCTCTGGAAGGGACCTGAGAAGTTCCTTTCCTAACTTGCAAGAGCCTGATGGTCCTTGCCTTCCTTTTCCCCTCCATGACCCACATGGACCGCAGCTACCTGGTACTGGCTTAGCTAAGGAAACCCCTTTGTGCTGGAGAGTATGTATGTGTGTGGGGTGGGCATGTCTCAACGTCCACACCTTTAATCAGCCTCACTGACGACATCACGGTTACAACTCTGCAACCACCCTGCAGCCCAGGTACTCCGGAACTGGGTTCTGCCCAATCCCGACTCCCTCCCCCATCAAGACTATGGTCTGGACCTCAGGCCCTAGCTTCAGGGGCTGTAGTCTGAGCTCCCCTGTTTGGGACAAAATTGGTGTGTGATGTAGACGTCCAGTAAGGATTTAAGAAGAATGGTAGACGTCTCGGCGCAGGCCAAAGCTCGATGTGGATGGAGTCTGAGACGCCTAGAAAAGTGGGGGAGGGGGTAGGACCTACGGGAAAGCTTGAGGCCATTCTAAGCGGAGAGGTCCCCCCTCTGCCTGGACACTCCTTCTTAAACAATAGCTCCTGCCCAGGGCGGGGTGCGTCTGCTAGACTCTGGGGGCTGCTAGGCCCTTGCCCGAAAGAACCCAGGAGGACTGCTCCGACATTCAGGGACCCGGGAGACCTGTCCTCTCGCCAGCTGTGATGCTGCAGGATTCGGCTCCAGTGGGGACAACTCGGGATCCCGAGGCTGTTAGATGACCCCCTTCCTGCCTGCGAGAGGCGTCTGGCAGGAAAGTTTCTCCGTGCCCCCTTCCCCAGTTCACTCCTCCCAGGCTCCCAGGCCGGGGGCGGAGGCAGGGCGAGGCCCCTCCCCAGGCGGGAACCCCGCGCCTCACGGGGAGGGTCGCGCACGCGGTCCCGCCCCGGCCCCCACCCGGTCCCTGCCCCGCCCCTACCAGACTGAGCCGTAGGCGCCGGAGCCCACCGGGCGCAGGCCCTGCAGCCGCTGCGGCACCTCCCACACGGTCTTATTCAGCTCCTGCCGGTAGAAGCCGGCGCGCGGGCCCGACATGTCCGGAGCGGCAGCCGGCGCCGACGTAACCGAGCCCCGCGCAGCGCTCAGCCCGCGCCGTGCGGGGCGGTGCGGAGCGGGGGGCGGGCCGGGCGGGGCGGGGCGGGGCCGAGGCCCGGCGGATTTCCCGGGCCGGGCGGCCGGGCGGCCGGGCAGGGGGTTCCCGGAGATCGACGCTCAGCTTCCTGCCTCTTGGAGACGAAGGCAAAGCGGAAACCGGCCCTCCCTCTCGCTGGGGGCGGTGGGGACTCTGCTGGTCACTCCCGCTTTCACCTTCTGCAGGGCACTCGCTTCCGCCGCCCTCACGCAGCTCCACAGTTCCCAGCCCAGCCTGCTTCCTCAGAAATGAGGGCGACCGGTGAAGAACGAGAAGTGGGAAATATTTTCATCATGACCGTAAAAACTGAAGGCCTTCGGTTAGAATCAGCCACAGGGGCGCTTAGCCAGGGGCTGCTCTGCGGGGGGCGGAGGCGCCCTGGGTCCTATCCTGTACCTTTGTGGTTCGCCTCCAGGCAGATCTGCGTTGGTGTTGAGGACTTCTGCAGGGCCGCGTCCCACACGGTCTTGCCCAGACACTGGCCTTCCGCCTCCTGGGAGAGGTGAGTCCACCGTCCGGCCAGTCAGGACCAGGGACAGCAGCAGCACCAGGATCTCTGGGGTGTTGTCCACAGGGGTGCCCCCAGATGTCCGGTACCCTTTTCTTCTTCTAAAGCGCGCCCTCACTGTCATCCCTCCCTAGGAAGCCCATCCTGACTTCCCCAGACTCTGAAGGTCGCCTCTAGAGCATGGTCACTCAGGCCTTCCAGGTTCTGCATATGGCCTGGAGGGCTCCATTCTCAAGGCTGCTTTCATGGGAGGGAGGGGGGATGCTCCCAAGGCATCAGTGGGCATGTGTCACTCCAAACCACACCTCTACTTTTATTCCCACTATCAGGTCAATGTACTTTATTGTGTGAAATTAGAACAATGAAACCTGTTGAAATTGTTGTAAGAAGGGGATGGGGATGACAGAGGATGACCAAAGAACATTGTAAACATATGTGGAAATGCCACAATGAAACCCTTTTTTTAAATCTCTACACACACACACACACACACACACACACACACACACTCTCTCTCTCTCTCTCTCTCTCTCTCTCTCTCTCTCTCTGACCAGGGATGGGAGGAGCATTGTTCCTGTAGAAAAAATGGCAGTGGCAGTTGGGGAAGGGGTAAGCTTCCTGCCTGGGCTGGCCCTCCCAGGAAAGTGAGCAATGGGTCCAACTTGCCTGAATTTCTTTCTTCCTTTTTTTTTTTTTTTAAGCATTACAATTAAATGTTTTAAATTAAAAATTAGGACTGGGGTGTAGCTCAGTGGTAGAGCTCTTGCCTAGCATGTGTGAGGCTTATGGTTGGATCTTAAGCAAAAATAATAATAAATTTAAACTTGACAACCAAATTAAAACGAGTCCACGCAGTACCTAGCCAACAGGCACATCTACTGCAAATCCCGACCAACCGTGGGGCCCGCGCACAAGTGGTAAAGGAAGCTGGTCGAGGCCCCAGCACCTTGGCCCCCTTAGCGTGACAGTCCAAGCCCCCAACTATCCCGTACCTCACTTCTGCACCCCACCCGTCAGCCGGGGTTGGTCCTGGGGCCTAGCGCCAGAACACGAGTATGGCCCCAGACCCTGCCGCTAAGCCCTGGGCCTCCCCGAGGGCCCCCACCTCTCTCTGGGGCGGGCCGAGGTTTTGTGCAGAGTTAATGGAGCTTCAGCTGAAGGCGGAGGCGGCGGGTGCGGAGCCCCGGGCGGTGGGAACCTCGGCTGCGGCCTTTGTCTGAGCAGCAGCCGGGCGGGGCTGAGCACACTCCCTGGGCGACTTGCCTGCCCTGGCCTTCTCCTGGCCGCGCGGTTCCGCTGAGTGGAGAGAGGAGATGGAAGAGTTGGCTGCCCACCCAAGGGTGTACTCGACCGGCCTTGGCCTTCCGCCTGAGTCCTGGTGGTCAGAGCTGACCATTGCTAGCGACAGAGTGGGTCCAGCCGTCATGCAATGGTGAACCTCTCTCATCCCTCGGCACACCTGCACAGGGACCCCACCCCCAACCCCAGTGTACCCGCTGACAGGTGCCACGTGCCTTCTGGAGGTGGAGTCTAATACTGCAGAGGAGTAGCCACTGGAGTTTGAGGTGGTGGTTAAGGGCTGGAGGTCCCCTTCAAGGACAGGCACCTCAGCCTGGCAGAGGTCAGAGAAGCAGCTGGGCAAAGACAGAGTATGTGTGGGTGCTGCAGGACAACAGCCTCTTACCCAGAGACTGACACACCTAGATATAAACCCCCTCTCCATGTCCACTGATTCAGGGCCCCTCACTAGCTGTGGCAGCGCCTCCTGAGTACCCTCTGCCTGTGGTCAGAATGCACTCCCTGAAAGACAAATCTGGCTGATTTAGGGAATTTTTTTCTTTTTGAAAGGTCCTTCAGGTCCCTTTCCCATCCCCACCTCTCCCTCCTCTACATTGGGAGGAAAATGGGAAGAAGGACATAACAAGAAAAGACATCACCCTTAGGTCTGTTCCCATTCTGTCATCAAGGTTGTCTGTCCACCCCACACACCAACATGAAGCCCGGTTTCTACCCCTCACTAGTCCTGTAAGAATAGGCTCTGCACCTTTACACACACCTGTTTGTCCTCCAAGAGGTTGGGGATGAGGATGGAGATCCCACCTGGGATCTGCTAGACCACTAGCCTTCCTCCCACCCCCAAGCTTCAAAGCCATGTGTGGTTCTTAGTGACTGTCCAGTGGGAGAGGGGTAAAGATGTTCTGCAGGGATCCAGTCTGGCAGCGAGGCCTCCAGATTCCTAGGGTACCTGTGTCCTGGTATGTCAGCTATTGACCTCAAGACACCCGCGTTCACGTGGCTTCAGTAGGACCCAAAGACACAGCACTAGGATCCAGCCAAATTGAAGCTATTCCTCTACTTACTGGTGTGGAGCACCAGCTCAGTCCCATTCATATGAGTGCCCTTGGACTAAGGGAGGCTCCCTGAGGGCAGACCCTTCTGTCCAGCTTGCTGCTGGGTTCCTAGTCTCTGCAAAGTACGTAGCACAGAGTGGGCCTCACTAATGAATGAGACCCGACACATGCTATTAAGTGTGTCTCTCAGCTAGCCTGAATTACACTTGCACTTAAGCACTTTCATGGCCTCTACCCTGTGCCCGGAGATTGGGAGCAAACACCCTCTGCCAGGTTCGTGGATCCTGCAGTGCTGCTCACTCTCAGGTCCTGAACCTTGGGTCCTGAGTCATCTTGGAGCAGCGTGTGGCATTGAGAGGAAGCTGACCTCATGGCCTCTTGAGATGGAGCTACCTCCCTTGTCTACAGGACTTGTACACATTAGGGGCTTACTGAACATGTTCTTTGAGGTGCTGCCTCTTGCCTCTACCATAGAAACAGGTGCTGAAAGCACAAAGTCAGGACAGAGAGGCAGGAGGCTATCAAAACTTCCAGGTGGTGCTGGAGCTGGTCCAACCCCTGTGACCAAACAGATGGCTTTCTGGATCAGGATTGGTCCACAGAAGGGCCCAACTTAGGGCCAGTGGTGTCCAGGAAGAGGCAGTGAGCTGCAAAAGCCCAGGGATAGGGACAGGTGGAACAGGAACCAACAGGCAGCTCCAGGAGGAACCCAGACAACCAGCAGAGTGAAAAAGACAATTGTATTGGATTTACAATCAACACAATTTACAAAAGGGGTTGGGGTGGTCCTGGTGGAGCTGCTCCCAGCACCCCTAGACCTGGGTGGAGCCTCCAGGAGAGCCTGTCTGACAGGCCAAGACCAGGATTGCCAGTCTTCTGGGTCCCTCTGGCCACCTGGGCCCCGACGTCTGACGTCCAGCTTGACCTTTGAGGTGGGGCCAGTGGCCCTTGAGTCCACCTGGAGCGCCTGCACCCCACGGGGAGGCCAGGTGAGGTCAGGAAGGCATCGTACCGCTTTTTTTCCTCCTTCCGTCTGGCAGACAGACACACAGTCCAGGAGCTTGCCAGGGGACTGCAGGCACTCAGACCCCACCCAAGGCCAAACCCAGGGTATCTGAGGAGGCTGCTGGTGCACAGGGAGGGGAAGCTGAGGCCCCACTACCCCCAGCAGCCCGGCGTGGTTATGTAAGGCACGTTTGCAAGTCGCTCAGGAGACGACTTAACACGGAGAACACCCGATGCTGGTGCCGTGGGAGGGAGCTGGTGCTGGCTCGGGCGCCCAGGCGGTATTGCTCAGGAGAAAGACGCTACAGTCTACAGCAGGAGGTGGGCCTGCTGCACCCCCTCCAGACGCCCAGAGTGCATCCTGGGGGAAGAAAAGGGCTCAACTATAGCCAATGTGGCCTTAACACCAGGGGCTGCTCAATGCCAGGAACAGGCATCACCCACCTACATCCTGTGGCACCACTGATGGTAGGTCAGAGGTCGGTGACCTTGTTCTCAAGTGCCGCCGCAATCTGCTGCAGGCGGAAGGCCAGCTGCATCTTCTGAGCAGCGGGGTCCTCCTCCAAGGCGTTGATGATCTGAGGGAGGGGGTACCCGTTAGACCACAGGCCAAGGGAGAAGCTGCCCTGAACCCCGACCCAGGGACCCAGATCCTACCTCATCATAGTACTTCTGTGTGTACTGGTAGAGCTGGTGCAGTGCCACGAGGGTGTTCAAGGAGTCTGTGTGTGCCTGAAAGACAACAGTGTCACCCAACATGGGGAAGGGGTTGAGGCAGCTCTAAGGCAGACAGGGACCGTGTGATGCCCAGACAGAGCAGCAGGCTGTTGTGGTGGCTGTGTGGTATGTAAGCATAGGGTTGTACCCTACCTGGCACAGCCAGGGGGGGGGGTGGGGGGAGAGAGAGAGAGACAGTGCCTGCACATGGAAGCCCCTCTGACTGTCCAGTGAGTTGTTTAGCCGCAGCCATTGAGGATCAGCTTTGGTGTGATAGGCAGGGCGGAGCACTGAGCTACTCACTGCTCACACACCCAGTTGCAACACACAAGTGTGCTCATCTCCTACCAGGACTCAGCAACACATGGGGCCAACCTGCCTTCCCTCCCTGCTTATCCTTTGCTTCTCTCCTCATCTAGTTCCATCCCTGCTCTGCAGTTCAGTGCCTGGCTCAGCAGGGGGCAGCAGGGAGGGTGGGGAAGAGCTCTGCCTAAGCCCCCAGAGGTCCTTACCCGAGAAATCTCTGCCAAGTGTGTGTTCATATCCTGGTCGCTGACCTGAACCATCTGCCGGATGCCCTTGTAGTAACTGCAAATGTGGAAAGGTTACGTAGAGCCAGTGGTGGGGGTATGGGAAGGTGTGGGGTGGTAGGAACCTGAGGCCAGGCCCCAGAGATCTCCCAAGGACCCAAGCTCTCCCCAAGCCACCCACAGGAGTCAAGGGTGGCACCCAGGTCTGGCTGGGGGTGGCACTCACTCCTCTACCATCTTCTTATAGGTAGAAATCTCCTTGGCATAAAGCAGCTTGTTGCTGGGGGAGTCCTGTGGAGAACAAAGTCAGGTTAACACTAGGTGGTGATACTGGGCAGGGTTCAGCTGGCTCCGGATCCCCACAGAAGTGGTAGTGGGGCCCCTGCCCAGACCCCCAAAGCTTTCATTAAGAAAACTGTATTCTAGCAAAATATTTGCCCAGGATGGCCTTAAACCACAATCTTCTTAATCTCAGCCTTCCTAATAGCTAGGATTACAGGCACAAGCAACCTGCACCCAGCTATGGGAACTGGTTTTTTTAAATTTTGTAGTAAAACTCACTTTCTCTGCCTGGGTAAGGAAGGGAGGTCCACAGGAAGTAAAGGTGGCCAGGACCCTGGGGATCTCCTTGAGGCAGCCCCACAGCCTCCACCTGCCTTTGTTCTGAGCTTTAGCCCCAAACATGCAAACATTACAAGCTTGTAATCACCCCAGACTCACGCCTGGCTTCTTCTCCAGATCACCCCCAGTGACACTGTCCAGTGCAGGCCCTCCACCCCTTTTGGTAGCTGACCTAGCTCTCCCTCACCCCCACCATGACCCAGGGTCCTACTCACACGGCTCAGCTTGTGCTCCGTGCGTGTGCAGGCATCCATGAAGGTCTGTGCAATAACTGACAGCGAGGCGTCCACTACCTCGTGGACGTGCACATCGAAGATGAAATGTGGGTTCTTAAGGATGTTCACCCAGAACCGGAGTGGTAAACTGCAGCAGAACAACAGGGAATGAGGGATTGCTGGGGGATGGGGTGGGCAGGGTGGGGCAGGGACTGACCTGTTGGTCTTCCAGATGTGGATTGTGTCCTCATCTCTGATGTCATGCTTCTCTGCCTGCTCATCCAGGAAGTCAAAGAAATACTTGACTGCAGGTGGCACCGCATGCCCAGGTGCCAGCACACTCTGGAAAAAGTTGTCCACAAACTGCTGCAGTGTGCCCTGTGGAAGAGGGACTCAGTATGACCCTGGGTGTGGCCCCAGATGCATGTGCCCGGATGCATGTGCCCAAGGTGCTCACCCACCTTGACCGAGAGCAGCCGTGTCAGGTAGATCTCGGTGATAGCCTTGGTTCTCTCCTTCTCTTTCATGCTACCACGCTTGGACTTGCCCTCGTCTACCTCGTCGGTTGGTCGCACCAGGTGCCACACTCTGTTCTCCTCCTCCAGAAGGGCATGGCCTGTGGGAAGCACAGAGCTGAGGAACCAGGTCCCAGCCTCAAGCTCAAGGGCAAGGGAGGCCTGGAGCCTGGCATCTGGGGGCTAGGGTCCCAAACTCGCCCAGGAGTATCCCCTAGGTGGCAGCAGAGGGTGGACCTGGTGCTCAAAGACTAGAAAGGGACTGGGTAAGAGGCATGGACTCACGCTCCCCAGGCAGGTCCTGCTGGCTATCCTCTGGCTGCTGAGACACTCCCACCTTGGACAGGATGAGGGTGGCTCCATCCCGGACCTAGGAACAGAGACATGAGGGAGGGCCATGGTCCCAATGCAAGGTCTGTGGTCCCTACCCTGGCCACCCACACTTACATTGTAGTGCATGAGGGTATTGATCCGCTTCCATCGGCCTTCCCGCTGGGAGGTCAGGTCCAGGTCTGACAGAATCTGGGCTGTGGACCCAGGACGCCACTCTGTGGGAGGACACAGCTCAGCTCTCGGCACCCCCCAGGCAATAGGCTACCCTACCCTGGGCTCTCTCTTACTGCCCATCCCTATCCCTTGGAAGCCACCAGAGCAGGACCCCTTCCCAGGGCTGCATTGGGCACACAGGCCTTATGTCTAGGTGGGCACTCACCAAGGACCACACTGTCAGGCTTGGGCCAGCAGGAGCAGGGCTGTGTGCGGTACACCTGGTCGATGATCTTTTCCTTGACCTGAGAGATGGTGTCGCAGTTGAGGACCTT
The DNA here is from genome assembly GCF_047511655.1 of Castor canadensis. NCBI lineage: Eukaryota > Metazoa > Chordata > Mammalia > Rodentia > Castoridae > Castor > Castor canadensis. The sequence continues at coordinate 158,536,394 of NC_133393.1, forward strand.
GACTGGGATAGCGTCGACCCCTTCATCCTGGACGATCACACTCACGGTCTGCCAGGGAACAGAGAATGAAGAGCTAGTGGGGAGGAACCCTCGCTCTCTGCAGCCCTCTGCCTCACAGAAATTCGACTCAGAACGACCGAGCTTTGTCCTTCCACAGTGGGACACACAATCTCTCATGTGTACACACACCTCTCATATGTGTACAAAGCTCACCACCAGCTCACACTGCAGCAGGATAGGACATCTGTGAAGCAGCTGGCTGAGGGTCAGGACACTTGGTGTCCTCTACCCATGGGAGCCTACCCTCCACTTACCCAAGCCCTCCCAAACACAGAGTATGCACTGGCCTTCCAAATCTCCTCCCTTAACCAGCTCCGCCGTCCTGACCCCTAAGGCCAGGTGGAGTCCAAGCTCTTTAGTTTAGTATTTGAGGCCCCCTGTAGCCCCAGCCCCAGGGGGCTTACCAGAGGCGCATACTCGACATCGTCCCCCAGCAGCCCCGTGTCATTGAGGGTGTACTTGGCCTTCTTCTGCACAGCATCCACTGGCCCCTTCTCCACCTGGTGTTTGATGGCCTTAAAGAGCTTGTACAGTGGCTCGCCGGCACTGTCCTGGAGCAATGCAGGGGGCTGGGTGAGTAGGAGGTGTGGGACTGACCACACCAGGGGCAGGAAGCAGGTATGTACAGTGGGTTTTTGGAAGGATGGCACCACTTCACCCTATCCCCAATCATGGAGCCCACCTTGAGGTACTGGTACAGACAGATGGACATCCAGTTGGACAGCATCCTCTCCACCACCGTCTCAGACCTGAGGGTAGAGAAGCCTAGCACCCAAGGCCCAGCCAGCTCTTCCAGGTGCTGGTCCACCCCCACGACAGCCCAGCTTTCCCACCCGGACCCTGAGAGCCTGTCAAGATGCACCCGTGAGCACACAGGCAGTAAGGCCTGTCTGCGTGTGGCCTGTCAGCGACTAGCAGACCTCGCAGGGCAGAGAGAAAGTGTGCGTGCGTGTAAGAGTGTGCAGCTCTGTGTCTGCTACGGAGGCGCTTTCCCCTCCCCCATCGCTTGCCAGCATCCAGGGTGCCTGAGAATTGCCCTGTGCGTCCCCTCCTGCCCATCACAGGGCCCTGCCTGCCTGTGCCCCGCACCTGCGCAGCATCAGCTTGGGATTCCTGGCCACCACATACTGCCCCATGAGCTCTAGGAAGAGCGTGCGCATGATGTCCGTGTAGTACTCCAGCTTCCCGTGCAGCGCCACCGTCAGCAAGGATGCGAAGTAGACCTTGGCACGGGCGGAGAACTCCCGCTGACTCTCCAGGGTGTGGATAAACTGTGGAGGCAGCCAGTCAGAGTCCACGGGCATCTGTCCCGCAGCCCTGCCCTTGTCTTGGTCCCCTGTCCACCCCGGCCTGCCCCACCCGCTCACATTGATGAGGAAAGACTTGCTGTTGAGCAGGTTGGAAAACTGGTAGAGGGCCTGCTCCACGATGGGCCGCCGGGACTCAGGGATGTCCAGCTTGCCAGTGATCATTACATCCTTGTCTCCGTCCTTGGAGGGCAGGAAGAAGACACGATCAGTGTAGGTCTTGTAGTCCAGCGTGGGGATACCTGCCTCATGCACATCATTCGTCTGGTCTTCCATTTCGATCATCAGGTCTGGGGGCAGTGAGAGGCTGGGGTGAGGCACCCTTGGGCACCTGTGCTGCTACCCAGCCTCTCAGCAACTTGTAGCAGCCCTGAGAGGTGCCCCAGGAATCCAGGGGCCCCCACAGTGAGCAGTAAGGGCAGCCTGTGGACTCGCTTGCCTGCCCTGGTTGGCCCTACCTGTGAACTCCTTCTTGCAACGGTCACGCACACTTTCCTCCAAGCCCTCCAGCTGGGACTTGATCTTTTCATACTCCCGCTCGGCCTGCTGGCTCTTCCTCCTGCGGGGCACAGACAGACTCCTGAGTTCTGGCAGGTCGGCCTTGGGAAGCCCAGAATTAGGAGGCTATACATGTCTGCTTTGAGCAGGGCAGCCGTGTGGCCAGAGAGGACAAGGCAGGAGGGGCGAGGGGCAGGTCACCAGTTGCCTGGGGCAGGGCTCACCAGTAACAGTAGATGGACACAGCGATGACGGCCACCATGGGCACAATGACCAGTGGCAGGATGAGGCTGAGTGGTACATCACTTGCACGTGTGTCGTATTCCACACGACCCAGCACCCACTCACGGGAGCCAAATTTCACCTGCATGGAGGAGAGGGCTCAGTGTGGGGAAGTGTGTCTTCCCCCAAGAGCCCAGTGCTGCTTGACGTGTCCAGGCCGGTCCTCAGCCCACCCACCCTCACGCACAATGAACTCCGGCAGGTTGTGCGTCGTGTCCCGCTTCTGCCGCCGCTTGGGCGGGGGCTGCACCTCAGGGGGCTCACAGTACAGATCGGTCTCAGTCAACGTCTTCATGATGCAGCGCTCAGCACCCACAAACGCCTCAGCCTCCTGCAGCGTCATTGCCTTGTTCAGGTTGGTGCCCTGGGGTGAGGGAAGGCAGCAGAAGTCAGGGATACTAGGAGGGGCCCTCAGCCCAGGCAACGGTCCATGCCCCACGCTGACCCAGGCACTGGGTCCTTGGTGCTGTGGCCATCCTCACCCGGGCATGGATGAGCTTGTTGACCTGTTTCTTGACGCCGCCTGTAAAGTTCTCAAAGGTGGGATCTGCCACATACTCAAAGGAGCCAGCCTCAGTCCTGAGCAGGGCGCGGTGCCCATCCATCTGTATCAGCACTGTAAGATTGTAGGCCTCGGGCTCCTCAGGGACGGCCGGGGACAAGAAGACAACCTTGGTGTCGTTGTAGAACACGTACTCGGTGCCTGTGACCTGTGGGACGGGACCAGGCCGTCAGGCCGCTTGCAGCGCACACCCCACCCCTGTGGGACATGTCCTTACTGGCTGGCATGGAAAATGAGACCCCCGTCCACACCAGGACTGACCGTCGTGGGCTGCAGGGGTCCAGCCTCCCGCCGTCGCCTCCAGGACTGCAAGGGCTCAGCGATAACAACCATAGCAAACTTCTGGATAAGGCTAAAGCCCTGGCCAGTGACGTTGATGCTGCGGCCACCACTGGGGAGGAGACAGCAGTGCTTGAGTGGGCGTAGCCAGGCAAGAGAGGTGCTCAGCCAGCTCCAGGGCTGCCCTGTCCCTCCCACTCCCACTCATCTCCCAGCAAGTCCCTGTGAGCACAGGGAGGTGGCAGTTTGGCACATGCTTGGAGCATGTGACATTCCTGCAAGAAAGCCCATCCGGGTGGAGTCTGCTAGAGACATCCTCCTGCAGCTGGGCCCCGCCCTGCCACACTCCTCAACCAGGCTAGCAGAAAGCACCCAGGGAAGGGCTGGACACCTACGGGGTGAGGGACAAGGTAAGCAGTGGCTAGAGAGGGGAGGGGTCACACCTGACAAAGCTTCGCAGTGGTTCAAAGGCCCGCAGCACTGGGTTCTCGCAGTAGGTGAAGGAGACACCGGGGCTGGGCACACGGGAGCCCCCATAGGAGATCTCTAGGGTCACCTGGCCGGGTGCCGACTGGGGGCCTGTGACACACTGCAGTTGTGCCCCAAACTTCGTCCTGGGGTAGGAGGTGCTGGTCAGCATCCACCTCAGTCCCAGGCCAGCAGATGAGGCTGGTTCCAATGCCTTTCCAGGGCAGACTCATGGTGGGAGTACCCCCACCCTGTCCCCAGGGCCAGGGCCAGCCACACTCAGCAGCCATGGGCGACACCCACACTTCACAAGGGACGTCGTTGAGGGTCACCCGCACATCCTCCTTGGAGCCTGTGTCCAGGTGGGTGCCGTTGATGGTCAGTGTAGTGCCACCTGCCTGAGGGCCCTGCCTTGGCTCCACGCTGAAGGGCTGGGGCTCCTAAAAGAATGACGGCATGCCAGGGTTAGGGGCCACAGCCCTTGGGTTCAGAAGCCCACTGAATAGTATGGTTCGAAGGCGCCAGGGCAGGGCTCTCCTACCCTGAGTTTGCCAGTCTCCCAACCGCCCAGCGGTCAGTAGCAGAGGCTGGACCCTTTCACATCTTCTCAACTTGCAAGTCCAGCCCAGAACCCTGAGGGCCAAGCGCTTACTTGGTAAGTGAACTGAACACCAGGTGGTGAGTGGCCAAGCTTCCCGTTGACATCCACCTCCACACCTCCAGTAAGGGGAGCCTCTGCAGCCTCAATTGCACACACGATCCTGAGAGGAAACAGAACTCTGGCGGCTTCTGCATACACGCACCCACAGTCTCTCCCATCCTTGGCCTCTCCACCCACCAGGTCCTACCAAGAGACCCAGGGTGTTCACTCACCTGGTGGACACAGAGTACCGTTCCAGCTCAAAGGCACAGTTGTGGCCAGCTACAGTGATCCTCTTAACATCATCGGCTCTGATTCCCAAATTGGACCCAAGGATGGTGACACGGATGCCCCCGCCTAGCGGGCCTGTCTCAGGCTGGATCTGAAATTGGCAGATGACAGTGATCTACTAACACAGACAGGGTGAGAATGTACAGACTGGGCACAGCCCGGGTTGCAACAAGGCTCACCTTGGTGATAACAGGCGGCGGGCACTCAGAAGTGGCATTGCTGCACAGAGCCTCATACACACATCTATTCTGCCCACGGCACCACACGCACCTGTAAGCAGGGTCTGCGGCCAGACACAAGCTACAGTCGCTACGACCAAAGGAGCAGTTGTAGAGGGTCACTGTGGAGAACAGTGCACAGTCAGCCAAGCCGGACGCCTTGTCCCCCAGCTCTACCTTCACCAGGCCTCACCCACCTTGGAGCTTGCTGTCGATATTCTTGCCATAGGACTTGACATACAGATGAAGGGGCAGCGTCTCATTGGCATCATGGGACAGCTGGGGAGACACACAGGGCCACATTGCACTTCCTGCCTCAATCCAGGGGGGAAGGGGCTATGGGTCACCAGGGTGACCACCATGTATGCCCAATAGCCACACAGTCCTTTCTCTGCCAAGGGTCAGCAAGGGCCACCAAGTGGCCAGAAGAGGGAGAATCAGACCCACACACTGTGCAGACAAGAACGTGAATGTGTCACCAGAAGTGAAGGGGACTGAACCTTCTGGAATAGGTGCCAGGGCTCGGGGCACCTGCTTCCTCTGCAGAGTGGTAAGCCCCAGTCAGGCTCTGGACCCAGGGACCTCCCTCTGCCCCTCCCATCATGGTCCCAGAGGTAGTACTCCCTGGGGGGCCATTGGGGCCAACAGCCTGCCCTGCTTGCCCTGAAGCTGTACCTTTGGGGTCCGAAAGAAGAAGGTCCCTGGCTCCTGCATGGTCACTGGCTCTTCGAACTTCAGCAAGTCACTGCCCACTTGCAGGGAGGAGCCCTGCAAACAGTCTAGTCAGCGTGTTCTAGGTAAAGTCAGCTCACCTGCCCTGCTCTCCAGAGCCTCAGCATCCTGGCTGCCCTACCACCATTCCACAGCCCTACCCTGCAGTGCTACTGGGGCTGGTGCTCCAGGGCCCTTGGAGCCACACGAGCTCGGTGTCTGCAGAAGCTTCTGAACATCCCCGGCAGGTCATTCCACCAGCACCTGGTCTATACCGGAGCCCGTCATCTGACCACCCTGGGCCCCTCAACAGCTTCAACTTGTTCGTCTCTTCTGCCCCTGTAAAGACTCCACACCTCCCTCCCTTCATCCTTCCCATTTCCTGACTGCTCTGTCTCCTGAGCTGGGCCCTGAGTTGGGGAAGGCAGGGGAGGGACCCAGGGACTCCCCTACCTTCACGGTGTCCAGGTTCTTGCCCTGGAAGGTCACTTCTGTCTCATGGTTCATGGGGATGACCAGAGGACTGGGGTCCAGGAACTGGGGACAATTATCCTCCTGGGAGGGAGGAAAATGGTCAGGTGAAGCAGAAGCAACTAGGCCCGCAGCCCCAGCCCTGACCTTTACCACATGGTCATAGCTGAGATACTCTCAGGACTCACCATGTGGGCACGGATGATGCCATCCTCGGGGTTGACGGAAGCCTCCCGACACTCGTGGTAGCGCAGGTCCCACTGGCAGGTCCAGCGGTTGCTAGCACAGGAGATACACCTGGGGAGAGGGTTGGGAGAGTTGTGAGGGTCGCCTAGGGCTGGGGCAGAGCTGGGAGTGGGGATCTGAACGGCAGCACAAGACTCACGGCAGGTTCTCCACCAGGCTCATGGCCTCCCGGCAGTCATAAAAGGGGTACTGGTGGGAGGTGAGGAAGACATTGTCACGTCTGAAGAGGAGCTGGATGCTCACGGCCACATGATCTGCGGAGAGTATGTAGAGAGTGTCAGATGGCAGCCAGAGAGCGGAAGGTCCAGGGGCAGGAGATGGCCAGGGTCTAGAGATGGGCCTTCCCTAGTACTGACCACCAGAGACAGAAAGCAGGTCTGTCCTGGGGATTTAGGACCCAATGCGGAGATCCAGTCTGCAGTGGAGCCCTGGCAGCTCCCTGCACCACCCCCACCCCCACACACCTAGCACTGGGGATTAGCTAGGCCTGTCGTCAGACCTGGGCTCAGGTGTCAGATCCCAGGCAGGGCTGGGCTCGCATTTCTCCCCAAGAGGCCGGCCGCTTTCGCACCCTGTCTCTGCTCCAGTGGGTGTTGAGGGCAGCGGCTCCTTGGTGTCTGGGTGGGAAGGCCTGTCAGGTCCCTGCCCACGTCACTGAATGGCCCCACTGCCCCCAACACTCAGGGGACAAGCAAGGTGCCTTCCCTAAGCCCCTGCCTCTGGGGACAGCCCTACCTATTATCAGGCTGGACAAAGCAGGGAGAGATGAAGAGCCCTCTGAGCACTGTGGGTGGTGCACGGTGCTCAAAATCACCTGCCCGGGGCCTCTGCCATCTCTTCAGGCAGATGGCGCCTGCACCTACACCTCCCCAGTACCCTACCACCCAGACTGTGGAATGAGCCCTTGCCAAAGCAGCCTGAACAAGTGGACGGCTGCGTGCAGGAAAGGGAGCTGTGCCGCACCCTGGCCCGGTGGTGTGCTGGGGATACTGCCTGGGGAGCTGCAGACAACTGCGTCCCCCTCCACGCGAGCAAGGTGTGGTGGCGATTCACCGAAAAGACACAGCAACTCATCCTCCTTAGTCAGGGTGGGGAGGGGGCTGACGGTCAGCTGCACCTGTGGGAGGGACAAATGGCTCACACAGGGTCACCTCTGACCCCAGTACCCCACTACCCAGATCTGAGACTTGGGGCACCAGTGCTGGCCCCACCCAGGACACTGTTCTGTCTCCCAGTGGCCCGTACAGATGCAGACCAATGCCCCAGAGGATCAACCTGACTCTGCATCTTCTGCAACGCTCCCGTGGGTGGCCCAGCAGCCCCTGGGGCGGGGTCTGGTTTGCCCTGGCACACAGCTCCACCCACCTGCCCAGGCCCCAGAATGCAGGGGCCACATCTGGCCCCGTCTCTGCCCTGCACCTCACCCACAGCACCCACCCACCCCCTACCACACACCTCCCCCTGAGCCCGCCGACTCATATTCTGTGGCTGGGCATCAGTGATGGCCACGCAGGACTTGTCCCGGCTCCACAGCCAATGGCCAGTTTCCTCAGCTCGTGAACAATCAATCCTCCTGGTGCACCTGGAAGACAAAGGGCAGCCTCAGCCCCAGCACCCCTCACCCTCCAGGTAGGTTCGTGCTCTCCCCAGGACATGGCTGTATCTGTCTCGCCCCAGATTCAGTCGACCGCCCACCAGGCCCCCAGGGCAAGGCACTCACCGTCCCTCTACAACACACCAACCACAGTAGGGGTCCTGGGAATCACGGCACTGTGCGCAGGTCCGGTAGCTCAGACACTCCTGCACTGGGAGCCGGTACACCTGGGAGACATAGCCCACAGACACAAGGCCCTTCCCTCAGACCCTAGACACTCCTGTAACTACCACCTCATCCCTCATTCAGCTCTGGGCCTTGAAAGCCTCAGGCACAATTCAGGCTTTTGAGTGTTAGGAGTGAGGAGCAGCCACAAACCAGGCTCCATCTCTCCTGGACCAGTTCAGGTCCTCTGCACTTGCTTTCTCTGAGGGGGTACCTGAACATCCTGGGAGATCCTAAGGCTAGCTTGAGGGGCATCTGCACCAACCCCCTATAAGCTCCAGGGCCAGGGCTGTGTCCCCCAGTGTCTGAGTTCACAGCAGCAAGGCTACTTGCCTTCCTGTTCACCCCATGGGATACCTTCTCAGACAATGAGCCAAGCCCCCTCCATCACAAAGGGGTGGGGCAGGGCCGGACAAGAAGACAGTCAAGACACAGAACAGACAGACAAAAACAGGCAGGGATGGTGCTGCAGAGAGTTGGGCTAGAGATACTGGCTGGACCCAGGCCAGACTCTAAAGTACTCTCTAGATCTGTCACTATGACCTGGACCACAATAGCCTCCCGGGACTTCTCTGGGCTGACCTTGTCCTGGGTCATGGCGTACAGACTGGACAGGTCTCCAGACAGTGCCAGGTCCTGCTTGATTCTCTTGTTGATCTCCACAAGGATAGAGCCATACTCCGTGGAGGTGCCGTCTGGGGCAAGATACACCTGTGGGCACCAGGACAGATGCATGAGGGAAGGGCCAGCTCACACAGATGGCCCCTCCAGGCCCAGTGCCTCACTTTTTTTTCCTTTCAATTCAGGATTTCAAGTTTGCTAGGTAGACACTGGCACTTGAGCCACGCCCCCACACCCTTTTGCTTTAGTTACTTTTCAGATAGGGTCCTGTGGGGTTTTTTTTTGGCTCAGGGCTAGCCTCAGACAGGAATCCTCCTATCTATACCTCTTGCATAGCTGATTGCAGGAGTGAATGAAGCCACCACACCCAGCCCAAGACCTTACCTTGAGGATCCGGCCATCTGAGGTGCCCAAAAAGGCAACAGTGTGGTTGTTCTCAGCAGTTACTGTCACCGCTGTCAGATTGAGGCCCCCACGCTGCAGCAGGGCTGTGGCAGTGAGTCCATCACGGCTACCCAGCGGGTAGGGAAGGTGCTCTGAGCCACACGGGAAGCTGGCACCCTGCGGATCATGGTGTCAACAGGGGGCACTGACCTCCTTGCCCCCAACGTCCCTCCCCATCAGGGGTCTGAGCTGGGGGGCAGGCCCTACCTTCTAGAACATGTGGCTCTACAGACATCCCTGGGAACAAGGGTCCACACAGGGGTGACCCCTTCCAGCACATTAACTCCCATGTGTACCAACACCCAGCATGGGCCTGGCGTGGGAGTGACAAGTGACATACTGAAAAGGGACAGTCCCCAGGCCTCAGCTACAATGCACATGTACACACAAAGACACGGGGAACATACTAGCACATGGCCACCACACTGAATCTCGCCGTGGAAAGGCTTGTAGAAGATGTCACGGCCTGCCTCCCGGGTGCTTGTGTAGCAGGTGTTTCGATTGGCTTCCATCTTAGCATGAACCTCGTCCAGTGGGAACAGGCAGAGGCCTGCTCCAGGCCCCCCACTGCTGCGGCCATCCCTGCTGAACACAGCATAGAGTACCCTCCCAGCCCCTGGCGCGGTCACAGAGGCTGCCAGGCAGGCACCGAAGGCAGGACCCTGGAGGTCACTGGGGTCACGGCCCTGGAGGTCATTGGGGTCATGGCACTGTAGGTCCATCTCCACGTAAGAGTAGTAGGAAGGGTCATCTTTGCACATGCGTGCCAGCAGTGTGCGGTTGCGGGCAGGGTGCTTGTCTTGCTGGTTGAAGATGAAGAAGACATAGAGGCCATCCTCAAAGGCTGCCACGAACTGCTGTGTGTTGGTGGACAGGTAGCCGGCCTTGAAGGTGGTGTGGTCCGAATAGGCCTCAAAGGCCTCCCTGCCCTCAGCTCGGTCCAGCAGTCGGGTGCTGACAATGATGCCGTTGTCATGTGGCCCATTGCCTTTGCCCACAAATAGCACACGCTCACTGCCATCAGGGCGTGTAGCGCTCACCAGTCCCACTGTGGCCACACTCTCGTCATTGCTGGCCACAAAGGACTTCTCGCCACTGCCGTCCTCATAGAAGAGGCGCGTGGAAACATTGCTCAGGGCTCGCAGGGCACAGATGCCCTTGAAAAGGCTGCCACACTCGACCAGGCGCTTCCCAGGCGGGTCCAGCAGCAGCAGCTGGTTGATGTTGTCTGTAGGCACTGCCTCATGACACTGGTTGGGCTCGATGGGCGGCGTGCACTTCTTGTTGTCCAGGGCAGGGCCTGTGACTGCCTGTTGCTGGAGATGCAGGTCGGCGCTCAGCTGGTAGAGAGCATTCACTGCTCCCACGTACACCATGCCTGAGGCCTTATCCACAACCAGGTGGTTCAGCTCTGTGTCGCTGCGGTAGAAGTCCAGCTTGCGGGACCGCAGGCTCGTACCCATGCCCATCAGGCCCAAAAGGGTCAGGGTCCAGAGTGGCATAGCCATTGCCTCTGGAACTCTGTGGGGAGAGAGAAGGGTCAGGGGATCTGGAGCTCACCCGTCCTTGACCTGAATGCAGCAACACAGGCCAGAAACGGTCATGGTCCCCCAACCCTATCTCGCCTTTATACCCATTTCCCTCTGGAGACCTTGAAGAAAACCCAGCTTTTCTCAAGAAGCTCACCCTGTAGTCTAACCTATGGCCAGGACCAAGTCATTGTCACTGCATGCTACATGATCACCTGGGAGGATAACACCCCAGACTCCAGGTACTCAAACACAAGTGCCTGCAAGCCAGCCCCTCTAGGAAGTGACAGGGTACATCTCCAGGCACATGGTACCTATCCAAGAATGATTGGTAATCACAGACCATAGGCTGACAGATAGACCCTGCACTATGAACAGGTGGACCACACACAAGCTCCTCACCTGACCCTGCACACACGGTCAGGTGAGCCTGAGATGAAATAGAGCAGCGCTGGAAGCGATGGGCTACTGCGCATGACCTAGCCAACCACACGTGACTTGTAAGCCCACCAGAGCCCCTTAGCCAACCTCCCCACCCACCTCTGGAGCTCTTCTCTGTGGCTGCCTCCTGGTCCCCTCCACAAGACCCTAACCTGAGTGAACCAGCAGAAAAGCCAGCCTATCTATCCACATCTCTTTACCTGTCCCGTGCCCTCCCCTCCCCAGGGCATCAGAAATGAGAACATGAAAGGGATTCTGGGAATGGCTTTGGGGGAGGTATAAACATCTCCAAATCCACCAGGTCTCAGAGCAGCAAAGACTCCCATGTCCCAATAGCAGGGCTGGGACAGGCTTCATCAGTGTGCCTGTCCCATGTCCCTGTATATGTGTACACTGCCCAGGGCCGGGGCCTCTGTGGATGGGGTAGACGTGGGAAGGAGGTGAGCTGCTACTGCCGAGGCTCGGCTTTAAGGATCCCCTTCCCAACTTGGGCAGCAGCATCTTAGAAAAACTTGAAGTGGTAGGCTGGGATACGACCAATCCCCACTCTGGGGACTCAGCTCTGTCCTGGTTACAGCTCTTGCACCAGCTTTCAGGTCTCCTAATGCTTACAAACACCCCACTCCTGGTCTTTACTTAGTGTGCCTAGGGGCTCCCCATTATCTAGGGCAGCCTGCCCACAGTACTTGAGTATGGCCAGATCTGATGGCACACATTTTCTGCCCAGGGACCAATCCTTTAAAGCCACCTGAAACATCATCTACTTGTATATTTGCACTTCCCAGAAAAACCGTCCTTTAAAAATTTTTAGCTAGCCCTTAATGCAGAGAAACTAAAGCAGATACCTTAAAGCAACTGAGACCAATAGGAAAAGGGGACCAGGAGCTAGAGAAAAGGTTAGATCAAAAAGAATTAACCTAGAAGGTAACACCCACGCACAGGAAATCAATGTGAGTCAATGCCCTGTATAGCTATCCTTATCTCAACCAGCAAAACCCCTTGTTCCTTCCTATTATTGCTTATACTCTCTCTACAACAAAATTAGAGATAAGGGCAAAATAGTTTCTGCTGGGTATTGAGGGGGGGAGCGGGAGGGGGTGGAGTGGGTGGTAAGGGAGGGGGTGGGGGCAGGGGGGAGAAATGAACCAAGCCTTGTATGCACATATGAATAATAAAAGAAAAATGAAAAAAAAAATCTATCAGGAAAGTCAAAAAAAAAAAAAATTTTTTTAGCTATATGCTGGGTGCCAGTGGCTCACATCTGTAATCCTAGCTACTCAGGAGGCAGCGATCAAGAGGACTGTGACTCAAAGCCAGCCCAAGCAAATAGTTCACAGGACCCTAACTCAAAAAAACCCATCATGAAAAGGGCTGGCAGAGATGTAGGCCCTGAGTTCAAACCCCAGCCCAGTATCACAAAAAAAAAAGTAATTATCTATAGAAAAAAGAAAGGGTAAGATGTAAACATTAAAAACAACTCTTCCATGTCATGTGTCCCAGACTCTGACTGGGGTCCTTTCCACAGACTTTCTTCTTTGACCCATTTCCCAGGTGAAGAAACTGAGACACAGAGGGGGAAGTAACTTGCCTAGGGCCATCTGGCTGGAGTAAATTGACTGGGATGCTGATCTGCCTCTGACCACTGCATTTCCTCCCCTTTGTCACTCCCGCCACACCCCCAGCTTGTATCTGTCTGCCCCAGGAGGGCAGGAAGGTATGTCTGAGTTTACTGTAACAGCATGAGTTCTTCTCAAGGATCCTGCAGCTCTGCCATCTAGCCTTTCTTCAGGTCCCCAGAAAGCCCTTGACTAGGCTAAGAACATTCGCTATTTCCGCTCTTCTCTGCTTATCTATAGCTTCCTCACACCTCCTGAGAAGTGTAACCAACTGAAGATGCACACTGCTCTCTGACTCACATTAGCAGGAGAGGCGCTGAACTTGGCTGGCCTCCTGATGCCTGTGGCCAGGCAACTCCCATCTCTGCACAGAACCCTGCACTGCCCTGGGTAGACCATGCTCAGTTCTTGCCCCATTTCTGGTGACCCCACATGCCTACCACTATCCTAAACACCATGGCCAGCTACAGGGTGTCTAAGAGGGTAGACAATAGAAGTGGCAGTAGAGAGGCTGCACAGTGCCAGGGGAAAGGAGAACGTGGACCATGGGAGCTGTGGAGGGAAGACACAAAGACCCACGGTGACTTAAGGCCTCGCCAAGATAAGGGTGAACAGACTGATAGAAGACAGTGGCTTCAGTCAGAGACAGAAAGACTTCACAAGCCCTTCAGAACCCCCAGGGCAGGGGGAATCCTGACCCTGACGGGCTTAGCCCAGGGTCCTTCTCTCTGGCTCGGATGCCTGACCAGGAAGAGGAGGAAGGGCAGAGCTGGGACACCCATGTGACTCTAAGATTCTGCTCAGAACTGGTGCCTTTCTGAGCATGAGATGGCAGGGTAGAAGCAGCAGGCCAGGTCTTGACCCAAAAGACTGGAGGGACCCTAGTTTTATTGTCCAGGAAGTATTGACCCCCTCCAAAAAAAGGAAATGTTGACCCAGAATAGCCTGATGGTGAAAAAGAGGAACAGCAGGGAGCAGCCCCATCTGCCTTCAGGAATCTGGGTGGCAGGCCCTGTCTGGTCAGTGGATCACTCAGTCAGACACTCGTGGTATGGCCACGAGAGCTCACTTGGTATAGGTGTGACTGCTCAGAATGAGGTGCCCCCTTGGGAGAAGCCAGCCTCCCTCCTGTACTCCAGACAAAGGCCTATCTCCTGAGTGCCCACAAACCCAGACCTCCACCAGTCCCTGGCCTGAGGGGGTCCAGGCACCATAGGGACAGTCCTCCTACACCCCCTAACCATGGTCCATTCCGGAAGCAGGTCTTCTATATCTGGCCACCCACAACCCAAAATTCACCCAGGGGCACCCAGGCAAGCCATCCAGACCAAGCAGCTCACCCGTCCTGCCCTGTTGGCTGCTGCTTGTGAGCTCCCAGAAGCCTGGAATGAATGGAATGTTCACAGCCACAGAGGGGGTGGAGGGAGTGGGGCGGAGGCAGGGAGCAGGCGGGGAAGGGTTACAGCCACAGCCTCAGCAAAAACCTCACCCAGTTAGGGCTGGTGTATGGTGCAAGCCTCCCCCTCTGACCTGCTGCTGGTCCACAAGCTCAAGGACAGAGCTTGAACCAAAGCTGGCCAACTGAGGGAGCTCTTCAGCTACCTCCCTTCAGAAAAGCTCTTGCCCTAGCCTCACACTAACAGTACCTTCTCCAGCACCCTACTCCAGCTCCAGTAGCTACCCCGACTCATGCTTGGAGCTCAAACCCAGGGAAGCCTGACCACTAAGCTGTAGGGTTGGGGGAGTAAGGGTTGTTCCCGCCCCTCTGATTGACATCAACTTCACTGAGCCCCAGGGCCACACACCTGAGGTGCTCAATAAATACCATGTGTGCAGTCAAAGTCTGATAAACTTGCTCAGACACCATGTGGTTGCCAAGGCACCCTAGGAGGCCAGGGTCTTCCCAGGAGGTGGTGGGCAGAGGGAGGCTATAATCCCAGTGCATTCTGGGTAGCAGAAAGGACCAGGGCCATACTCCACCAGTGGCAGCTCCCTTATACTTCCTGGACAAACAGGCCTTGGATGACCTGCCTGGCCAGGCCCGGAGCAAAGGGCACCTGACTGAGTGCAGAGCTCTGGCCGTGCGTGCAGGACACACCAGGTACAGCCAGCTGAGCTTCCTGCCACTGGAGTTCCTGGAATGGGAGGACGGCAGTGGGAACTTCCTGTTTTGAAATAGGTCCCAGACCCCTACTTGCAGGCTGGTGGGGATTTCCTCAGGGGCACCAGCTGGCCTTCTTCCTGCTGAAGTCAGAGGTACACTTCCAAGAAGCCACACAACTCTGGCTGCTGGCCCAAAAAATGGATGGAAAGACGTTCCCCGCCCCCCCCCCCAGTCCAGATTCCCAGCCCTAATGTTTTAGAACCCAGTGCCCCAGCACCCAGGCCACCTGAGCAAGATCTTGCCTCTGAGAACTGGGGTGTAGCAAGGAGGCCATGGGCATAAGCTCCCCTACTCCCTCTCAGGTCACCATGAGCCATGCTTGCCTTCTAAGCTCTTCTTCCTCCATACGACCATCTGTATGTCCACCCAGACCAGACTGTGAGAGGGGCTACAGAGAGATGTGTGTGGTCACAACCAACCCAGACAGAGCCTCAAGGGGTTGTCTGCAGTACTTCTGCATAGCCCCAACCACCTGCTCACCAAGGATCCAGTGGTCCTGCTCAGTCTCTGCTCCAGGCTGGCATCAGGACTCTCTAGGAGGTAAAGGAGAGACAGCAGTCACCCTGGGAGGCTGGCCCACCTTCACCTGTCTGCTCCTTGCCATAGAAGACGGAAAATAGCCCACAGGACTCCATCCGGCCTCTTCCATTCCACTCATGGCCCCTCTCTCAGACATTTGCAGGCCTCTAAGCCCAGCCCCTAAAACAAGGACATTCATCTGTTCTTTTGGGAACACAAGCCTAGCCTGCTGCTGTCTCCTCCTCTGCTCAGAAGCAGGGCAGCTTTTTTACATTGTAAGTCCACTGGTACTATTCATTGCCTTTTAAAAATAGGTATGTGTATTAGTTTGATTAGAATTACCTGCCTTCTGAAAAACATATGTACCCATGACCCTGAGATCATGAGATCACCCTGGGTGATCTTGGGCAAGTTATTTAACTTTGTGCCTCATTTCCCCATCTGTGAAATGGAGACAGTAATAGGGAGCTATCCCTGAAGATTTTTAAGGACTAAATGAATTCATTCATGAAAAGCCTGAGAGTGTTACACTGTAGCACTCAGGAACACTTGTAATTGTATCCTCTCATTCCAGAAACACAGTTCATTTATACCCACAGGGAGGTACAGACCAAGTGTACTTCTCAGCATGGTGTGCAGTAGGAAACAACTGGCAACCACCCAGCATCCAGCAGAGGACCCTGGAAGACTGCACAGCAGATGTGAATGGTTGGTCAGTGTGGACCCTGCAGTTCTGCACCCTGTCCATTTCCAACAGTGTATCAGTTGCTGAGGTCTAACAGCCCTCAGCCCATCTGAAAACCATGGTGGGCCTTGGGGATCAGGTTATAGGGGTCTGGAACAGTAAGAAACTTTATTTGCCATTTTTAAAAAACAAGAATATATCTGAGTATTATTTGTCCAAATAAAAAGGGGTGTACCACAGCTCCATACCCTGTGGCTCTACTCTACCCCAAGACATGGCTTTCCAGACTTCCTACCTGGAGGTTCACCGTGCCTCCAGTCCAGGTCACTGAAGGTCTGCTCCTAACCTTGGGCTAACAAAGCACCCCAGCACTTCTTCCCCCAAGTTCTGTTCCTCCTGTTTACCTCTCCATGATCCTCTGCCTACCCTGAGCAGTACAGTCCCTCATGGTCCCCACCCACCCACACCCCTGGACAGCAGGACCTATGGTAAATTCAAGCAGACCAGCAGGGGCAAGGCAGGCACCACAGTGTGCTGTGTCCTCAGACTCTTGCTGACCTGGCAAAGGGGCTTGGGGGGAGAGGGAAGGTTACAGGGTGCAGGGGGCAGAGGACATCCCTTTTGCTCCTCATCTCAACGCAGCCTTTGTGAAACAAACCAGTGGGCTGCTCCTCTAAAACACAGCAGCCAAACCACAGGGCATCGTCAGGCCTCTTGAAGAGAAGCAGCCCCATGAGAACCCCAGGACCTGGCTGGCCTGCAGGCTGCAGCCAATGGAGGAGGCTACATTTGACCTGGGGCATGCAAATCTGCCACCTTGCAGCCTCTTCGTGCTCTCTCAGTGCCTAGGGACAGCCACCTCAGGCTCCTCTAGCCACCCCCCCCCCAAACTTCTACCCATGGCAGACCCCCAAACCCCTAGCTCTCCACTGGGGGTTTGCTGCAGGCAAGGCCAGCCGAAGAAGGCTGGCCTCTCCTAAGGGAATGCCCTCATCATATGCAGATATACCCCTTCCAAGCCAGGCAGCAGTGCCACACTCAGACTCTCCTGAAGGCAGGCAGTGCTGCTCCCTGCTGTCCCCTCCTCCCACCATCAGACTCCTCCGGGCCAAGGAAGGTCCCTCCTGCCCTCTGGGTCACCAAATTCTGACCTGTTGCTCCCACCCTGAAATCTCCTGTTCCTAGGGAGTATCCTTCCCAAACTCCAGATGAAGACCCCCTCCCGAGTCCCCAAAAGCCTACAACATGGCAGACTATCCCCAGGAAAGTATGGTCCCACCTCAGTGCTGGGGCACACAGGGGCCTCAGAGCTCAACTCTGCAGCCAGACTACTGGTTTCAAATCCTAGCCTGGCCACTTTCTAGCTGGATTACTAAAACTATTTACGAAGCTGCTCTGTGCTTCACTTTTCCCATATGTAAGTTGGGGATAATAGCACCTGCTTCAAAAGCTGGAAAACTCCTAGACATCCTTCAGAACTGAGATGTCCTCCCTGGTGAGCCCTGCAGCACTGTTACTCTTCCTTTATGATCATTACTGAGGAACCATTTGTGGGCAAGATCTGACTAGGAGATGAGGCTGGGCGTTGGAAGGACCTGGAGAAACACGTCCTCAGACCTTGAACTTACAAGAGTGTCTCCTCCCCAGTCAGAACGCTCAAGGGTGGGCCAAGGATGGCCAGGAAGCCTGGGCTTCTCTGCACACCCTGGTCTTGGTGGGGAGCAGCAAAAGCCCCTCTCCAGCTGGGTGCCCTCCTTGGGTTCCTACTTATCACTCTAGGTGCCTCTTACAAGCTGGCTCTGGCCACCACCCTGCCCCCAAGGAAGGCAAAAACAGTCCCTGTTCCAGACAGACCCCAGGGCTGGGGGCAATCAGGCCCAGTTCCCACACTCCTGCAGAACAGCCCCACAGGTGGCATTTTGTTTCTGTCTCTGTCTGTCTCTCTCTCTGAATTGAACCCCATGGCCTCCAGCTTGAAGTCACACCCCAGAACTTTTGTCTTGTATTTTCTTTAAGAGATAGGGTCTTGCTAACTTTGAATCCTCTGTGCCTCTAACTCAAGATCTTCCTGCTGCAGTCCCCCAGACACCTGGAATGACAGCAATGCACGATGGGGCTTTATGATTTAAAGCTAAAATCAAATTAAAGCAGGCAGTGAGGCCCAGTGGGAGAAGGGTTCAACTTGAGTATCCCTGGGGCCAGGCCAGCAAAACCAGAAAGGAACAGAGACCAAGATGTGGGTCCAGGCATGGGCAGACAGAGAGAAAGGGAATGTCAGGCCCACGTGTGGGAGGGGTGGGCCCTAGCACTGTGCGGCCCGTTTAGGGGGTCAATGGACTGGGGAAATACAGGTCCAGCATTCCTACCCCCAGTGCAGGGGCTCTGACACAGGGTGGGACCCTCGCCACCCCAAGGCCAGGCCGGGGGGCGTTTGAGCGGTCGATCACTCTTGGGGTACAGAGCCACCGGGAAGCCGAGGCCTCCCCTCCCCCGCCAGCAGCTGGCGGCCAGGAGGCGGGGCGTCTGCTCTCGCGACGACTATGCAAATCTGCAATTAGCCGGGAGCGTTAAACAAATCAGGAGAAACAAAACAGGCCGCAGCGCCGGCAAATCCGAACCTCCGCTGTTTTCAAAACAAGCGCGGGGGAGGGGCTGCGGCAGGGGTCCGTGTTGTCCTCGGCGTCCCTTCCCACACCCCAAAGACTTCTGGACCGACGCCAGGAGGGACCAGACAGGGAGCGCACCGGAGACCCCGAGAGGGCAAGGCCAGTGCGTGCGCACCCAGCCCCACCCACCTGGCGACCCGGTCAGAGTGCAGCGCCGGGGCGGGGACGGCCCCCAGCACCGGCTGCTCGACCAGCGCCGAGGGAGGGTACCCCGCCGGGAGCCGGCTCTGGCTTCCTACCTCCCAGACACACCCAGGTGGCAAGGTCCCTTCCCTCGGCGTCGCCGCTGCCAGACTCCTCTGGGAGCTCAGGACGGTTACCTGGGAGCCGCCCGGAGGACAGCCCCGGGCGGGGGCGAGGACGCGCGGCGGGGCCGCCCGCCGCATGCCCGAGCCCAGTAGTCACGGGCCCTGTCCTCTCGGTGCAGGCCTCCGCATCCCAGCGCACCACCCAGGTGTCCCACCCCTTGGCCCCGCATCCCAGCGCACACCTGGAGGGGAACACGTGGGCTCCGGCTCTCAGCGCGGGCCTCATCAGGCCTGGGGACCCCCACGACGCGATGGGCAGGTGGGACCTGATTCCCGGGTAACAATGACAGCAGCGGTGACAGTCACATGGGCAAAGGGAGATGTCCCCTTGCAGTGCTCACCTCGGGTCAAGCACAGCGGAGCTCACGACCGGCCATTACCTATCGAAAAGTCTTCCCCGTCCAAGAAAGGGCACAGTAGGCGGCTCCGCTCCGCTGCCGGTGGCTCCGCCTCTGCCTAGGGTCGGTTCCTGGGCTAGTCGCGCACCTGGCTGTCAGCCAACCGTGCACAACCCAGCCTCCAGCAGACTCCTACCTGATCCCTGACTTGACTCGGGATCGGGGCTGTGCCGCCAGACTCCTCAGGCGAAGACCGAGCTCTTCCGGCGCCACCTGACCTAGGAGTAGGGGTGGGGCTCCAGGGACAAACTGACGTCCTAGCCTAGGTCTTGCGTCAGCGCCAAGAGAACTTCCCGTGGGACTCAGAGTAAGGACCTCTCCCAGGTAGAGAGAGCAGCTACTCCTACCTACCAGACCAGGCTCCTGGGGACAGCTGTCTTTGGGTTCACCTCCCTCCCATTCTGGGCTCTAGGTCAGCCCCAGGCCCAGTTTATCCACCTTCTGATCTCTCACCCTGGGTGCATCCAAGCCATATCTGCTTCTGTGTCTGAGGCCTGAGGTCACCCAGTTCTCAGGGTCTCTGCATCTACCCCTGGCCCTCAGGTTCCTGCCCAGTCCTGTACCCCACTTTGTGCTGAGTACAGCCTCTTGGATATTGCATGTGACCTTAGACTGGGGTCCTCATAGTGCCAGCCATTGGGCTGGACAGCCTCTGGGGTCTTTCCAGGTCCCAGCCAACACACTGTCCTGCCTGGAGATGGCTCTGTCCCCTCCCCAGTCTTCCTACTCCTGCCCCCTCCCCTTCTGTCCCTACCCATTCAACCAATCTCAATTCATTGCCCTGCAACATGTCACCCTCCATCAACTTGCCATATTCTTGGAGGACCCCCAAACTCAGCCAGCTGAAGGAGGGCACAAATGGATCCTGTCACCAATGCCAGGTTCATAAGGACTAGGAGTGTTCAGACAGCTGCCTAGCCACAAAAGGACTCCTTTGAGGACTTGGAGGAGCCCGAGTTGCTGGCCCTCCTGCCTGTCCACAGCTCATCACCCCTTTCTGCAAAGGTTGGATGGTCAGAGACCAGGTCCTGGCTGGATGCTGCTGGCCAGGGCAGCCTGAAGCTCATGGAAGATGCACCTGGTCCAGAACCAGTTCCATCCAGAGCCCCCTCCCCAGACTCAGTGAGTAGGAGGCGGGGGTGGGCGTGGGGCAGATGGGTGAGGGCCCAGCAAGCAAGGAGCCAGCAAGGCCTGTAATCTCCCTGTCAGCTTGTCAGAGCCTCCGCGGTCACCCCAGTCCCACCTCCCCCATCACAGCCGAACCTTACAATTAGCTTGCGGCACCTCGCCAAGCCTGGGTGCTAGCCTTCACTCACATGTGACCACCCATGTGCAGGCACACACCTATCCCTGAAACTGACACAGAGCACCTTCCGCCCAGCAACGGTCTTGTGCCAAACCCCCAGAATTCAGGACAAGTCCAAAGGAGGTGCCCCAGACCAGGGCACATGGGCTGAGGACTTGTGGGTAGATGGGATCTGTGCAAGTTCCAGCACTGGGTCAGCTCAGGATGCCCTGAGGGATCGAGACTTGTCAGAGCTGGGCAGGCAGGAGGTGGCCTGAAGGGAGGGGCTGTGTGGCAAAAGAGAGTAGGTCGAGCTGGTGGTGGAAGTGGGCTGCCCTGGTGAAGGTAAATCTCCTGGCCAGGCTGAGCCAGGGGTCTGGCAGGCTCATAGTGCTTACTAGGAGTGCTGGACATGGTCTGGAGTCCTGGCTGAGGGTGAAATAGTGGTCAGGGCCCCATGGGACAAGCACTTAGGACCTGGGAAGGCAGAGAGACTGGGATTTTCCAAAGAGGAAATGCCCAGTTCAGAATGGGAGGTGATGCTGGAATATGCACCCAGGAAGGAGTCCCCAGCTTCCTAGAGAACAGGCCCAGGCCCTTCCTCTACTCAGCTGCTTACTCAGTTCAGTGAGGAGGTCAGACACACTAGGGTCTAGCCAGGGGCCATGGGGTCTCCGGGTCTTGATGCTAAACCTGGGAGAGATGGAGGTAGTGCTATAAGGGGTGTTTCTCTATGGAGCATAGGGGCAGGTGGGGTGCTACTTGGGTCTCCTGTATCCCATCCCCCATCATCCTGACATCCTTTTCTAATCCTGAGGCCCCTCATGGTGGACCACCAAATCAAGCCTGTTGTTCAGGTGGAGGTAGGGAAGTCAAACCCCTCTACTCCTTTGGCCAGTCTGGGGGGCACCTCTCAGTCTGACAGGGAGTGAGTGAGCAATGACAGAGCCTCTCCTTCCCACCACCTGCTTCTTACCCTTGCCAACTTGCCCAGCTTAGCTTAAAATAGCTTCTCCCACTTGATGGGCAGGGAAGACATGCCCCAGTGACAAGTACATGAGGCTGGGACAGGGGGTGAACCCCAACAAGATTCTTTCTCTGCCCCAGAGCAGCGGCCATCTTCCAGGCTCTCACCCTCTGAACCACATACACTGTAAGCCCCACTGATCCCCCAAAAATCAAACCCACTCTTGTGCTGGGGCTGTTCTCAGACCCCAGCACTTGCCTAGGTTCAAGGAAAGTGCTCAGGAGAGGATGAGGCAAGGGTCCCCAACGGGGCATTTGCCCATCACAGAGCACCCTGTCACCAGTCACCATGCTGCCTGTAGCACCTCCTGCTACTGTAGACCTCTGGAAACTGCCTTAGCCTTTAGTACCTAGCTTGAGAGCAGAAGGAGCAAGGGTGTTCCCTCTCTGAAAAGTTCCTACAGCTGCCTGATGGGTGTCCCCCAGTTATATCCCTGCACCTAATGTAGACCCCAGTCACCAATCTGACAGGTGGTTTGATGTAGCACTGCTCAGGTGGCACATTGGCTCAGGGCAGCAGAGGTCATCTGGGAAGAGCCCCAGCCCCTCACATGGCCTGCCAGTCAGAACCATTCCAGCCTCCAGAGCAGACACCCTTCTTCTGCCCTTGCAGGGTCCCCCAGAGGCTGTGTTGTCACAGGTGGCTTTCTCAAAGACTGACATCAAGGCTTTTTCTTTTTTCTTCCTCTCGATGAGGACTTCCAGCTGGGGCAGCCACAGGCACAGAGATCTTAGGTAGTCACTGTCTCTTCACTCAGGGCACCCACATGGGAACTGCTGGCCAGCTGTGTCAGATAGGCCTCGGGGGGACCCTAGCCCCAGGTGCCTGGGCTCTGTACCCAGACAGGATATGTTCTACACCATGCTGTTGGATTGCAGGTAGAGCTGGCATTAGAACTAAGGCTGCACCCACGGGGCCTCCTTTCCTCTCCTTAAGACCAGGACCCAGCGGGTACTAAAATGGGGAACTGCTGGGTTTCAGAAACCCAGAGACCTCAGGGTGCTGAGGAAGAAAGAAGGTGTTCACACAAAGCCCAGTCCTACCCCTAGACACCCTGATCCCAGTCCAAGTTGAGTCCCTCCTGTGCATAGCACCCATTGGGACCTCAAACAGCTCAGGTGTGAACTCAACTCAGTCCATGGGACACCCCTGGGAAGGCTGCCAGCCACATGGGAGGCAATGGTGGGCCAGGCTCTCTGGCTGTGTGGGAGGGCCTGGGCTGCAGAGGCGGGGCAAGAGTGACAAAGAACCAGCTACAGGTCTGAACCACTCTGGGCCCTTCCTGGGTGACAGGATTGTCACTATGGGATGGCACAGACCTATTCCATGAGCAGCCTGCTCTACCATCTCTGGCCATCTGGACTCTACTGGGATCTGAGTCCAGTTACTATCACAAGTTCATGAAATCCATAGAGCAACGGAGGTCCCATGAGTTTGGGTGTCAGTGCTGGCGGCAGGACAGCAGGGGCCTGGCCAGACTCTTCAAATGATCTACTTAACAGAGAGAAGGCAGAAGGGCCAGAAGAACTGCTGTGCCAGGGCCTTGCTTGGGGCACCACCTGTGGCTGGGGAGCCAAGACAAGGCAGGGTCCTTGCTGGGTCAGCAGATGGGCAAGGGGGTGCGGAGCAGAAGCCTGTGCCAGGGGATGTGAAACCATGGAGAGGAAGAAGGCAGAGGAACCACATGTGGTCTACAAAAGAGGGAAACTGCCCCCACAACACCCCATTGCCCCTCCACTCAATTACAGGCACTAACTGGCCTTTCCCAGTCTATAATTAGTTGGTGGCCCCACCCTAAACACAAACAGCCATTAGCCCTGGGGGAGGGGCTCTACCCAGCCACCACCCCTGTCTAATCACCCAATGCCCTGAACCAACACCCACCTCAAAAGGAGGTAAAGCTGGAGGGTTGCTTAAGCCAGACCCCAGGCTGGCCACCCCTGGGCTTGAATTCTGATCAGCTTACCTCCTTCTCCCCACCCATATCCAAGACAGACTGTTACAGGAGGCCCTGCACAGGAATGACAAACTTCTCCCCAAACCCTCAAAGCAAGGCAGGCTGTAGCAAGAGGGATGGGGAGTGATGGAAGGAAGGCCTGCCTGCTGGTAGGAAGGCAGTTCTCCTTGTGGGAGGGCCTGGCATCCTGGATGGCCTTGCCCAACTCAGAGGGACAAGGAAGAGTAGTAGAAGCTCCCTCCACCAGTGCTCCCTGCCCACACCCAATGTCCCTGGGGAATGATAAGCACTACCCACCAGGTTCACCAGGTTGTGGGCACAGGCAGAAGACAGGACATGATGTTTCCACAATGGCCAAAGTCCTGGGGGAGGGTGGAGGATGTGCCATATGGACCCCTCCCCAGGCTGCCAGCCCACCCCAGTGCCTTCCAACCCAATTTCTTCTGCTCCACTAGCCTGGGTCTGAGCCAAGTCCCTGGGCTTCCTGCACTTGGCCTCAGCTGCCAGCTCTGCTTCCCCAATGTGGTCTCCACACAGGGTTCTGGGCACATGGCCTCACAGGGAGCCAGGCAACCATGAGCCAACACAGCAACATCTTATGTAGCTCCTCGAAGAGACCTGTGTCTGGCCTGTCTGCCCACCTGTGGGAAGTCCTGACCAGTACCATATTCCACAGGGGATGGGGTTCTTGGGTGAGGGCTGGGCTGTCCTTCAGTGAGTGGCTAGTTAGTGAATTATCAGAGGGCATGAGGATGGCCTGAGGTTCAGCTTGTAGAAGACCCTAGGGATCTAATCAGCCTGATGCACACCCATGGTAGGACAGTAACCAATCCAAGGTGTATACCTGAACCTGGCCTCAGAGTCTCTTGTACATGGCTTCTGGAGGTGAAGGGGGTCCTCTGGCTGGGACCAGAGCACCTTCTGTCCCATGGCCTCCCTCAGAGGGGCCTGGGCCTACTCCAGGCTGGGTAGAACCTACAGGGACCAGCCTTAGGGCCTTCTCCTACCCAAAGGTGACGCATCCCGTCCCACCCCACCCCTTACTGGTCTGAGCAGCCATGAGAGATGGTGGAGCTGCACAGACTTGCCAGCCCCTCCCTCCTGGGGCTCTCAACCCACAGCCCGGAAGTGGATCCCTCTCCCACGACTGCCTCCTCCTGCCTCCTCCTAGGGTGGCTGGACACGGCTGGATAATCCAAAATAATTCCTTCTTGGCAGGCGGCCGGCGGGGGAGGGGGGACTCACATTCCAAACCCTTGTTTTTCTCAGTAACTTCCCTCAGTTCCTGGGGCAAGGAACCCCTAGCCAGACCTCAGGCCTCCCCCACCATGTGGTGGGGGTGGGGGTGGTGAGAGGAGGTGGGGGTGGCTCAGACCTGCCAGAGTCCACCTGATTGTTCCTCATTCTTTCCTAGCAATTTCTATGCAAAACACATGAAGCACTGGCAAAAATACCCCAGTTCCTAACCCTGCCTTCCTACAGACCCTCATCTATGGACCAGGGAGAGAGGATTCTTCCACTAGTGGTCTGACTTTCAGATGCCCTCCGTCCTTTGTGCCAGGGTAGCACCTGGGTGTGGAGTCCAGCTGAGAGCCCCCAACTCAGGTCAGCTCTCCCACTCTCTGGAGGGTGGGGAGGAAATGGTTCCTGAGGAGGTTCAGCTTTAAAGCCCTTTGCGGACCGACTGAAGTTAAACATTAAAGGAGAGACAAGTAAAGGCCTAGAGAGTCCTCCAAGCCCCAGAACGTTCCATGGATTTGGGGCCTGGTCTCACCCCCGAGTCCTGACCACCAATGCCATAGTGGCACCGACCCCTTCCTTCCTTATCCAAGAAGCTAGGAAGAACAGACAAGTGACGACGTGGCAGGAAGCTCCGGGGCTTTTGAGCTCAGAGACCCCCAGAGAGGTAGACGCGATCACAAGAACCTGCCAAACAAACTGACCACAGTGGAAGCAACAAGGGCCCATCCATGAGGGCTTCCCGCGAAGGTTTGTGGAAGAGCAATCAGGTGGGGAACAAGGGTGAAGTGCCTGATCACTCCCCAAGTTTTAAGGCCAGGTGTGCATTCAAACATCACACTAATAGCTGTTGAGGAGATCCTGGGGCCTCACCAGTTGTTGGGTGTTAGTTCTCTCCACCGCTTGTCCCCTGCTCCAGGGGGTGTGAGAACTGCCAGGGCCCGATTGCGGGTCCGGCCCGTGGGGAAAGCCCCGGCAGAGCCTGGCGTCGCAGGCTTAGTCTAGGGGGCGGAGGCCTGGAACTCCCACACCGCAGGGACTCTTTCCTTGGTGCACCAATTCGGCAAAGAAGGGGTGGGGGCAAGGGAGGGTCTCAAACCAGACCAGGTCCGACGCGTCTCCTGGGGTCACCGGGCCCCCAGCCAGGCCAGGCCTTCCTCTCAACGCTCCGGCGCCACCCGAGGGGTGTGGGGCGGGGACCGCCGGGCCTTGCCGGATGGACTGACGGACATGGATAGAGGAGCAGGCCCGCGTCGCCCTCCACAGAGCAGCACTGCCCCAGATCCCCGTGCCAGGGCGCGGCAGACCAGGGACAAGCGGCGCGAACCGCAAAGCCGCAAGCCCCGCGCGTCACTCCCTCGCTGGCCCTGTCCCCAAGTGCCATACCTGCTCGTCCGCCGCCGAGGCTCGATGGCGCCCGGGCCGCGCACTGCGCTGCGCTCCGGCCCGCGCGGCTGCCATGGAGACGGGCCTTTGTGTGGCCGAGGAGGGGCCGAAGCGCGCGGGAGCCGCCGGCCCCGCCCCCGCCGGGGGAGAGGGAGGGCGGGGAAGACGGGGGCGGGGAGGGAGGGACGAGACAGATGGGGAGAGGGCAGAGGAGGGAGGTGGAGAGGTAGGGCACGGCCAGCGCTCCCGCCTCCCTTGGGCCCAGTGGCCACTCGCGCGCGCCGCGTGGTGGGGGAGTTCATGCCAGGCAGTGCCCGGCCAGCCCTGTTGGTGTCCTGGGGCGCACGGTACCAGCAGAATCCCCTCAGCCTCGGTACTACCCCTGGGGCGCCCCAGGTCAGCCGGCGAAGGGGGAACGGCTCGTACTGGGGTTTCGCTCTGGCTGGGCCAGAAGTCCCCAAGCGGCCTGAGGTGGGCGGGGCACGAGCAGCCTCACCTCCAGACTGGAAAGAGGCCCTCCACACTCCTGCCATTTCTTTTTTTTTTTTTTCTTTTATTATTCATATGTGCATACAAGGCTTGGTTCACTCCTGCCATTTCTGAGGGTGGGGGGCTGCTGGACCTTGACTCCCAGGAATTACAGCGGCCCACACCCCCTAGGGAAAGAATACACCTGAGAATGCCCTCACAGCTTACCCTAGTCCCACCCATCTTCCTGCTCCTCTGGCCTAGAACGTCTGGGTGCTCTGGACCCCCTCCCCCCCAGCCTTCAGTGCCTGTAGGTAGAATAAGACCTCTCCCTGGACGTTCCGCTTCTAGCCTCCCAGTCCCCTCTGCACCACACATCGTGGTCCTGATTCTACTGGTGTCAAGTTGAGAGGTGAAGATGTCTTGATGCTCCCTTCTCCTGGGGCCCCCCCCTCCCCCGATAGCAGGATAGACTCTGAGACCTCCCCAAACCCCGGCCCACCCCCACCCTGGGATGTTTGCCTTCCACCAAGATTTGCTCTCTCTTTGCAGATAGTCTACCTCCTTCTGTACTCTCCCCAGGCATCTCCTCTGTTCCTGTCACCCTGGGGACCTCCCCCAATCAATAAGTGAGGTCATTACATGTTAGGAGCTGGCACCCCATTCTTTCAGCATGTCTGCCTCCCCACCCCTGTGCACCTTGTTCAGCCCACACCTTTCTCCCCTCCACCACAGCACATAGGACCCCAAAATTATCATATCAGAGTCCAACAGGGCTGCAAACATTTTTTATCAAAACAATTTTAAAAGACAAATATTTTTAAAGGTTATTTTAGTACTAAAGATGTGGGTAAAAAGGAAAAAAAAAAAAAAAAAAAGATGTGGAAAGGCCACTATCCCAGGCTGAGTTCCTCTTGAAGTAAAAGGCAGGAACCTGGAGGGTGAAGAGTTGTCCTTCCAGCCTGTCCCTGGAGCATCCTACCCATGACTTTCTTGCCTCCAAATGTCTGTTCATAGCTCTCTCCAACCTTTTAGGCTGGTGGCCCTGCCCCTCTGCGGGGCTTCAGTGACCACAGCAGCCCCTAACCCTCCAAGACTATCTAGTTTCTGCCCACCCAGGTGCTCTGCTCACAGGAACCTCTGGAGGAGGGGGTCTGCCTCTTTCAAATCATCTGGCCCTTCCTCCCCCAGCAGGGTCTGCCTTTGGCCTGCTGCAGGAAGTGGAAGAAGGGCATAGACAGTCAGCTCACAGGATGGAGCTTGCAGGAAGCCCCAGGCTGTGTGCTCTACCTAGTAACCAGGATAAGCCCTTAGGAAAAGGGACTGGGACCCAACCAGAGGCTCCCCCAAGTCCTACATGCCTCAGCCTTGGATTATGCCCTGGGCACTATTGCCCCTCTCCAAGTGTCTGTCCTGTGAACTCTATTCCAAGTGGTCCTGAGGATGGCCAGGTGCCAGGATTCAGGGGTCCAGAGGGACTTGGTTATGCATTTCAGGTGGCCAGGGTCCCCGGTAGCTTTGTGGTTGCCCTGCAGCAACCCACCTTCTAAGGCCCTCCAAAGGTGTGGTTACAGCTATAATCTTGAAGTGAGGGTCTTCATGGGGCTCAGACCTAGCACTGTGCTATCTTAGGCTTGGCACACTGAAGCTAGTTTTTTGCAGAGGGTCCTGATGGCCAGAGCTCTACTGTCCTTGCAACTCTGGTACTCCAGCTGGTCATAGAAAGGTACAGCATCTCTGCAGGTCCCTTAGAGACCAGGCTCTCAGTGAAGAGGCTGGTGCTTCTGTGCCAGATGGTCAGGGGCATGCTGCCTAGAGCTACACCAGGGGCTGGTGCCATCCATACTCAACCCTGGCATTACCATCTCCACCAGCCTCTGCTGTTTAATTGCAGTCACATCTTTGGATGCGGCACTGGACTGACCTAGCTCAACTACCCACTTTCATCACCACTCCCTTGCCTTTGTTTCCTCACCTGCAAAGTAGGTACACTGACAGGTTGTCCTAAGCTAAGGTTAGGGGATATCAGTGCATAAAGTTCTGAGAACAGGACTGGTGAAGTGGCTCAGGTGGTAAGAGTGCCTACCTAGCAAGCATGGAGCACTAAATTCAAACCCCAGTACCAAAAAAACAAAAAAATGTTCTGAGAACAGCACTGGTACCTGTGAACACTGGACCAGGACCCTGTTGTGGGGGGACTCAGCCAGGTCGGGCATGAAAGGTCAAGCAGTGCTCACTCTGTCCCTGCTTCACTTGAGGGTGCAAGCCAAAGGGACCCTTACCCAGGTCAGGTTACAGTCATACACATGGAGGCTTCAGAAAAGAAGCAAAAGCCCTTCCTGCAGCCCTGCACCAGCTTGCTTTGCCAGCACCTCTTTCAGGCATCAGGCACAGAGCCTAGTCACTCAGATAAGGAGTCTGAGGGTCTGAGTGGTCAGGAGACCCACAAGCTCACAGCAGGTGATACTCAGCTGGGGCCTGGTTGCAGCTCTAGGTCCACTCCTC
The DNA here is from genome assembly GCF_047511655.1 of Castor canadensis. NCBI lineage: Eukaryota > Metazoa > Chordata > Mammalia > Rodentia > Castoridae > Castor > Castor canadensis. The sequence goes on from NC_133393.1 coordinate 158,565,504, forward strand.
AGTGCATACCCTACCACTGGCACCCTGTGCTGAGTGGACAATGCTGTACCATACTGGGCCAAACTTGGAAGACACTGCATGACTGCCAGGTAGGTGGCACTTCAAAGGGACTCTCACCCCGGCCTAGGAGATCATTTGCACTCCAGCCATGGGAACCAGAGTGGCAAAATTGGGTTAGAGCTCAAAGGCCTTCAGGCCGGGTGACAGCTGGAGTGCCCTTTAGCAGCCTGGGTGGAATGTATGGAGCTGGTGCCCAGTGGAGTGTTCCAGGAGAGGGAGCCAGGACCATGCTAAGAAAACACCACACGCCCCCCCAACCCCCCCCCCCAACAAGGACAGGCTGACCCTGCTTAGGAGGGGTGCCCCATGCTATTCCCTGCTTCCTCCCTCACCCCCCACAAACCAGGTGAGGACTAAGGTCCTCACATGGCAAAGCAGCCTCTGTCCTCTCAAGTAGCTGACTCTGGGCACAGTCCCCAGACGAGGTGGGTGGGGGGTAGGTTGTGGGAAATGGGGCCAGCCTTGGCAGTTGCCACCCTCTGTCCAAGGCATGTGTGTGGGCAGATGGGTGCCAGGAGGGGGTGAGCAGTGGGTATGCCCACATCAGTAAGGATTCAATGCCCACTGCCACCCCCAGGCTGTGGCTGTCAAGGGCAGGTGGAGCCCAGGAGGGGGTGAAGCTTTGTCAACATAGACTCTTCCAACAGTCAGGGACCAGGCTGTGATTCCAAATGTTGCATTTACTGCTGGGGTAAAGGCGGTGCTGAAAGGGCCACAGTGCAGGCAGGGGCTAAGGCTGGGAGCTTTCACTTGGAGGAGGCCCACCCCACCAGGGAAATAGAGGCTTGGAAGAGCCAGGCCCCTGGGGACTGCACACCTTGTCCCCATGCTAGGGAGGGCATAGGACAGTCTGTAGGTCCTTGGGCAGGGAGCCAATGACTGTCTTGATGTATAGCTGTGCCCGCTGCAGTGTCATCTCCTTCACAGGGAGCTGATGGTCCTGTGCCCGTATCTGGAGGGACAATGGTAGTCAGAGGCAAGCACATCTCTAGGTAGGTGAGTGGCAGCTGGACAGGGAAGGGAGCTTCTCACCAACTTCTCCCGAAGTTTCAAGACCAGGTCTACTACCTCCACCTCCGACTTGTCCTTCATCCAGGCCTCAATGTTCTGCTGGGGACATTTCAGGTCCTACTCACTGAGGCCCCCTCTCCATCCTAGGCCTGTGCCCATCCCCTACCCTTGTCCTCTCTTACCGCCTCACATATTGCCTCCAGGTGCAGAGCCTCCAGCTTCTGGGCCATCTCTTTGTGCCGCTGCCGGTACCAGCCATCAAAATGGGGTGACTTGAAAAACCGCCTGTGGGTGGTGAGAGGCAGCTGTGCAGCTGACCCAGTGTGCCAAGGGATGGCCTTGCAGCCTGTGCCCAATGTCCTCCCACCTGTAGAGGCCCAGCCAGTCGCCTTTGAGGATGCAGGTGAGTTGGGGTCCAGCATGCTCCAGGCTACGTAGGAAGTCATCCTGGCGGAAGGGGCGGATCTGGGGGGGACTCTGAGGAGGAGAGCCATATGAGCCAGATGCTGGGGAGCACAGCCCCACAGGCTCTGCCCTCACCCAACTAGGACCTTCCTCCCAGGACATATCTAAAGATCCCTGACCCCACCCTACATGAGACAAATTCCCTGGATAGCCCTTCCCAAGCAGGAGGCCCCAAGCTCCTCTAAAGGTTGTTTCAGAGTCTCTCCCTGTGTCCCCCAACTTTCTCCCCTGTGAAGAACACCTGGCAGGCACAGGGATGGCCTTGAGTCTGATGGCTCCTGCAACACAGCCCTCCTTCTGCTCCATGTGGACACCTGCCCCAGGTCTTCCCTTCTCTGAGATGGGGACAGAATCCACCCTCCCCAGGATCCCCAGACCCCACCTTCCAGGGTGTGATGCTCTGCTGCAGTGGCATGAGGCTGGCCATGTAGTGCTCCTGGTAGGGAGGAGAGTGAGCTTGGGCTACAGCTCCTGCTGGCACCGCCCCCTACTGTTGCCCCTTGCCAGGCCTCACCAGGGGGATGATGAAGCTCTGGGTAAGCTCCAGGAGGCGCTGCCTCAGCAGGGCACTCTGCAGGTCCCATGGCCGCTTCTTCTGCACCCCCTATGGGAGGAGGCAAGGGATGAGCGTGGTCCATGCACCAAGTACCTGTGCCCAGGTTCTACCCAGCAGCCTATACCTTGAGCAGCCTTTTGAGCAGTGCCTTATCCCGGTGGAGGTGGGCCGTGTATGAGGTGTAGAGGCCTGTCAAGAGGGCAGAGCTGTGGCCATCCTTCTGGGCCTCCCTCTCACACTCCTGCAGCTCCACTGATGGGTGAAGGTGGATGTCTAGTCTGTCTACAGTTCCATTCCTTTGGTAGAACCTGCACATCTCACCCTACCTACCCCGAACTTTAAGAGACATGCTAAAGAAGACAATGTCTCCCTCTTTAGGACCTTTGAGTGGAAGGAGAGGAAGGCCTGGGAGGCCTACTTGTCACCACTGGGGAATTGGCCAAGTGCAAGGCTCCTCCACAGCAGAGGGAGCTCCAGTCCAAGAGGGGCACAGACCTGGCTTGGTGTCCAGAGTCTTCAGCCTTGAGGGCTTTTTCAGTTTGACCTGCTTAGGAAGATCCCCTGTGAAATATACCCAGTGGCCAGGCCTCAGTGCCACAGCTCTGGCCATGCCTACAGGCTCAGAGGTCACAGATCCCCTAAGGTCCCAAGCTGGTTTCTGAGCCCCTGGATGCCTCACCTGATGTCTTAGGCTCCCCAATTCGGAGGACATGGGGCCAGTGCTGGAGTGTTTTGATAAAGAAAGGGTTTGTGACTCCCAGGACCACGTTTGGTCTAGAGAGAGAAAGAGAGAGAGAAAGCGAAGAGGCAGAGAGAGGCCCGGGGAGGTGGTATAAGAGGGCAGGTGGGAAGGAAGTGTGCTTACGGGGCTTGTGTGCGTGTGGTGAGCTCCTTGAATTCGCTGTCATGGACAGTGAAGTAGGGGCGGAAATCGCAGCAGAACTTGAGGGGCTGCAGGCAGCTGTGGAAATGGGGCAGCAGGAAGCAAGTGAGGTGGGGGCGGCCTACTCCAGCCAGGATAGTCCAGGGGGTGGAGGTGCATACCTGGTCAGGGCCAGCACTAGCTCTGAGGACATGTCGGGTGAGGGTGCCAGAACCACTAGAGGCTCCCCAAGGAGCATAAGCTCCCACAGCATCTGCACATGGGTCAGCACAGGCCGGAAGCACCTGGTGTGGGTAGAGCAGTCTGGGAGGTCAGGTAGGGAGGACTAAGGATTCCTGCCCTGGGTCTCTGCTCTCCTAGCTGCTTCTCCTAGATGGGCAGGTGGTTCTCTGGCGCACAGGTACTCATGAGCACAGGGCACCACCACATCAGAAGACAGTGGTGAGGACATTTGAAGGTGAAGGACATTTGGGCCACCAATACCACCCCATGCTCTGACAGACCACCTGGCTAAAGCTAGCCCTGGGAATGGGGGACTTGACCTAGACCCTGCCTATGAGGGGCTGGCAGTCGTGCTGTAGCCCCGAAAACCTGGTAGGGGCTGCCTGCCCAGACCCTTTTTGTCCCCCTGCACTCACTGCCTTGAGCCAGTAGCCCTGGCTCCTGCTGGGCCCAGGATAGGCTGAAAGCCCAGGCTCCCCTGAACATATCTGGAGAATCAGAGGGGCAGCCTCAGGCAGCAAAAGTCCCCTAATGCCTCTCAGGGCACCTGCCTTCCAAAACCTTCCTGTTCACTTGTGCCTGTTTCTTCTGGGTCAGGCACTGGGCACAGGTTTCCTCTTCTGCACAATTCTCCATCAAAGAACTATCCCAAGGGTCACTCAAGATGGCAGTCCCTCTTTTGGCAGCCCCCACCCTGCATCACACACATGCATACAGCCACTGGTGGGTTTCTCCAAAGCAGCATACAGTACCTTTAGGGCTCACCTGAACAGGTCCAGTTCATGGACACTGGCAAGGACCACTGGGGCTGGCAGCAGGTTCTGACAGGTGGAGGGAGGGTGGGTCAGAGCTAAAGCTCCTTACCTCCCCCGAGCACAGGCTCTGCACTTTGATGTACCACTCTGCTACCCTGGCTTTGCCTGGGTTTGGCCATGCAGCAGAGTAGGCTGGGGAGGCAGAGATGGTACCATACAGCCCAAGAGCAGCACTCAGGCAAAGTCTGGCTCCTCCTCCCTATTCCCCACCTCTTGGGCACACTGCTTCAGAGGACTGGATTCTGGTCTGTCCACTCTGGATGGGATGCGCACCTGGGGAAAAAGGGAGCGACTGCCAGAGGGAGCAGGGTTTCTCCAAACACTCCAGTGGTACTTGCTCCTCAGCCAGCCCTCACCTGGATGACGACTCCCATGACAGGTAGGTTCAGGGTCTGCCCAGGCACAGGGGCTGGCCATTGGTCAATCTCATTACAAACTGTGGACACAGATGGCTAATGTCAGGAGCCCTCCCCAAGGGGAATGTGTCCGCTGTGGCCCACCAGGTACTGCAGCTGAGATGACTGAGACAACAGTCTATGCTGACGGCCACTCACCTGCTTCCAGGCAGGGTGCCAGCTTCTCAAAGTACTCAGGGGCAATCAGGCTTAGCAGTGACTGGAAAAGCCGGACAAAGGGCAGGCGGGACACCAGCACCAAAGACTGCGGTAACACAGAAGGCTCCCAGCTGCAGATGTCACCCCTGCGACTTAAGGTCCTATGGTGACCCTGAAGTCACACATAGAGTTGGCCCACCAGCCCCACAGGAAGGCTGTCCTGGAATGGTCAAACTCAGATCCCAGGATTATGAGACAGAAGAAAGCCCAATGACTGCATCAGAGAATGAGGGCAAATCCCAGATGACAGCAAGGCTGGGCTGGACCTGAGGCCTTCAAGGGAAAATGTGAGGTGGCTAAGCTTTCTGGAACAATCTCCTCAGGGACCAAGCAGCTTTTGCCTTCAGTGCCTGAGTTCAAAACTGAAGTTGTCCTAACCCTGACAGTGAGAAGCCAGTGAGCAGTGAGGAGCAGGGATGTCCTGAGTCTGGGGACAAAAGGGTCTCACATGCCATGCTAGGTAAGGAAGAAGCTGCAAGGAGAGCTGGGCCCAGCAGTGGCCCCTCCCTGGTCCTACTTCCCAGGTGGGCAACAGAAGGGTGGGCACTCCTAAAGCCTTAGGACTCCTAGAAAGCTTCATTGTCCTTTTGCTGCCCACTAATTCCCACCTCTCCACAGCACAACCTTAGAGTGGCAGGCAGCTCACCTTCTGGAAGTAGCCCCTCTTCACAGAGCTGTCCTTCACCTGCCTGAAGTACACGTAGCCAAGGTAGTGTGCTGGCTCCCTCTGGAAGGGAGCTGGGTGTTAAGCATGTCCCACCCAGGCCATCTGGGTAGGGCCAGGATGACAAGAAACAGTCAGGGATTGCTGAGGAAGGAAGCCGGGGGATTCAGGAACCACAGGAACTACTGTCCCTGTGCTCCACAGCCTCCTCTGGCCATTAAGGTGGAGGCCTCCAGGGTTGGACCTGGGAGTCCTTGGCTCAGAAGGTGAGTGGGCAACACCACTCTAGAAACCTCTTTGCTGACACAGCTGATGTGGGGGAGGGGGACAAAGAAAGGAGCCCTGGAAGTCCATGAAGGCTTTTGCTCTTTGTTCAACCTCGTACCCAGCCAGGGAAGGTGCAGTTGCCCAGCCAGGGATGCACGATGCACGATGCACAGGAAGAGCTCCAGGGACTCTAGCAAACCCCAGAAAAGCTGGCCCACCCCCAGAGGACCAGCAGGGTTTGCAGCAGTTGGTAACCTCACCGGATGGGCCTGGCCAGTATCTTTCCTGCCACACAAAGCCCAGGAGCTTGTAAGGGGCTGCTCACAGCAGCCAGGGGCCCTTGGGAGGGGGAAGAAGGACAGACCAGAGAGGCAGCCCACCACTTACCTGCAGTGCCACCGGGGCCATACTGTTGTAGTGCCTATCATCGGCATGCCAAGGGCTCCTTTGCCCTCCACACTGACGCATGCGGAAACTGAACTGAGTGTCCCCGAGGCAGCCTGAGAGGGAGTAGCCCCACCATGCGTGTCAAGATTGGGAGCCCCTCCTGCCACTGCCGGGGGTGAGGGCCACAGAAAAAGGGCCCTGCAGAGCTGGCTTCTGCTGGCATAAATGCCCCTGTGAGGAAACTCAGCCTGAAGGTGGGTTTCCTATGGACTCCTGTCCTGATCCTGCTTACCCCCATCCTGAGGATCTCAGAATGAACTCAGCAAACAAGAAGCACCTTCAATATCCCTATGGGAGCTTAGCTCAGCCATCTAGGGCAGTAGACCAGACACTGGGTAACAGTCAGCAGGGGCAGAAACAGGATGGCCCAGTTCCTGGTGGCCACTATGGTGGGATGAAGAAGACCGAACTCTGCTGGTACATCAGCCCAGAGACATGGCTTTCTGTGTGACTTTGGAGAAGCTAGTGGTCCTGCTGCAGCTTCTCCAGTTCTGAGTATCTCCACTGAGTGGACACCCATCCCTACAATGCTCTGTGCATCACAAGTGGCCTTGATACCTTAGGCCTTGACCCAATCTCTTCAATTCTTGCCCATCACCTCCCCTGCCCCAGAGCCTGCGTCAGAGGTCACCTACCTGAATGCGAGTCAGGAAAGGACAGGTAGCAGATGCTGCTTTTCTGAAACACAAAGATCCTGGTAAGGAGCAGATCACTCCTGGGGGACATCGACTCCCAAGGAGGCCAGGACCTACCTCCTTGTCTGTAAGCTGGAAGTCACTTGGGTACACCAGCTGTAGGGGAAGACAGAGCGCTTGGTGCCTGAGGTTATACCACTCACTAAGGTCAGCTGGGGGATGTGTCCAGGGGCCACAGGTACATGCAGGCTTTCCTCCTGGCCCCTCCCTTGCCTTCCAGCATCCCACTCCCTCCACATACACACTGTCTTCTCTGGATTAGACCTTCCTACTCCTTGCTGATCCCATCTTACCTCCTGTTTTCCAGGCCCTTCTCAGCATGAGGCCAGCACAACTGGGTGGGCTTCCTGACTCCTTTCACACATGGCCGTACCTCACCACCTCCTGTTCAGACTATGGTGAGGCCTCCTTGCCTCTACCAGCTCAGGCAGTTGGTGCTCCACAGCATCAGAAAGGCAATCAGAGCCCACTTACCTCAAGTGGTCACAGGTACCACTTGGCTAGTCCTCTACTTCCCTCACCACCACTCCCAGGTCAGAGGGTCTCAGGCCCTGCTACTTCTTCATATCTTTGCTCAGCTGTCACTTGACCCAGCTGCCACCTTGCCCCATGTTGGGAGCTCCCTGCCAGGTCCTCTTACCCTGTCCCTACTTGATCATATTCACCTACCCTCCAGGACAGGGCAAGAGTTCGCTTGTTTCCATGACCTCTGAGAACTACAGGGCCTAACTGGTGACAGCCCTAAACGAATGGATCAGTGGATTGCTCCTTGCTTTGGCTTACGTTGGCTTTCTGAAGGAGGGGTTACATGAAATAGGTCTCCTCCTGTCTGCTGGCCTCCTTCTCATCCTCCAGGACTTACTTAGCTAAGCCTGTTCAAGTCTCCTGGAGGTATCCTGTGTCTTTTGCATCCCTGCACCACGCACAGTCCTGGGCTTCACAAGACTCAGCCAAGCTTAGCTGTGAATGACTGTAGTGCATTGTGTTCCCTGATAGTCTGAAGGACTCCACTCTTCCCTAAGGTTTCCAGGGAAGGTAGGAAAGGCAAAAGGCAAATCTGATGAGGGTCATGGATGGGGCTGAGCGACCCATGGACTCATTGCTGATTTCTGCACACATTTAATGTTCGACAGGGGCCCAGGTCACTGTTGTGAAGCATTTCAGAGGTGGCCCTGGGTCTCCTGCACTCAGCAAGCTGCACTCCAACATCAGCTGCCCCCTAGCTATGCAGCCTCAACAAAGGCTCAGGAGCCCAAGCCCACAGCCTTTAACAGTACTTGCCTAAATTAACTTTCTGAATGATTATGTTTTAGGCAACTAAGACATGAGAATGCCTGCAGAAAAGATCTCTTAACTTCTAATTTTAGGAGTAACAATTTGGACAATGGAAAGTGAGCTCTGTAAGCCAGAGCAAATCATTTTACCTACATGTACTCAGGCCCCCTGTGGCAGTGTGCAATGGTGTACCTGGTGGGGACCATGTGCAGTAAGGATGAGTTCTCCACAGAGAGTGCTGAGTGGGTACTGTGCCCAAAGCACCCTGGAATCCTTTTTTTTTTTTTTTTGTGGTACTGGGGTTTGAACTCAGGGCCTACACCTTGAGCCATTCCACCAGCTCATTTTTGTGATGAGTTTTTTCGAGATAGGGTCTCTATTTGCCTGGGCTGGCTTCACACCATGATACTCCTGATCCTCCTGATCTCTGCCTCCTGAGTAGCTAGGATTACAGGCATAAGCCACCAATGCCCAACTGCCCTGGAACCCTTAATAAAAATTATGCTAGCCAAACTCAGGGCCTCACACTTGCTAGGCAGGGCTCTTACAGCTTGAACTATACCGCCAGCCTCTCTCTCTCTCATGGGTTTGGTTTTTTTTTTTTTTTTTTTTTTTGTGGTGCTGGGGTTTGAACTCAGGGCCTATACCACCACTCCAACCAGCCCTTTTTTATGAAGGGTTTTTTCAAGATAGGGTCTCCAAACTATTTGCCTGGGTTGGCTTCGAACCATGATCCTCCTGATCTCTGCCTCCTGAGTAGTTAGGATTACAAATGTGAGCCACCTGTGCCCATCTCTCTCATGGTTTTTAAGACAAGGTCTCCCATCTAGCTCAGGCTGGCCGGAGCTCACAATCCTTCTGTCTCAGCCTCCCAAGTACTGGGATTAAACCACACCCAACTGGCATTTTCATGTGCACCTGGAGGAAGAGAAGCTACTCCTATGGATGGGTGGAGTGGAGACTTGCAGGCCAGGGGAAGACAGTATCAAAGGCCTCAGGCCAGGCCCAGCTGCACACAACTGGTGACCATATGCTCAAGGCAAGTAAAGCAGGAGGCCTAGAGGCAAAGCAGGGATTCACAGGGTCTGGATCTGATTCTAAGTGATTAAGGAGTGTTTGGGGGACAGTTAAGAGGGGTGACATTGCAGACAGCAGCAGGAGACAATGGATCCAAGATCCTTATTGCAGAACTGGAGGGAGGGGACATGGAGGGTGGACTTGAGTACAGGAGGTTATCGTCGACTCCACGGGGAAAGGGGCAGAAGAGATGTAGCCGAGGGTACCGCAATGGATACACAGTCAGGCCTATCTCCCACTGCCTTTCCTTCCTTTGCCTGGGGTGCGCTCCTGGACCCCTGAAGAAAGGGCACCTTTTTAGGAGGAGGAAGACTACATGCTGTCAAAGGTCAGCCCGAGGGTACAACGTGTGCAGTGGGGAGCCTAAAAGGCTCCGAACCAGGTAGGAAGACAATCAGCAAAGCAGTAGGACCTGCCTCTGTGTGCGTGTGTGTGGTGGTGGGGTGGGAGGAATAAGAGTGGAGGGCAGGCTCTGGAAGAGGGACCACTGAGAAAGGGAAGGGCTTCGGAGGGGCAGGGCTCTGGAGAGGGAAAGGACGCTGGGAAGGGGATGGGCGGGACCTGCGTGGGGAAGGGCACAGACGCGAGAGGCGGCACGAGGGAGGGGGGTAGTGGAGGGAAGAAAAGGATGGGAGAGGCGTTAGGGGTGCGGGGCAGGCGAGGCACGAAGGTGGGGCCACAGGGAGGGGAGGGGCCTGGGGAAGGAAGTGGAAGGGCGCGGGGGAAGGCTGGGAGGGGAGGCCCGCGGGCGTCCGCTCACCTCGAGAGCCTGGCCCAGTTCCAGGTCGAAGGTGACTACACACACGCACTCCAGCCAGGCGGAGAATCGCTCCCAGGGAGCCTCAGGTGTCCGCATTGCGCGGCCGGAGGACGTGGGCCCGGCCGCACCGAGTCCGCCGCCGGCCCGCCGAGATCCGGCGCCCGCCCGCCCCTCCATCGCGGCAGCCGCGCGTTGCCAGGGAACGCGAGTGCTCTCGGGGCCCGCCCCGGAGCAGTAGAGCAGCCGTTACGGGCCTGAGCGGCCCAGGTGCAGCCGCGCGCGCCCCCTGGCGCCGGAGGAACTCCTGCCGCGAGATGTCGAGAGCGCACCAGTGAGAAGGGCCGGCGCGGGCCAGAGCGGCGGGCGCCCGCGGGCGGGACTTCCGGGAAGTTGCGGATCCGGTGGCCGCGGTAGGCGACCAGAGGCCAGCTGCCCCTGGGTCGTCGTGCCTCTCGGTTAGGTTCGTCGGAACGCCAGACTCTGCGCACGCAGCAGCGAGTAGATGACGTCCCCCACCACCGAACTTCATCTTTATTCAGCGCCATCCCAGCCGCGTGGTGAGCCGGCTGAGTTGGCGTGTCCTTCAGCGACTTTCGCCCCGGGGCTGGCATGCGCACCGCTGGCGACACGGCCGGGGCTTCGGCCCCAGAATGTGGTCTCCAGGGTCTGGGCCCCAGCACCGCGGCCGGGCACAGGATGGCGAGTGTAGAGCCCAGAGGCAATAGTAACAGGTGTACTGTTTTAGTACACCTAAAACCCCCTCCCTCCCTCCCTCCCTTCCTAAGGTTGCAGCAACATCACCCACGTCTTCAGTGGTGTTTTCACTCATTCGTGGACTGGCGGGAGGGCCAGGTTGCTTTCCAGCTCTGGCAATACCTAGGGAAGACATGGTGAAACCAGAGTTTTGGACACAAGGTCCCAGATCCTGAGATTCTATATTCTAGGACCTGCCACCCGCCCCTCATGGCCAAGGAAAGAGGCGTGGTGAATGCCGTAGGGAGAGGCAGAGTAAGCATTCAGCTCCTCTCCAGCCATCTTCAGGGGACAGGGTTGAGTTACAGGTTTAAATGGACAAAAGAACTGGGGGTGGGGACAGGGGTGTGCATAGTGGAACAGTTAAGTCACAGGTGTGGTCTGGTTGTTAATTGTCTCAGACTTTGTTCTGGGAGAAGTTCTGGAGTTACCTGGAGCCAGTCAGGTGGTCCATCCAAAGGAAGGTCTGTTGGGTATAGTTTCTGTCCCTTGCCATGAAGATGTTGTCTGTCTTTCCTGGATGCAGAGAATGGCTAAAAGCAAAGAAAGATAGAAAATGGAGGCAGGGATGCCAAGCTTCTCCTGTTTTTAGTTAAGTCTTGGGCCCAAGAAAGGAGTCAGTGCTTTTCAGCAAAACCAGTTTAAACTCCTCTTACAATGGGAGTGGACTTTCAGAATGGTAATGTCAGGAAGATCCTGTTTTGCCAAGGAAGTCAGACCTCATTGCCCTCTGCACAATTTTTCAACCACTTCCCATGTCAGAGCCTCTCAATAAGAAAGAAAAAAAAAAAAAGAAAAGAAAAGCAGTGGGAAAGACAGATTAGCAACCCCCCTCCCCCAATTGCTTTGACCTAGAAGTGATGTGCTTATAGTATATCAGCCAAAATTCGTTAAGTGGTGCCAGCTAGGGAAATGCACATGGCTATTTGATAAAGCTACAAAATCATTCTTTAGAGTTACCCTATTTTGTTGAATTCGATATGGCCTGGGGCCGTACACCTCCTACCCCCCCTTTTCTTTTTTCTCCTCATGATAACAGGGTTTTGAGCTCAGGGCCTTGAGCTATGCCCTCCAGCTTTATTTTGCTTTAATTATTTTTCAGATAAAGTCTTGTGTTTTTGCCAGGGAGTGAGTGGGTTAGCTTCCTCAAACCAGTATCTTCCTGCTTCTGCCACTGTGTAACTAGAATGACAGGCTTGTGTCACCACGCCTGGTTTGTTTTACTGAGATGGGGTTTTCCTAACTTTTCCTGGGAGATGGAGATCGGATTACCTGTGGTTTCTGAGTATTTGGGATCAGGGCATGTGCCATCTCACCTAGCCATCTCGCCCAGCTGCATTACCCCCTGTCCTGTTGTTTAAATTCAGAGCTTCACTCTTAGCGCTGGAGCCACTCCACCAGCCATTTTTTGTAAGGAGTTTTTTTAAGATAGGGTCTCCTGAACTATTTCCCTGGGGCTGGCTTCAAACGGCAGTCCTCCTGACTGAGTAGTTAGGATTACAGGCACAAACCCCCAGTGCCTGGCTCTGGTTTTTTTTTTTTTTTTTTTTTTGCGAAAGAGTCTCCACTCACTTTGCTCAGGCTGGCTTCCACCTGGGATGCTCTTGCTTCCATTTCCTGAGTAGCTGAGATTACAGGCCTGTACTATTACTCTGGGCTTCAAGAGGCCCTTATTTAATTTTTTTTTTGGTGGGACTGGGATTTGAACTCAGGGCTTTACACTTGCAAAGCAGACCCTCTACCACTTAAGCCATGCCTCCAGTTCTATTATTCTATAAACAACTAAGAAAACTACTACCAGTTGTATGATCATTGTTACTTAACTAGGCTCATTTTGTCCACCAGCAGTATTATAGTAGCTGAAAGGACAAAATTTGCAAATGAGTTTGACAAGGTGGCCAAGTGTGGAGATGGGAAAACAGGTCTCAGATCTGTCTCCCCAGTTGAGTTTGCTGACTTTTATGGGCCAAGACACGGAAAGAATTGAGGTTAGGAAATAGTTGAGCTGAGCATTCAGTAATAGACTTCATTAACTGTTACCATTATAACCCACAAGTGAGAGGTGCTATCTGTACCTCTAAAATTGATTTTTGAAGTCAAACAAGTACCTAACAGCAGGTGAAGCAGATTGTCTAGAGGGATTATTCAGAAGTGAACATGCTGGGGCTATAGCTCGGTTGTAGAACACTTGCCTAGCATGAATGAAGCCTTGGATTAGATCCCTAGCACTGCAAGAAAAGAAAGGGGGGAAAAAAAAAGCGGGTTTAAATCCATAATTTATTCATATTTGCCCTTGGCTTCATCATGAGTTATCACGTTTTCAAACATTCTATTATGTTCAAACATACTGAAAAGACAAACTGTCCAATAACCAAAGTACCCAACAAAGTTTTGTATTTTGGGTGTGTTGAGACCCAGGACCAACAAAGTATTAATTATAGACTCTACGTTTATAATTAATGCTTTGTTACATGTATTTAATTTCAGGTGCTCTACCACTCAAGCCACATCTCCAGCCCATTTTGCTCTAGTTTTTTGGAGATGGGGATCTTAAAACTATTTGCTGGGCTGGCCTCAAACCTCGATCCTCCTGCTTTCAGCCTGTCAAGTAGCTAGGATTATAGATGAGCCACCAATGCCCAGCTTCTGCCTTTTACTCACCATGGTCTCAGATCCATTTGTGGTGCATTTCATTAGTTCATTTCTTTTTTTTCAGGGAGTGGGTGGTACTGGGGCTTGAACTCAGGGCTTTGCACTAGTTCATCCCCTTTACTTCTGGGTAGTCTTTTGCTTTGTTTATTCATTCTCCTGTGGACCGATATCTGGGCTCTTTACAGGTTTTGGTGACGATAAAACTACTATGAAGTTCCCTGTAAAAAGTCCTTCTGTGAAGGACATTTTCATTTCTCCTGGGAATATCTAGGGACTGAGTTCATGTGGCATAGCCTAGGTATATGTTTAGCTTTTCTCAAAGCAGCCATATTTTTTAAAAAGCTCCTTTCCTACCAAGGATGCATGAGTTGTTTGTCCCACATACTTGTCAGCATTTGGTGTTTCCAACTTTTGTGATTTTAGCCAATGCAGTGGGTGGGTAGTGATATCTTATTGTGGTCTTAATATTGAATTTACCTGGTAACTGTTGAGTGTTTTTTTTTCCTGTGCTTGTTGTAGGCCATCAATTGTAGGATATATTCTGATTTCAGGATTAAGTTGTGAAACAAAATGAAATACAATAACTCCTTTGTGCCTATTTTCAATCTCTGCTCATACTCCTAGCCCAGACATGTATTGCTTTGCCTTGTATCTATAGTTTTGCCTTTTCTCAAAATTGCATATGAATGTAATGTCCAGTGTGTAGTGGTAGGCCAAGTAATAAACCCCCAAAGATGTTTATATCCTAATCCCTGCACCATATGAATTTGTTATCTTACATGGGATAAAAGAGACTTTGCACATGTGAGTTATTTAATGGTTTTGAGATGGGGACTTCATCCTGGGTTATTTAGGCGGCTCCAAAGAAAGTCCTTTTAAAAGGGAGGCAGGAGGATTAGAGTCAGAGAAGGCAATGTAATGATGGAATTGGACAGAAAGAGATTGCTGGCTTTGAAAATAAAGGCCAGGCTCTGGTGGCTCATGCCTGTAATCCTAGCTACTCAGAAAGCAGAGATCAGGAGGATCATGGTTCGAAGCCAGCCCAGGGAAATACTTAGAAAGAATTTATGTCAGAAATACCATCACAGAAAGGGCTGGCGGAGAGGCTCAATGTGAAGGCCCTGAGTTCTAGCTCCAGTACTACAAAAAAAAAAAAATATATATATATATATATAAATATATAAGTAAAAATGAAGAAGGGACTAGGAACAACTGAAAAAGGCAAAAAATCAGGTTCTCCCCAGAGCTTCCAGAGGGAAGCTGTAGCCTTGATGTTAGTCCCATTGGACTTTAATTTTTGACTTCTAGAAATATGTTTATATTACGCAACTAAGTTTGTGGTGATTTGTTACAGCAGCCTCAGGAAACTAACATGCAATTTATCATACAATGTATTTTTCTGCCTGGTTTCTTGCACTTAACATGTATCATTGTATAGATACTTGACATTTTCTTTATCCATGTACCAAATGATGGACATTTGGATTGTGTCTAGCTTTCGACTATTAATAATTCTGAGCCAGGCACGAGTGGCTCATATTTGTAATCCTGGCTACTCAGGAGGCAGAGATCAGAAGGATTGCCATTCAAAGCCAGCCTGAGCAAAAATAGTTTTCAAGACCCTATCTCAAAAAAAAAAAAAAAAAAAAAATCCCCAAAAAGGGCTGGTGGAGTACCCAAGGTGTAGGCCCTGACTTCAAAACCCTAGTACCACAAAATCAATAAATAAAAGAGTAAGTCTGCTAGATATATGTATGTATTAGCCTTTGTGTGAACATGTTTTACTTCCTCTTGAGTAGATACCTAGGAGTGAAAGTGTTGTGTGGTAAATATATATATATATATTTTTTTTTTTCTTTGTTTTATTTTGTTTTTTATTTCTTTGGTTTTTTTACCTTTATTCTTGTGCTGGATGTAAAAGGTAAATTGTTCCATTTACATAGGTTGTTACACTGCATCAAATATATCACACATGAACTTACCCCCTCTACTGTCCTCCTTTATCCCTCCTCCCCCGATTCCTGGTACGGTTTCAACAGGTATCATTTTTGTGTAAGTATGTATTTAACATGTTAAAAAATTGTCAGACCCTGTCTCAAATCAAAACAAAAAATATATTTGGGGATCAAGTCCTTTATTTAATACATAATTTATAAATATTTATTCCATTGTGTAGCTTTGTCTTTTATTTTTCTTTTCTTTTTTTTTTTAATTTTTATTTTATTCATATGTGCATACAATGTTTGGGTCATTTCTCTCCCCCTTCCCCCACCCTTACCCCCTCCCTCTCCCCCCCCACCCCCTTGCTACCCCACGGAAACTATTTTGCCCTTACCTCTAATTTTGTTGAAGAGAGAATATAAGCAATAATAGGAAGGAACAAGGGTTTTTGCTGGTTGAGATAAGGATAGCTATACAGGGAGTTGGCTCACATTAATTTCCTGTGCGCGTGTGTTACCTTCTAGGTTAATTCTTTTTTTTTTTTTTCTTTTTTCTTTTATTATTCATATGTGCATACAAGGATTGGTTCATTTCTCCCCACTGCCCCCACCCCCTCCCTTACCACCCGCTCCGCCCCCTCCCTCTCCCCCCCCCAATACCCAGCAGAAACTATTTTGCCCTTATCTCTAATTTTGTTGTAGAGAGAGTATAAGCAATAATAGGAAGGAACAAGGGGTTTTGCTGGTTGAGATAAGGATAGCTATACAGGGCATTGACTCACATTGATTTCCTGTGCGTGTGTGTTACCTTCTAGGTTAATTCTTTTTGATCTAACCTTTTCTCTAGTTCCTGGTCCCCTTCTCCTATTGGCCTCAGTTGCTTTAAAGTATCTGCTTTAGTTTCTCTGTGTTGAGGGCAACAAATGCTATCTAGTTTTTTAGGTGTCTTACCTGTCCTCACCCCTCCCTTGTGTGCTCTTGCTTTTATCTTGTGATCAAAGTCCAATCCCCTGTTGTGTTTGCCCTTGATCTAATGTCCACATATGAGGGAGAACATACGATTTTTGGTCTTTTGGGCCAGGCTCACCTCACTCAGAATGATGTTCTCCAATTCCATCCATTTACCAGCGAATGCTAACATTTCGTTCTTCTTCATGGCTGCATAAAATTCCATTCCAAGAAAATACCACATTTTCTTGATCCATTCGTCAGTGGTGGGGCATCTTCGCTGTTTCCATACCTTGGCTATTGTGAATAGTGCCGCAATAGTCTTTTATTTTTCTTAGTGGTGTCTTTTATTTGTTGTGCTTTTGAGCTAGAGTCTAACCATGTTGCTAAGCTAGCCCTGAACTCCTGGGCTCAAGAGACCCTTCTTCCTCAACCTACCCCAGTTCTGGGATTATAGGCATGTGCCATCATGCCCAGCTATTAATGGCATCTTTTTTTTTTTTCAAACTGGGGTTTGAACACAAGGCCTTCACCTTGAGCCACCCCACCAGCCCTTTGTGTGATGAGTTTTTTTTGAGATAGGGTTTCTCGAACTATTTGCCTGGAGTTGGCTTTGAACCACAATCCTCCTGATCTCTACCTCTTGAGTAGCTAGGATTACAGGCATGAGCCACTGGCACCCAACTAATGGCATCTTTTGAAGAGCAAAAAAAAAAATTAATTTTGCTATGCACAATAGCACAAGCCTGAAGTCCCAGCTACTCAGGAGGCAGAGGCAGGAAGATTGCTTGAATCATGGAATTCAAGAGCAGGCAACATAGTGAGAGCCTGTCTCAGCAATGACAAAATTTAATTTTGATGAAATCTAATTTATCAACTTTTTTCATGGATTACGCTTTTGGTGTCATAGCTAAGAAGTGTTTTCTTAACCTAAGGTCCTAATAATTCCTGTTATGTTTCTTCTATTTCTGCAATGCTGGGGATGGACGCCAGGACCTTTTGCATGCCAGGCAAGCATTTGCCACCAAGCCACAACCCCAGCTCCCTTGTGGGTTTTGGGTTTTTTTTTTTTTTTTTTTTTGCCTTACGGCACTAGCTGAAACCTTGTGCAATACAGAATCAAAATGGAGAAAGCAGACATCATTGCCTCATTTACAATCTTAGCAGAAAAGCCAGAAATCTTTCATTAAATATGTTAGACTATATATTTCCATAGATAGCTTCTTTGAAATTGAGAAAGTTTCCATCTATTCCTAGTTTGTTGAGGGTATTTATCATAAATAGGCATCAGATTTTGTCAAATACCTTGAGTTTCAGGTGCTTCAACCTGTATTCCTTGACATAATCCTCACTATACTTGGCAGATTGCCTTCTTAAAAAAAATTTTTACTTATTTATTTTTGCAGTACTGGGGTTTGAACGCAGGGCCTACACCTTGAGCCAGTCCACCAGACCTTTTTTGTGAAGGGTTTTTTCAAGACAGAGAACTATTTGCCCCACTGGCTTTGAACCTCAGTCCTTCCAATCTCTGCCTCTTGAGTAGCCAGGATTACAGGCGTGAGCCACTGGTGCCCCTCGAATGTCCTCATTATTTGTTGTTGGATTTTGCTCTGCAGCTCTTCATTTCCACAGGTTTGAGTGAACATGTAGCTTACTTCCTTTTTAGCTTGAATTCCTGATAGGGTGGTTCTGCTACAATGCATTTTTATTAGCATGTTTTAATTATACAAATTAAAGGGTTTAACTGACATTTCCATTCATCCATATGTCCATGTATTTTTTTTTTCTTTTTGGCAGTACTGGGGTTTGAACTCAGGGCCTCATACTTGCCAGGCAAGTGCTGTACCACTTGAGCCACTCCACAAGCCCAAATTCATGTATTTTGCTTTGATCTCATCTGCCCTCCCTTTCACCCTCTCTTCCCCCTTTTCTCCTCTCCCTGGCCCCTGGCCCCTGGCCCCAGTCTCTTAATAGTCTCTCTTCTACTTTCAGGTCTTTTTGTTGTCATTTGTCTTTGCATATGAGATAATAAAAAATGTGGTACTTGTCTTTCTGCACTTGAGTTATTTTGCTCAGCACGATTTCTTTCAGTTCCATCCATTTTCCTGCAAGTAACAGGCTGAATGACAATCCATTGTGTATTGTGTATTTATACCACATTTTCTTCATCCACTAATCTGTTGATTGATGCAGATTCTGCATCTTGGCTGTTGTGAACAGTACTGCATGAACATGAATGTGCAGGAGTCTCTTGTATGCTAGTTCCATTTACTTCAGATATGTACCCAGGAGTGGTAAAGACAGATCTGCAATGCATTTTCTCTGGTGTGCCAGGAATGTCTATCTTGCTATCATTTTTTCTCTGTACATTTCATGTTTTCCCTTAAAAAAAAAAAATCTTGGTTTTTTTTTTTTTTTTTTTTTTGTGGTACTGGGGTTTAAACTCGGTCTACACCTTGAGCCAGTCCTTTTTTGTGATGGGTATTTTCAAGATAGAGTCTCTTATATTTGCCCAGATTGGCCTCGAACCGTGATCCTCCACATCTCTGCCTCCTGAGTAGCTAGGATTACAGGCATGAGCCACAGTGCCCTTCTAGGCTTGACATAGGTCAGGGCTGCCGTCACTGAGAAGGAGGCAATGACTAATGATCTAGGAGACAAGACAGCAAGCATAGGAACTAAGGTAGGAGCCTGGAAGGATGCAAGGGCAGTGTGAGCTGGAGCCAAATGAAATGAGTTAAGGGACAGCAGGTCACACACTACCTTCTGGACAAAGGTCCTTGCTTCATCCTGTTTGAGCCCGAGCTCCTAGGAGACGAGGTCCGTTTTGACCTATTTTAACTGGATTCCTCTGGGTGCTATGCTGAGTGGCCTACAACAAATACACCAGGATAACAGTAGGGAGTCCATTTGTAGGCTGTTGTGAGACAAGTGAGAAAAAGAGCAGGCTACATATTGAAGTGGAGGGTACAGGTTTTTCCTTTCT
Source organism: Castor canadensis (assembly GCF_047511655.1). Classification (NCBI taxonomy): domain Eukaryota; kingdom Metazoa; phylum Chordata; class Mammalia; order Rodentia; family Castoridae; genus Castor; species Castor canadensis. The sequence continues at coordinate 158,584,594 of NC_133393.1, forward strand.
CTTTCTCTCTCTGTCTCCTCTCTTCCCTCTCTCTCCTCTCTTTTCTTCTCTTTTTTGGTAATATTGGGAGATGGAACCCAGGGCCCTGCATGCTAGGCAAACAAAAAACCACTGAGCAACATCCCCGGCCTGAGAGGTATAGGTTTGCTGATGTTTCACTGTGGGTGAGAGAAGAGCCACTTTCTCTGGCAACCTAGGGACTCTGCTTGAGCACAGGTGCAGTGCAAGGTCAGGCAGAGGACTGCACATGCTCCAGGCTGCCGCAAGGCAGGTGGACATCGGCATTTGGTGCCTCCACCCAAATCCCCACTCTCGCAGCACCTCCAGATTCAGTAGCGGTGAGCCTGCCCAGCTTCCGCCGCCCCTTGGTGAGCACCCAATCCCACCTTCCGGAAGTTCCTAAATGGAACTTGCTAGAAACCGGCCCTTTCAGATGGAGTGGGGTTGCTCGGCGGAAGCCTCTCCAAAGACAGTTTGCTAGAAAGCCCGGCAGGCTGTTGCCGGGGAAAGTGGCTGGGCGCCGGGTGTGACCGACCACCAGAGGACACCGCGCACGGGAGGTCCAGGTGTCCCAACCCACAGCGAGCCCTGGGACAGAAACCCTTTCCACCGTGCGGCCTCTCTCCGGCGCCCTCTGCTGACAAGGTACGGTAGTGCCAGCTCAAAGCAAAAATGTTGGAAAGGCCCAGATGGAGCTTTCTCCCTCCCTCCGCCCTCGCCTCTCTCTACCCCTTCCCATTTTTCAGACAACCTTTTGCCATGTAGCCCAGGTTGGTCTCGAACTCTCGATGCTTCTGCCTCCGCCTCCCGAGTGCTTGGGACTACAGGCGTGCTCCAGCATGCCAGGCTGCATTTGCACCGATACCACTGGTGAGCTTGCAGGTGAGAAGCAGTAAATCTTAAGTGGCCTAAGTGTTGAGATGTTCCTTCCATGTTCCATTTCTTTTTCCGGAATCTTCCCACGCTTCACGCTGCTACTGGAAATAATCCTCATTTTAGAGATTAAATTGGCCTGGCGCCGGTGGCTCACGCCTATAAAACCCTTCACAAAAATGGGCCTGGTGGGGCTGGGATGTAGCTCGGTGGTACAGCGCTTGCCTAGCATGCGTGAGGCCCTGGGTTCGATCCCAGCACCAAAAAAGAAAAGACAAAAAAAAAAAAAAAAAGGGCCTGGTGGAGTGGCTCAAGGTGAAGGGTTTGAGTTCATGCCCCAGTACCAAAAAAAAAAAAAAAAATTGAATTGATTCCAACAGATTCCCCCCCACCCCCAGGGCCTTCACACTGAGCCGTTCCACCAGTCCCATCCCCCCCCTTTTTTTTTTTGTGATAGGTTTTTTTCGAGATGAGGGTCTCGTGAACTGTTTGCTAGGGTTAGCTTTGAACCGGGATCCTACTGATCTCTGCCTCCTGAAGAGCTGGGATTACAGGTGTGAGCCACCGATGCGCGCCCCAACAGATACTATTTGATGTGTAAAACACTGCAAAAAACTGTGGGGCACCTGGAAAAAACGACATCTGGTGGCTGCCAGCCCAGATCGGAAACAGAACACCGAGGGCACGCACCTGGTGTGGCCGCTGCGTGCTGCTTTTTAGGGTGTCCATGCACGCGCCCAGCGTTTCTAGCTGGAGACCCAGGAGGGAGAGACTCCAGGCTGCTCATGGGCGGCCCCGTTCTTCCGTCTGCCCCGCCCCCGCCCCCGGGCTCCGCCCCCGGCCGCGCGCGCGCGCAGCCCCACGCGGAGGCCCCGCCCCCCGAGCGCGCGCGCTCCCGCGTAGCCGCCGCCATTTTGGGGCGATCTGAGGCTTCCGCGGTCCCGTGCTGTCGGCCCGCCCCGCTCGTGTCCGAAGGCGCCGCGCCCCGGGCCGGGCCCATGTGCGTGCGGCCCGCCTCAGGCCGCCCGGGCTTCGCCTCTGCCAGCGCCCTGGCCTCCGTCCGGGCCTCCAAAGAGCCACCGCGACCCCCGGCCCTCCAGGCAGGTGAGTGCAGCCGTCGCTGGTCGCTTCCTGTGGCCCTACGCGGGAAAGGACCCCAGTTGTCAGTCAGCGTCCCGCGGACAGTCAGTGCCCTCCCGACAGTCAGTGACCAGTGGGCCGTCAGTCACCATCCTCCTGTCAGTCAGAGTCCTGTCAGTCAGCGTCCTCCTGTCAGAGTCCTTCTGTCAGTCAGAGTCCTTCTGTCAGTCAGTCTTGTCAGTCAGCGTCCTCCTGTCAGTCAGCATCCTCCTGTCAGTCAACACCCTCCTGTCAGTCAGAATCCTTCTGTCAGTCAGCGTCCTCCTGTCAGCCTCCCTTCAGTCAGCATCCAACTGTCAGTCAGCGTCCTCCTGTCAGTCAGCGTCCTCCTGTCAGAGTCCTTCTGTCAGTCAGAGTCCTTCTGTCAGTCAGCACCCTCCTGTCAGTCAGCATCCTTCTGTCAGTCAGTCTTGTCAGTCAGCGCCCTCCTGTCAGTCAGCGTCCTCCTGTCAGAATCCTTCTGTCAGTCAGCATCCTCCTGTCAGCCTCCAGTCAGTCAGCATCCAACTGTCAGTCAGTGCCTTCCTGTCAGTCAGCGTCCTCCTGTCAGAGTCCTTCTGTCAGTCAGAGTCTTGTCAGTCAGTGTCCTCCTGTCAGTCAGCACCCTCCTGTCAGTCAGCATCCTCCTGTCAGTCAGAATCCTTCTGTCAGTCAGCGTCGTCCTGTCAGTCAGAGTCCTCCTGTCAGTCAGCGTCCTCCTGTCAGTCAGCGTCCTCCTGTCAGTCAGCATCCTCCTGTCAGCCTCCAGTCAGTCAGCATCCAACTGTCAGTCAGTGCCCTCCTGTCAGTCAGCGTCCTCCTGTCAGAGTCCTTCTGTCAGAGTCCTTCTGTCAGTCAGAGTCTTGTCAGTCAGTGTCCTCCTGTCAGTCAGCACCCTCCTGTCAGTCAGAGTCCTTCTGTCAGTCAGTGTCCTCCTGTCAGCGCCCTCCCGTCAGTCAGCATCCAGCTGTCAGTCAGTGCCCTCCTGTCAGTCAGAGTCCTTCTGTCAGTCATTGTCCTCCTGTCAGCATCCTCCTGTCAGTCAACACCCTCCTGTCAGTCAGAGTCCTTCTGTCAGTCAGTGTCCTCCTGTCAGCACCCTCCCGTCAGTCAGCATCCAACTGTCAGTCAGAGTCCTGTCAGTCAGCGTCCTCCTGTCAGTCAACACCCTCCTGTCAGTCAGAGTCCTTCTGTCAGTCAGTGTCCTCCTGTCAGTGCCCTCCCGTCAGTCAGCATCCAACTGTCAGTGCCTTCCTGTCAGTCAGAGTCCTTCTGTCAGTCAGCATCCTCCTGTCAGTCAACACCCTCCTGTCAGTCAGAGTCCTTCTGTCAGTCAGCGTCCTCCTGTCAGCGCCCTCCCATCAGTCAGCATCCAACTGTCAGTGCCCTCCTGTCAGTCAGCGTCGTCCTGTCAGTGTCCTCCTGTCAGCGCCCTCCCATCAGTCAGCATCCAACTGTCAGTCAGTGCCCTCCTGTTAGTCAGCGTCCTCCTGTTAGTCAACACCCTCCTGTCAGCATCCTCCTGTCAGCCTCCCGTCAGTCAGTACCCGGTGGATCGTCAGCGTCCTGTCAGCACTCTCCCGTCAGTCAGCATCCAACTGTCAGTCAGAGTCCTTCTGTCAGTCAGCGTCCTCCTGTCAGTCAACACCCTCCTGTCAGTCAGAGTCCTTCTGTCAGTCAGTGTCCTCCTGTCAGCGCCCTCCCATCAGTCAGCATCCAACTGTCAGTCAGTGCCCTCCTGTCAGTCAGCGTCCTCCTGTTAGTCAACACCCTCCTGTCAGTCAGCATCCTCCTGTCAGCCTCCCGTCAGTCAGTACCCAGTGGATCGTCAGCGTCCTGTCAGCACTCTCCCGTCAGTCAGCATCTAACTGTCAGTCAGCGTCCTCCTGTCAGTCAGAGTCCTTCTGTCAGTCAGTGTCCTCCTGTCAGTGCCCTCCCATCAGTCAGTACCCGGTGGATCGTCAGCGTCCTGTCAGCACTCTCCCGTCAGTCAGCATCCAACTGTCAGTCAACACCCTCCTGTCAGCATCCTCCTGTAAGCCTCCTGTCAGTGCCCTCCTGTCAGTCAGCATCCAACTGTCAGTCAGCATCGTCCTGTCAGTCAGAGTCCTTCTGTTAGTCAGTGTCCTCCTGTCAGCGCCCTCCCATCAGTCAGCATCCAACTGTCAATCAGCGCCCTCCTGTCAGTCAGAGTCCTTCTGTTAGTCAGTGTCCTCCTGTCAGCGCCCTCCCATCAGTCAGTACCCAGTGGACCGTCAGCGTCCTGTCAGCACTCTCCTGTCAGTCAACACCCTCCTGTCATTCAGCATCCTCCTGTCAGCCTCCTGTCAATCAGTGCCCTTCTGTCAGTCAGCATCCTCCTGTTAGCCTCCTGTCAGTGCCCTCCTGTCAATCAGCATCTTCTTGTCAGTCAGAACCCTCCTATCAGTCAGCATCCTCCCATCAGTCAGAACCCTCCTGTCAGAGGCCTCCCATCAGTCAGCACCCTCCTGTCAGTCAGTGCCCAGTGGACAGTCATGCCCTCCCATCACTCAGCACCTTCCTGTCAGTCAGTGCCCTGTCAGTTAGCATCCTTCTGTCAGTCAGCGCCCTCCTATCAGTCAGCACCTTCCTGTCAGTCAGCATCCTCCCTCCCACAGACAATTAACGCCTTGAGAACATTTAGCTCCCCAACAGTCACTGCCTTCTAGTCATTCATCACCCCACAGTCAGTGCCTTCCCATCAGTCATCACCCTGTGGACATTCAGTGCCCTCCCATCAGTCATCGCTCTCTGGTCAGTCAGTGCTCTGTCAGCATTATGTTGGCATCTCATCAGCAACCCCATCAATCAGCACCTTGTCAGTCATTGCTCTCCTCATCAGTCAGTGCCCATCAGCCAATGCCCCCTCAATCAGCCAAAAGCTCCCCATTCAATGTTTAAGCACCTCAGCTAGCGCCGCCCCCTCCATCAGCCAGTATCCCCTGTCAGAGACCCTCTTACCCCACTGGGTAAGGTCCCCAGAGTTGATGCCCCTTTCCCCTGTAATGGCCTTTACTCCCACCAGTACTCTCCCTGTCAGTCCCAGCTGTCAGGGGCTATCAGCAACTCACCCCACTAGTCAGTGACAACATATGCCTGTCAGTAATCTCTGTTGATGTCCCATCTCTTGAGTGCCCACCCCAGCCTATCAGTGGCCGCCTTGTCAGCACACCCCACGCCCAAAGTGTCTCCTCTCTGCCTATCAAGGTCTCTCTTCACTGTCAGTGTCTGTGAAAGCAGCATCCCTTCTTGTCAAAGTGGGCAGAGCCCTTGATGTCAGTGCCTGTCCCCTGTCAGGATCCCCTCTGTTAGTGTTCCTTCTCTCATACTTCATTTGTTATAAACCCTTTTCATTAGTGTTCTGCCCTATTTCCAGTGCTCTCCCCACTGTTCCACTCCTGCCTGTCAGTGTGAGACATTCCTCTCTCAGTGTCCACTGTCATCACTCCTCTTGTCCAACCACTGACTCCTCTTTCTGTTTCTGCACTCTGTTTCCATCACCACTCCTCTTTCCTGTCATGGTCTGCATTCAGGCTCCAGATGTGACTTTCAGGCTCCATTCTGTCACCTTCCCTGGCCTATCTACTTACTCCTAAGAGCCCCGTTCCTCCTTATATCCCCATCTTCTCTTCCTTCACACCTGTTACCTTCCCCTATATACCTTACTGGGTTCCCTTTATGGTATTATCCCCACTACACACACTTTGTGTCTTTGCAGCCTACCACTCACTTGTTACAGACTGCTTCCAGTTTGCTACCGATCCTTTGTGTTGTCTGCGCCAGCTCCCCCCAACCTCAGTCTGTCACTTCTGCTTAGTCCCTGCCTCTCATTGTACTCCCTCATTTTGTCACTATCCCCACCCATCTTGTCTCTAAGTCCTTCTCCAACCTAATCCCCCATCACCCTCCACTACAGTCTCTCAGTCCCCCTACCTCATTCCTGATACCCAGCTGTTCACCTCTTGATGACTATTCCTTTCTGGTTCCTTTCCCCTTTTGACTTCTGTAACTCATGTCGGCTAAGCTCTGGAAGGCGAGAAGAAGCTAGCTATGTAAAAAGTGGGGTTATAAAGCCTTCCAGGCTAAGAAGACAGCAGATGCAAAGACCCTGAAGTGAGAAGGGACTGGATCTCCTCCAGGAACCAAGATAAGACTGATGTAACTAGGGTCAGGGGGAAACAGGAGCCTAGGTTGGAGAGCTGGTCTTCCAATCATGGTGTACCTTGCAGGCATTGGTGAGGAATTGGGCGTTGACTCTGAGTTGTGGGGGAAACCTAGGCTGGAGATTTGAGTTGAGGAGTGCCACGATCATCTGAATATTGACACATGATAAGAGGGAAATGTAGTTTTTGTGGGTTTTTTTTTTAATTATCGTTTTTACATTTACTCACATGTGTATACATTGTTTGGGTCTCCTCCTTGTTGTGATATCTTAATCTTAGTAATTGACTTGCGGAAATACTTTGTTTTTGTTTTGGTGGGACTAGGATTTGAACTCAAGGCAGGCGTGAGCAAAGCAGGCACTCTACTGATTGAGCCACACCTCCAGTTCAACTTGGGGAAATATTTTAGAGGCAGAGTTGTTGGGACTTCATAGATTAGAAGAAATGTGTGAGGGAATGAGAGAACTCAGAATGATGTCTAGTTTTTTGATGGAACAAGTGGGTGGATAGTGACACTGTTTATTGAGATGGTGAAATTGAATTAGGGTAGTGGTAGGCGTGGGGAAGTTTTTGCATATTAAAGACTGAAAGTGTGGAAGAAGTCTAAGAAGTGCAAGGGTCGTTAGGGAGAAGTTAATTTACTAAAGAATCTGGAGCTCAGAAGAGAAGTAAGACTGCAAGTGTACAATTTTGAGCAGGGGTACTGTTTAACACCTTGGAAATGACTGTTTACTTTAAACATCACACACACACACACACACACACACACGGAGACAGACACACAGCAGAATGTATTGAACATTTATTATGTGCCATTGCAATAAAAGCTTTATGGGAATTTTTTTCATTTAACCCTCACAGAAACTCCAGGATATAGTATGAAGTATAATTTCTCCGTTTCACAGATAAAGAGACTGAGGTGATAGAGCCAGACTAAAGTGATTTGAAACTCAGGCAGTTTGACTCTGCATTCCTCCCCTAGATTCCCCTCTTTCCCCCCGCCCCTGTATTTTGGTTAAAGGAAAGGCTGACTTTTAGAATATTTTATTTAAAATTTTGAATAATAATAGTTATGACTATGTAGTTAGGCACTTTGTGTGTGTGTGTGTGTGTGTGTGTACATACGTATGCTATGATAAAGCTTTATTTAGGGCTGGTGGAGTGGCACCTGCCTAGCAAGCGTGAGGCCCTGAGTTGAACCTCCAGTACTGCCAAAAAAAAAAAAAAAAAAAATAGGGTCTCGAGAACTATTTGCTTGGATTGGCTTAGAACTGCAATCCTCCTGATCTTTGCTTCCTGAGTAGCTAGGATTGTGGGTGTGAGCCACTGGCATTTGGCTGGAGATAGGTTCTTGTGAAGTTTGCCAAGGCTGGCCTCAAGCTGTGATCCTCCTGATTTCAGCCTCCCAAGTATCTAGGATTACAGGTGTGAGCCACTGATGCCTGGCTCATTTAATCTTTAAGGCAATTTTACAATATGGTTACTCTCTCCTCTTTCTCCTGTTTCTGCCTTTCACGTATTGGAATTGTAGGCATGACCTACTGTGCCTAACCATGTCTAACTCTTAACATTCATTTTAATATTCATATGATAACACTGAGACACAAACAAAATAAGGCATTTGAGGTCAAAGCAAATAAACCAGAGAGCCCAGGGCTCAACTCAGGTGGTCAGATGCCTTTCACTGTTGCCTCCTGTGTGTGGCTCATGCACATCGTAGTTTGAACTCTCAGTGTCTCTCAGCTACCTTTGTCCTTTTCCAGGAAAATTGATGTTGCTGTTTTCTTTGATATCCTTCTAAAGATAGTTTATTAACAGATAATCCTGTGCCTAAGAATGTGAGAAAGAGGTAATACCTTTTATAGAAATGAGTAGCATATTTCACATTTTTCAGTATCTTATTTTTTGAAGAAATTACATTTTAAATCATCTTGTATCCATAAACAACAAGCACCCTCCTTCTCCTTTTTCTCGTCCTCCTTCTCCCCTCATAACAACACTCTCCTGCTTCTCTTTTTTTTTTTTTTTTTTTTTGGTGTTCTTTTGTTTCCCCCCTCTTTTCCATGTGTAGCCCAGGCTGGCTTTGAACTCTTGATACTCTGCCTCAGCTGCTGATGTGTACTACCATGTCCAGCAACCTTCATTTTTTATTCAATCTTTTATTTTTATTTTGCTTAAAATATCTCATTTTAAAACATTGGAGAACATTTCATACCAATGAAATCTTTACTGTAAATCTGATAAATTATTATTTCTTCTTTTTTTTTTTTGTGGTACTAGCATTTGAACTCAGGGCCTATACCTTGAGCCACTCCACCAGTCCTTTTTTTTGTGATTGGGTGTTTTTGAGATAGGGTCTCACAAACTATTTGCCCCATTTAGCTTCAAACCACGATCCTCCTGTTATGTGCCCGTGTGAAATGTTGTGGGCCAGTGTCAAGGGTCCTTGCCTTCACAAGCCAGAGAACTGGCTCGTGAGGCAGCTGATTGACTTGTAAGCCAAGGCTGGTACACGAAGTAGGATTTATTAGAAGAGGAAGGAAAGGCTACATCTACAGCAGTGCAGCTGAGCCTGGAAACTGGTAGCCCACTGGTCAGATGAAGGCTGGGACTTTTTATGGATGTTTTAACTCTGGGTTAGGGTATTGGTTAGGTGGGTGGGTTTTTTCTGTTGGCCATGGATTTGCGTGCCTGGGCTCTCTTAGATGAGCTGGTCTGTTTGCCCCTTATGTGGGGGAGGCACACACCATGACCACGACAACCCTGAGAGCATTTTGTCTATCAGCCCCATGGCAGATTTATGAGACCCTGTATCTCCTCCTCAGGGTGCAGGAATGCAGATTCATAACTCCTTCTCAGGGTGCAGAGCTCATAGTGCTCCCCATGGGGGATGGGATACTCACTCATCTGTCCTTTAGGTTCCCAGACCCAACACTCCTGATCTCTGCCTCCTGAGTAGCTAGAATTACAGGCATGAGCCATGGGCGCCTAGCTAAATCTGATGAATTTTAACAAGTGTATAAATCAGCATGGATACTCCTTATGTTAAGATACAGAAAGTTTTCTTTCTGTCCTTTTTAAGTCATTAACAACTATCCCTTTAAATCTTCAGCAAGTGTTGTTCTGATTTCTGTTACTATAGATTAATTTTGTAGGTTCTTGGACCTACAAAGCCTATTATATTAGTAAATGGTATGAAAAGTATATGTTGGTGCATGCCTGTAATCCCAGGACTCCAGAGTCTGAAGCATGAGAATTTCGCGTTCAAGCCCAATCTGGGCTACATAGTGAGACCTTGTCTCAAAAAATATATATATTTGGCTGCCAGTGACTGAGCCACCAGCACCTGACCTGAAGCTTCTTGTACAGGTCTTTTTCTTTCTCTTTTTTTTTTTCATTCATAGTAACAGTAAAGTTTATTAGGAAAGGATTATACTTTCAGCAGACTGAAAATGGGTTGTCTATTTCCTATTCCCCACTCAGGAAATGGGAGCAAAGTCTCCTTATAGAGGTCTTTTTTTTGGTGTACATATATTATTTGTCTTTTTTTTTTTTTTTAATACATGGGATATGTAGCTCAGGCTGTCCATGAATTTAACAGTCTTTTTGCCTCAGCCTCCCAAATGCTGGAATTACAAGCATGTACTACTGTTTCCTCAGCTTAACAAGTTTCTTTTAGGTAAATATCTGGGACTGGAATTGCTAAATCATAATATATACATTATGCTTCAGTTTTTTAGAAACTACCAAATAATTTTTCAACCTGATACCATTTTATATTCCCATCAGTAATTCATCTATGTCAGTACTTGGTAATATCAGTCTTAATATTTAAATTTTTAATTTTTTTATGGTACTGTAAATCAAACCCAGGGCCTTATACATACTAAGAAAATGCTCTACCTCTGAACTATATCCTTAGCCCAGTTGTTAATTTTAGCCATGCAGATGGATGGCATTTTTCTCTTTTTTTTTTTTGACTTGGGGCTAGCCTCAGACTACAATCCTCCTATCTAAGGCCTCCCATGTAGCTAGGTTCACAGGTGTGAGGCACTGTGCCCATTGCTTCTCTCTCTCTCTCTCTTTCTTTACTCTTCTCCCCCTTCCCTCGCCCTGCCCCCCATCAAACCCAGGACCTTGAGTATACAAGACAAGTGTTCTACCACTGAGTACATATCTACATTCCCAGCCTTTCTTTCTTTGTTTTCTTTTTTTGGTGGCACTGGGCTTGAACTCAGGAACTTATACTTGCTAGGCAGGCACTCTACCACTTGACCACTTGAGCCACTACACCAGCCCTTTTTTTTTTTTTATTTTTGCAGGGAGACAGTTCAAATGCTAGCACGGGGTTTAATGTCAGAGAAGAAGCCCTGCAGAGGGACACCCCACCAAGAGAGTTAGAGCCCCCAGCTGCTTACAGACTGGGGGATTGGGGGTAGATAAAGGAGGTGGGTGAAGTCCCAGGAAGGTCACTGGGCGGGATAATCCTCAATGATCCTCTGAACGGTTTAAGGGTGGGTCATTCCTTCTAGGCCAGGTGGGAAGTTTGGTAAATGGCTAAAGGTAAATATTTATTTTTCTTTAGGGCCGGTTGGAGAGTTTCCAGTAAGCTACCCTCTAGGGGGAGGGTGTCCAGTTTTAACATGGCTACCTTTTGTTCACCCTAACCTTCCCACCAGCCTTTTTTTTTGTGTTGTGTATTTTCAAGATAGGTTCTTGTGTACTGTTTGCCAGGGCTGGCCTCGAACATTGATCCTCCTGACTGTCTCCTGAGTAGTTAAGATTACAGGCATGAGCCACTAGCACCTGACCTTTCTTTCTTGAAATGGGGTTTTCTTCTTTTGCCCACGCTGACTCAGAACTCCTGCATTCGAATTTTGCCTGCATCAGAGTATTGTGTGTATGTGTCTGCTTGCTTTATAGTTGTAACTTACTTAGGAATATGACCCATCTTTTTAATAATTTTTTTGAGATACAATGGACATATAATAAACTATACATGTTTAAAGTATAAAATTAGCTGGGTACCAGTGGCTCATGCCAGTAATCCTAGCTACTCAGGATGCAGAAATCAGAAGGATCACAGTTTGAAGTCAGCCCAAATAGTTTGTGAGATCCTATCTTGGAAAAAACCCATCACACAAAAAAAGTGGGCTTGTGGAGTGTTTCAAGGTGTAGGCCCTGAGTTGAAGCCCTAGTACTGCAAAAAAAAAAAAGAAAAAGAAAAAAAAGTATAAAATTATTTCTCACATATGTATATATTTGTGAAATTGTTACTACAAAAAAAAAGTGAGCATAACCATTATTTCCCAGATTTCTTTGTGCCCCTTTTGGATACTTCCCTCTTTGCCTTTGTTTTCCTTCCATCCCCAGGCAACTTCTGATCTCTTTTCTGTATGATCCCTCTTTTCTTTTTGGCAGTACTGGGGCTTGTACTTAGGGCCTTGTGTTTACTATTCAGGAGCTCTACTGCTGAGCCACTCCGCCAGCCCTGTGTGATCCCTCTTGCATTAAGTTTTATGTATGATGTGAAATGAAATCAGGATACATTTTTTCCTCAGGTGGATATACAATTCTAACATAATTTGTTGAAAAGACTCTTTTCTCTATTAAATCACACTGGAGCCTTCATTATACATTAATTGAACCATGTATATAGGTTTATTCTTAGGGTTTCTGTTATGTTCCATTGATCTATTTTTCTGTCCTATGGCATTACCACTCTGTCTTACTGTAATGCTAAGTCTTGAATCAGGTAATGTAAGACCTTCATTTTTACTCCTGTACAAAATTGTCTTGCTAGCTTCAGAATAAGCTGTTAAATTTGTACAATAATTTCTTTGGGGAGTTTGGTTGGGGTTACATATCAATTTTAGAATTGAATTATTAACATTGAATCTTCTGATCAGTGCATATAATCTCATCTCTCATTTATTCAGACTTTCTTTAATTTTTTTCAGCAGTATTATGTAAGTTCTTCACTAATACATTTTTTTTTTCATTTGATTTATTCTTAGGTATTTGGTCTTTTCTTGGTATTGTAAATATTTTTGTATTTTCAACTTTTGTGTGTGTGTGGGGGGGGGAGGGTACTGGGGTCTGAACTCAGGGCCTACATGTTAAGCTACTCCACCAGCACTTTTTTGTGATGGGTTTTTCGAGATAGGATCTTGTGGAAGGAACTATTTGCCTGGGCTACCTTCAAGCTGAGATACTCCAGTCACTTCCTCCTCAGTAGCTAGGATTATAGGCGTAAACCATCAGTGCTGGCTTTTTTTTGTTTCTTTTTCCAACATTTTTGGTGTGCAAAAGTGTATTTGGTTTGAATATGATCACATATTCTGCAACACTATATAAACCACTTATTAGTTCTTACAGTATATTTGTATACTCCTTTGGATTTCCTACCTACATATCATCTGCAAATAAGGACAGTTTTACTTTTTCTTCCCAATTGTTATGCCTTTTATTTCATTTTTCTTATTTTATTACATTTATTACATTAACTAGAATGTTGAGTAGAAGTGATGGTACCTTCTACAGTGGATGAGGCCCACTTTCTTTATTCCTATTTTGTGGAGTATTTTTTTTAATCACGAGAGGATGTTGGATTTTGTCAGATGCTTTTCTGCATCAATTATTTTATTTGATTTTTTGTCCTTTATTTATTTATGGCATGTTATATTAATTAGTTTTCAGACATTAAAATAACATTAATCCCTCTCGATGTGGTACACATTCTTTTTTCTGTATGGCTGGATTTGGTTTGCTACTGTTTTGTTGAGGATTTTTGCATCAAAATTTATAAGATATTTGTAAGTGATTTTCTTTTCTTTGGTATACTGGGCTTTTGAATTCAGGGCCTCAAACTGGCTAGGCAGCTGCTTTTCTACTTGAGCCACACCCCCAGTCCTTTTTTATTTTATTTTGTTTATTTATTTGTACTGGTACTTGAACTCACGGCCTAGACCTTGAGCCACTCCACCAGCCCTTTTTTTGTGTGTTAGGTATTTTCAAGATATGGTCTCATGAACTATTTGTCCAGGCTGGCTTCGAACTGCAATCCTCCTGATCTCTGCCTCCTGAGTAGCTAGGATTACAGGTGTGAGCCACTGGCGCCCAGCACCTTTTTGCTTTTAGTTATCTTTTGGGTAGGATCTCTCATTTATGCCCTAGCCAGACTGGACCTTGGATCCTACTACCTGCTGCCTCCTGTGTAGCTGGGACCACTGGTGCTACCAAACTCAGCTTGCATATTGAGATGGGGGTCTCATTAACTTTTTGCCCCAGCTGGCTTTGAACTGTGATATTCCAGATCTCTACCTCCTGAGTAGCTGGGATTAAAGCCATGGGTCACCATGCCCAGGTCTTCTGTTCTTTTGGTTTTTTTTGGGGGAGGGGGGCGCCAACCTCTCGGGGGTGGCATAACTAGTTAGCATGCCAGAGTCTCGTTCATTATCGGAATTAACCAGACAAATCGCTCCACCAACTAAGAAAGGCCATGCACCACCACCCATGGAATTGAGAAAGAGCTATCAATCTGTCAATCCTGTCTGTGTCCGGGCCAGGTGAGGTTTCCCGTGATGAGTCAAATTAAGCCGCAGGCTCCACTCCTGGTGGTGCCCTTCCATCAATTCCTTTAAGTTTCAGCTTTGCAACCATACTCCCCCCGGAACCCAAAGACTTTGGTTTCCCGGAAGCTGCCCGGCGGGTCATGGGAATAACGCCACCACATGGCCACTGGGCATTGTCTATTGTTGCAGGTCTTCTTTTTTTATTGAGATAGACTGTCACTATATAGCTCAGGCTGGCTTCAAACTCACTATGTAGGTCAGGTGGCCCTGAAGCTTTTTATCCTCCTTGCCTCAGCTTCCTGAGTGCTGGAATTACAGATGTTCACTACCATGCCCTGCTGATTTTCTTTTCTTTTTCTTCTTTCTTGGTCATTTTCTTTTATTTATTTATTTGGTGGCCCTGGAATTTGAACTCAGGGCTTCATGCTTGCTAGGCAGGTACTCTACCACTTGAGCCACTCTGCCAGCTCTTTCTTTCTTTTTTCTTTTTTTGGTGGTACTGGGGTTTGAGCCCAGGGCTTCACGTAGGCACTCTACCATTTGAGCTACTCCACCAGCCCTTTTCTGTGTTGGGTATTTTCAAGATAGGGTTTCTTGAACTACTTCCCTAAGCTGGCCTGGAACTGTGATTCTCCTTATTCTGCCTCCTGAGTACCTAGGATCATAGGTGTGAGCCACTAGCATCTGGCTTTATTTTCTTATGATATCTTTGTTTAATGGCTTTGGTATCAAGGTAATACTGTCTGTACAGAATAAGTTGGGAAGTTCTTCATTCCTTTTTACAGGTAAGATTTCTACCTAAAATTGTTTTCCCTCAGTTTGTAGTGCTGTTTTCAGTGCTTCTTGGAATATGGGTATGCTAGGGACAAGTTCCCTTATCTTTTGTTTCTCTGAAAATGTCTTTACCCTTTTTTTTTTTTTTTTTTTTCCTTTTTGCAGTACTGGAGTTTGAATTCAGGGCCTTGCACTTGATAGGCAGGTGTGCTACTACTTGAGCCATACCTTTGTCCATTTTTGCTTTTGGAGATAGGGTCTCACTTTTTGCCCAGGGTGGCCTGGACCAAGATCCTCCTATTTTAAGCCTCCCATGTAGCTTGGATGACAAGCACGCACCACCATGCCCAGCTCTTGGATGAGATGGGGGTCTCATGATCTCCCTGACCAGATGGCCACAAACCACTATCCTCTTGAACTCAGCCTTCCAAGTAGCTAGAATTATAAGCATGAGCCACCTGTACCTGATGACAGGTTTTGTTTTTGTTTTTCCTTTCAGTACTTTAAATAAGTTATTCCATTGTTTTCTAGCTTCTGTTGTTTATAATAAGAAATATTCTATTTAGTTAGAGGCTTGGCTCAAGTGGTAGAGCTCCTTCATAGCAAGCACAAAGCCCAGAGTTCAAACTCTAGTACTGCAAAAAACAAAACAAAAAAGAAGTCAGCTATTACTGTTGTTCATTTGGTAAAATATCTTTTTTTCTTCTGTGTTTAAGATATTTTCTTTATTTTTATCATTTGTTTCTAGTTTATGGTGTTCTAGGTGCCTTTATCCTTTTTGGAATTTCTTAGTTTTTTGGGTCTGTGGATGGATGTATTAAAAAAAAAAACTTTGGAGCTGGGAGCTAGTGGCTCATGCCTATAATCCTAGCTACTCAGGAGGCAGAGATCAGGAGGATAGTGGTTTGAAGCCAGCCTGGGCAAATAGTTTGTGAGACCCTATCTCAAAAAACCCATCACAAAAAAGGGCTGGTGGAGTGGCTCAAGGTGTAGTTCCTGAATTCAAGCCCCAGTACCAAAAAAAAAAAAAAAATTGCTGAGTTTTGTGAGGTATGATGATCTATGCTACTCAGGAGGCTGAGGTAGGAGGATCACTTGAGCCCAGAAGTTCAAGACTGACCTGGGGAACAGAGTGAGCTCTCCCCTCCCCCTCCCCCTCCCCTACATCCAGGAGTGTTGAGTTTTCTTTTTTAGCATTCAAAATGGAATTATTTAAAGGTGTCATAACAGCTATCTCCAGGCATTTAGACTTAAGGGAAGTAAAATTACAAGAAGATACTTTTTTTTTTGGTGGTACTAAGGTCTAAATTCAGGACCTTTGTGCTTGCTAGGTAGGCACTCCACCACTTGAACCACTCCTCCATCCCTATAAGAAGGTACATTTTTACCAAGAAGACTTTCTTTAAAACCAAGCATATTGCTAAGTATTATATTTGGTAGACAATAACTGGCAACAAAATAATTTTTAAATGCTGCAGTATGCTGCCCAATTTTTTTTTTAAATGCTGGGTGTTGAATCCAGTGCCTTGTGCTTACCATGCACATGCTCTAGCACTGAGCTACAGTATTGAGTTTTGTTAGGGAAGGCTGTTAAATTACTAGAAAATAATCTTGATACTGTAGAGCCTTTATTGTAGGCTTGCTAGGATGAGTGTTTTGGTTTTGCTCTGTTTTAGGTATGAATTCTGGAACGTGTCTTAACTCCTAAGATCTGATCCTTCTGGCTTAGAATGGAAAATCCCTCTAATTTGATAAAACTTGAATCTAGATTTTTGTCTCCTCAATACTGGACAGCTGTTGAAATCTTTTCTTAGTTCTTTTACCTTGGTTATTTGTTTGTTTGTATTTTGGCAGTACTGAGGTTTGAATTCAGGGACTTGGGCTTGCTAGGCAAGTGCTCTACCACTTGAACCAGGTTGCTAGCCCTCTTTTGTAGTAGCTGCTTTCTGGTCGATTCCTTGCAGTCTCATCCTATCATATGCAGTTTAGGATTCAGCCCAGGATTTGGGAGAAATTTAATGCAGATATGGGGGTTTCCTTTTTTGTTGGGATTTCTTTCAGTTTTCAATCATTCTGGCAGCTCTGAATGCTGAACTTTTTCTTCACTTTAGTAAGATGACTGCTTTTACTTAAACACCATTGCCCTGTGATCTGAGAAGTACCATCAAGCTTAAGCCATTTCAATGAATGTGTTTTCCTAGTTTCTGTATGTTCAGTATCTTCAAATAGCTGTTTTTAATATTTTGTCTAGAGCTTATAATTATTAATCTCCAGGAAAGTTGGTATCTAATATAAGCTGCTCCACCGTTTCTGAACCAGCCCTGGCTGTAATTTTTTTTTTTTAAGAGATGGAGTCTTGCTATGTTTCTGAGGCTGGCTCTGATCCCTTAGCCTCTGGAGTGCTGGGACTAGAGACCTGCACTCTTAAGGCTTCCATTGCATAATGGCCATAAAGAGAGATGCTATGGGGCTGAAGGAGGGTATGGTGTCCAAGAAAGCAGGAAAGGATATCACTTCACCAAGGAGTTATTGGTTCACTGTCAGGTTGGTGAGATGTTGAGTGAGGTGAGAACTGGGAAGCATTCCTTGGCAGTCATTGGTTTCCTTGACAGGAACAGTTTGGTATAGTGGTGGGAAGTGAGACCTGATAAGAGGAAAGGAGTTGGGAACAGTGAGAGTAGACAGTTCCTTCAGAAAACATTGCTATGACCAGGGGTTGGAGAAATGTCTGTAGGGTAAAGAGAAGATGCCTTTGTGCATGTGTGCACACAGACAACAATGCTTAGAAAAGGAGGAGATACCAAAGGGAGAGCTACTATAAGTAGCAATGTGGGAAGGTATGAAGGGTGGTACCTGGAGTGCAGGTGGAAGGACTGGTCTTTGATGGGAGCAGGGCCCTCACCCCTCCCCTTTTTTTGTGACAGGAAGGAAGGCAGGGAATATGGTAGATTTGATTGAGGGGGAGTAGAGGCATTAATAATTGAGACTTTTGCTTGTTTCTGTGAATTAAGGGTAAGGATATGAGGAAGCTAAGGAAAGAGTAAAAGGAATAAAGTGATTGTTGTGTTAATTATTTATTACTGTATAACAAGCCCTTCCACTGACTATTGGCTTAAAACAAGAATCTATTTTTGGTCATATGTCTAGGTTGGCAGTGTGGGTTGAGCACAGTAAAGCTCCTTTTACTACCCATGTTGTCAGTTTGGTTTATGCATAAGACTAGGCATCAGGTGGATATTTAGGCCTCTCTCCAGGGTTCTGCCATCCTCAGGGAGGCTGGACTGGACTTATTCACACACTGATCACAAGACTCAAGGGGAGAATGGAAACAGGCTTCTTGAGGCCAAGGCTTGGATCTGTCCTTCTGCCACCTTTTGTTGGTTACTGCAGAGAACAAAGCCAGTAGAAAATCAAGGGATGGGCAAATAGAATTCACCTCTTGAGGCAAGGAGCTATATAAAAATGTGTACCCATTTAAAATTTATCGTAGTTGTTTTAAGAGAGGAAAACCAGCTTCCAAGAGAGAGAAGGATTGCTAAGCTATATTTAATGTTCACTTGAGGTTTGTGGTCATTAATTTACAATGAATAAAACTCAAACTGAGTTTTCTCATAGAAGCCATCTCTGACCTGTACTACTGTAACCCTCCTTCCCCTGTTCTCTGAATAATGACAATTGCTAACATTTATTGAGTACTTACTGTTTGTCACACATATGTTGGGCATTTTATACAATTATTTAATATCCACACTAGCCTTTGAGGTAAATAATGTCATCTGCATTTTACAATAGAGGAAATAGACGCAGAATAGAGAACTTGAACTCAGTGTTGACTGATGGCACAATCCATGTTCTCAATCTCTGTAGGATACCTAGATTCTGGCCCAGTAAATAAATAAAAATGGAGTTGTCAAAAGGAGCTATAAAAGGAATGACCAAGACCAAGGATAATAATTGTGTGATTATTGAGTCTTCTGGTTTTTCTCTGTGAACTGAGTTTGCAATGGATGGCCTGCAGCACTGAGTTGTGCTGAGCTTTGAGTGACTAGGCTTGTGTAGTCCTGCACACATTAAAGTCTCTGCAAACGCCAGCTGTAGTTATTCCCTTCTGTATGGTTGGTGTAATCCTAAAGTCAGAGATCCTTGGCTCTTAATTCTTTTCTACATCCTGTTTGGCCTTTAGCTGTGCTAATTGTCCCAGATTCCTTCCTGATGCTTTTGTGTACTGTTTTCTGCCTGTTTGGCAAGGCTTTTTCTCCAGCTATTTTTCCTTTAAGAATCTTAGCCCAGCCAGGCACTGGTGGCTCATGCCTATAATCCTAGCTACTCAGGAGGCAGAGATCAGGAGGATCATGGTTGGAAGCCAGCCGGGCAAATAATTCTGGGAGACCCTATCTCGAAAAATCCTTCACAAAAATAGGGCTGGTGAAGTGGCTCAAGGTGAAGGCCCTAAGTTCAAGCCTGAGTACCACAAAACAAACAAACAAACAAACAAAAAAACTCAATCTTAGCTCAAAGTATTCTCTGTTTCTGCCAGCCTTTGACCAAGGACTTCCATTGTGGTTCTAGTTCTCCCAGGAGTGTAGTATTGAGAACAAATATAGTACAGGCACTTTCTTTGTTATGTGTGGGGTGATGTGGTGTGTCTTTGGTTCCTTGTAATTGATTCCTTTTCTCTCTGGGCCCTTAGAAGGCATCTGGTATTAGCTCTGTCTTATGTCAAGAAGTGGCAGTCATGGCAGCTGTCTGTCCCAGAGTCACATGTTTACTTGCATTAACACATGCAGCAGGTACTTGCATAAGGTACCTCTTTCCTTAAGTGGGAAAGCTGTCCCAGTTCCTAGAAGTGAGCAGATGGTAAGTTTTCACTTTTTATTTGTGTTGCCATCCTATCTAATAGCAAGGAGGATACTCTTGAGAATACCAGGAGACGATGAGAGCCTGGCTTGGGCCTGACAGAACCCTTACTTGAGATGTCTAGTGGAGCTACATGTTGAAGTTACCTTTGTTTTTTTTTTGGTACTGGGGTTTGAACTCAGGGCCTATACCTTGAGCCGTACCACCAGCCCTTTTTTGTGATGGGTTTTTTTGAGATAGGGTCTTGCAAACTATTTTGCCCAGTCTGGCTTGGAATGACAATTCTCCTGATAGTCTCCTGAGTAGCTAGGATTATAGGTGTGAGCCACTGGCGCTCAGCTTGAAGTTGCCTTTTTAAGACTTTGCTGGGGTGCAAATTGCTACTTTGGGAGTTTGAAGAAAGACCCAGCAACATGTATGAACAATCTGAGCTCAGGATAGCATTGGAGCCAGCTTCAGTTGTCTTCACTGTGTGCCAGTTGCAGGGCATATACTCAATGTATGGGGTCTTACTTGTCCTCAAATATAGGCAGGCAGGGTGCTATGGACTGAATTGTGTCCCCTGCCCAATCATATATTGAAATTCTCAATATTATCATATGTGGAAGTAGGGCCTTTAAGAGATAATTAGGTTAGATGAAGTCATGAGGGTAGGGCCCGCAAACTGAAATTAGTGCCCTTTAAATGAAGTGACACCAAAGAGCTTTGGTGCTCTCTTCCTGCTGTGAGGACATAGCAAGAAGAAAGCTGCCTATAAGCCAGAAAGGCTTCATCAGGAACAGAATTGGCCAGCACCTTGATCGTGGGCTTGTAGGCTCTAGAACTATGAGAAATAAATGTTGTTAAATGACCCAATCTATGATATTATTATTTATTTATTTATTTTGCGGTACTGGGGCTTGAACTCAGGGCCTACACTTTGAGACACTCCACCAGCCCTTTTTTGTATTGGATATTGGGTCTCATAAACTGTTTGCCTCCTGAGTAGTTAGGATTACAGGTGTGAGCCACCAGTGCTTGGCTCAGTTTACAATATTTTGTTGTGACATCCTGAGCTGATTAGGACATCAGATCAGTGTCTTTGTGCCAGAGCACAAAGTCTGGCTGGGGTTGTGGGGTGGGCAGGAAGGCAGGCTGACCTGTGACATAGCAGCCATGCAGATTGGCTCCCTGGCTACTGTTGGTCTGAAGTTGCATTTTGCTTGTCTTGCATACTATTAGCTTGCATAGTTTAAAAAATTAAAGTAGTTTTCAAATTTGAAGATTTGGGGATTTAAAAAATTCAAATGTATGGCATTTCTTGCACAAACCAGCAGATGTGTCCACTGTGTCTTGACATGCCTGTAGCTGGCAGGTAAGGATCCAGTCTGCTCCTATAAGTGAGGATGTGTTCTCTTGTGCTGTAGCTTTCACTCTGCCTGCTGTCTTCATCCAGCTTTCTGGATTGCAGGCCCCTGCACTGCAATCCTTGCATTAGGATGTGGCAGGAGAATCAGCAGTCAGGTGGCTGGTACTCCTCTATTGCCACACTAAGAAAGGCTTTTACTGCAGAGGTATTAGTGTTTAGGATGTTCACTTCTGATAGAACCAGTGTGTCCCTTTTTCCCCCTTTTCCTGGTCCCTGGCCCAACACTCAAGGCTTGTTCCCTAGGCAGTTCTCCACTTTTTTTTTTTCTTGTTGTTGTTTTTTTGACTGTGTTTCTTGGCCCTTCTTTTGGAGGCATATGCCAGAGTCAAGAGCTGGCAGTCTGCTGGGAGAAGCATTAGTCTGCTGATCTCTCTCCTGGTCTCTGCTCTTGTGGATGGGTCTCAGGTCCCACTGGGACTTAGTAGGGGAAGGGATCTAACCGCATAGTACTGGCACCTGTTCTGGGTTCTAGTTTCTGATGTTACCTCATCAATTTTGTTCCATGAGTTTATTTTACTAGCAAATTTTTCCTCTAGAATTTAACTGTGTTTCGATATGTTTATATGTATTATTCTCTTACAGAGATTTTTAAAGAAACAGTAATAATATATAAACCTTCTAATTGAAAAATCTGTCTTTACATGCAGCCCTCCCCATCTGTTAGTCCTATTCCATAGAAACAACTTCTTTCAAACTCTTACAGTTACTTAATTCTGGTAGTTACTTTAATAAGTTAATAATAATAATAATAATAATAATAAAATAACAGCTTATGTGTATTAAGGGTCTTCCATATGTTAGGTATTATTCTAAGGTCTTTAAATTCTTCTTTTAATTCTTACTGTATATAAGGTAGATGTTTTCTTTTACAGGCAGGTATATCAAAGCACAGAGAAAGGTTAACTTTTTAAATTTATTATTTTTTATTTTTGTTGTACTGGGGGAACACTGACATTTACATGAGTTCTTACAGTATATCATAGTTGAATTCACCCCCTTTTTTTCTTTATTTAAATTCAAATTAATATTTTAAGGTGGGGGGGTCTCACCACAAAACCTGGGTCTGCCCCAGTTGGTGTTGAACTTGTGATCTTCTGTCAGGTCTCAGCCTTCCAAGTAGCTAAATTTGCAGGCATAGGGCACCATGCCTGACTTACTTTTCTTTTCTTTTCTTATGGCAAAATATATGTAACACAAAATTTATCCCATTAACCATCCATATTGTTGTGCATCCATCACTATTATTCATCTCCAGAACTTTTTATCTACTCAAAATTTTCTTTTTGTGGTGCTGGGAATTGAACACAGGGCCTTGCACATACTAACCATGCATTCTACCACCAAGTTACACCCCAGCCCTCTGTATCTATTCATCTGTCCATGGACACTTGTGTTGTTTCTACTTTCTGGCTTTTATGGCCTACTTTATTGATGTGATCAAAGGAAGACCTCTTGGGGGCCCTGTTACCCATCATAAGAATCACTGAAGAGGTGGCAAGAGCTAAGATGATCCTGAATAGGTTTTGAAGTGGGGTCCTTTTTAACCCAACTTGGGGATTCTTTCAATTCCAGGCTCCTTCCTTGTTAAGTAGTTAGAGATACATCTATAGAATGAAAGCCTTACTTTGCTTCCTGACCATGGGCCTGGGCTACTTCTAGAAAAGTTTTCAGGCCTGGGACGTGATTAAGGATGGATCTTTGCCTGCCTCACCCTGAGGGAGAAGAGGATGTCATTCTTTTTTTTTTTTTTTCTTTTTTTGAGGATGTCATTCTTTAAGTTGCAGATTTTAGGCTTAGCTCAGTCAACCTTTGGACTTGAGGCTGTGATTTCCTGGGGGTGAACATATAGCACCTAGATGAGTCCTCTATAAATAGACAACCTGACTAACCCATTTATCCTCATGAGAATATTTCTCCCATTCCTCTGCCATATAACACTATCACCACCTTTCTCTCATTCGTAGAGATAGTCTGTGAAAGTTCTTTTAGGATTGATTCACCAAGGAGCACTATTCAGTTTGGATGACTTGACCCAGAAGTCTTTTAGATGTCCTGATTCCAGAAACTGGTTAAATGTATTTCATCTTGAGCTGGAAGAATCTGGTCTCCGCTATCTAGGACAAGCTATACTCAGGAACTTGACAAGGGCTGGTCTGCATAGTGAGGACAATGGTTGTCTTCTTTTAGATTTGGTGATCACTTTTTAAAAATCCTCCCAGGACTCTTACAGTATGGTTTACTGGCATAGAGTTTTCTCACTTGGGTAATTACTTTTTCCCTGGTATATTTAAAAGCGAATTCTAAAAACCGTGTTACTTTACCTACAAGTCTCAAATCTGTACTCAAAATTCCCTAATTGCCTCAAAGATGTCTTCTGTAGTTGGCTTATTTGAATTAAGGTCCAAACAGATCAAGTATCACATTTTGTCATATGTCTCTTAAATTTCTTTCTTTCTTTTTTTTTTTTTTAATTTTTGAACTCAGGGCCTCATGCTTGCTAAGCCAGCCTGGGCAAATAGTTTGTGAGACCCTATCTCGAAAATACACAAACAAAGGGCTGGTGGAGTGGCTCAAGGTGTAGGCTTTGAGTTCAAACCCCACAGTACTGCCAAAAAAAAAAAAAGGTAATTTCATAAAAATATCAGTTCTCCCAAAGTTAACTTATTTAATTTTCTTTAACTTATTTTTCTTTCTTTTCTTTTTGGCAGGACTGGGGATTGAATTCAAGGCTTTGTACTTGCAAAGCAGGCACTCTACCACTTGAGACACACCTCTAGTCAACTTTACTCTGGTTATTTTGGAGATGGGGGTCTCTTGAACTATTTGCCTGGTCTGGCCTCCAACCTTGATCCTCCCAACGTCAGCCTCCCAAGTAGCTAGGATTACAGATGTGAGCCACTCCTTCCTTCCTTCCTTCCTTCCTTCCTTCCTTCCTTCCTTCCTTCCTTCCTTCCCTCCCTCCCTCCCTCCCTCCCTCCCTTCTTTCTCCCCCCTTCCTTCCTTTCTAAGATGAGGTCTGTATGTCGTCCAGAATTTCAAAACAGTAGAGAAAAGATTGATTTTTTTCAGCAAACAGTGTTAGGCCAACTGGAGAGTTCTATGATAAGAGATCACACTGTATATTAGGATAAATTCCAAATAAATCAGAAGACACAGTGTGAAAAATCTCAAAGTACTAAAAGAAAACAAGAGTGAATTAACCTCACAGTAAAGGAAATTTTCTAACTATGATTTAGATTGCAGAAGCAAAGAAAGAAGATTGATAAAATTGATTATATAACAACAAAACTTCATTGCAAAAATTACTGTAAGAAAGTCAAAAGAGCCATGAAAAACTGAGGAAACTATATTGAACTTGTCATAAAAAAGAACATTTATGTTTGATATATAAAAGAGCTCCTAGATACTAAAAGGAAACCTGATAGAAAAAATGTATAACACACCTGTAATACGAGCCTCTCAGGAAATATAGATTGGGAGGATTTCAGTTTGACACCAGCTCAGGGAGAAAGTTGGCAAGACCCCATCTAACCAAACAAGCTGGGTGTGGTGCATCACATCTATAATCCCAGCTATGTAGGAGGCATAGGTAGGAGGATTGCAGTCCCAGGCCAGCCCAGCAAAAAGTGAGACCCTATCTGAAAAATAACCTAACTGGGTGCTGGTGGCCCTTACCTGTAATGCTAGTTACTTGAGAAGCTGAGATTGGGAGGATCAAAGTTCGAGGCCAGCCTGGGCAAAAAGTTCAAGAGACCCCCCCCCCAACATCTCCAAAATAACCAGAGAAAAATAGACTGAGGTGTGGTTCAAGTGGTAGAGTGCCTGCTTTGCAAGTTTGAAGCCCTAATTTCAAACTCTAGTCCCAGCAAAACAGCAACAACAAAAAATCTAAAGCAAAAAGGATTGGGGGAATGACTCAAGTGGTAGAGTGCCTACCTAGCAAGTATGAGGTCCTGAACTCAAACCCCAGTACCACGGAAAAAAAAAAAAAAGACCCAAAACTATAATGAGCCAGGAATGGTGGTACTTACTTGTAATTATAGCACATGAGAGGTAGAGGCAGGAGGATCTTTAGTTTGAAACCAGTGTGGCTACATAGTGAATTCCTGGATAGCATAGACTACATAGTGAAATTCAGCTAGCCTGCTGGGCTACATTGCAAGATGCTGTCTAAAAATATATTTATATGTATATTGATAGGGTAACACCAACTGTCCTGATTTACTCAGAACTTTTAGTTTTAGCACTGAAAGTCCTATGTTTCAGGAAACCCCTCAGTCTTTGGTAAACTAGGATAGTTGGTTACCCTACATATTGGCAAAAATCCATAGTTTAATTATGATCTCTGTTGTTGACAAGGCTGTGGTGAAACTAGCTGTCTTGCCAGTAGGAAGGCAAAATGGTGCACCTCCTATAGAGAAAGATTTATCTGTACCTTGTAAATTTATATATTCATCTGCCCCTACTCAGCAATCCTGCGTCTAAAAATCAGTTTTTAAAATTATTTATCATAGCAAAGAAAAAAAAAAAAAGAAGCCAGTAACAATTCCTACATCATCACTAGGGAAGTGGTTGAATAAACTATGGCAAATGCCTACACAGGAGTCATGTTGATACTTGGGTACTGCAGGTGATGGGTCTTTGTGATACGTTTGGGGAACACAAGAGATTTCTAGACACTTGAGATTCCATTTAGTGAACTGGATGGGTTTATTTATGAAGACTCAGTGAGATGTTCACTTATGATTTGTGTACTTTTTCATAGTATATTTAAAGTCAGTAAAGTATTTTCTTGAAAAGAATAAGGAGGATCTTTGAAAAAAACAATATGCAGAATAGTGTTTGTCATATGCTATCTTTTTTGCAACAAGGATTGGAAAGAATATGAAGGAAAATGTATATTTGCTTGTACTTTTGAAAAGATGGTAAAGCAATAAACCAGGAAATTAAAAAAATTAGTCACAGGTTGAGCACTTAGAATCTGAAAGTCTGAAATATGAAATATGAAAATGAATGAACTTTTTTTTTTTTTTGAGACAGGGTTTCACTATGTAACCCAAGCTGGCCTCAAACTTGTAATCCTCCTGCCTCAGCTTCCTAAGTGCTGGGATTACAGGTATGATCACCCACGTAGCCCAAAACTTTTTTGAGTACTGACTGATCTGAATGCTCAGACTTTGGACCATTTTGGATTTCAGATTTTTTATTTATTTTTCTTTTTTATTATCTTTTTAAAATTATTGCTGTACTGGGTACATTGTGACATTTGCCAGAGTTCTTACAATATGTCATAGTTGAATTCACACTTTCCTTAAAATATACTTTATTTTTGTGGTGGTGGTACTGGGATTTGAACTCAGGGCTTCACACTTGCTAGGCAGGTGTTCTACCTGGATTTCAGATTTTCAGATTAACAATGTTCAACCCATGAAGTATATGCAAGGATTCCAAGATATGAAAAGCTTTGTAATCTAAATTACTTCTTCTAAGCATTTTGAATAAGGAATCCTCAACCTGAACTTATATTAAGAGGAAGAGAGCAGGGAGAAGTTACTGGGACCTGGATGAGACTTCTCTGAGGTGCTTTGTTATGAGGGTCTTTTATAAAATTGGGATTTTTTTTTTTTTTGGTGGTACTGGGGCTTGAACTCAGGGCCTTCACCTTGAGCCACTCCACCAGCCCTGTTTTTGTGAAGGGTTTTTCAAGATAGGGTCTCACAAACTATTGGCCTGAGTTGGCTTCGAATCTTGATTCTCCTGATCTCTGCCTCCTGAGTAGCTAGGATTACAGGTGTAAGCCACTGGCACCTAGCAAAATTGGGAAAATTTTGGCTACAGTTTCTTTGTGTATTTTTATATTTTATTTAAATTTGGGGGGGTGGTGATACTGGAGTTTGAATCAGGGTCTTATTCTTGCTGTGCAGATGCGCTGCCACTGAAGCCCTTGTTTTGCTTTTAGTTATTTTTCAGATAGGGTCTTGCTTTTGCTTGGAGCCTCCTGCCTATGCCTCCTGCATAGCTAGGGTTACAGATGTTCATCACCATGCCCAGTTTGTTTGTTGAGATGGGTCTTGCTAACTTTTTGCTTGGGCTGGCCTTGATCATTCCCATCTCTCCCTCCAGAATAGCTGAGATTGCAGGTATGCACCACCATGCCTGGCAGCATTCTGGGTTTCTGAGTTCAGAATCACCTACTGAGCTCCACTTACAGCATTCTAAGCTGTTTCTAGCCTGCTTCTCCAAACAGTTCCAAATTCCTCCTGTGAATGCAGGCCAGTTCCAAAGACTTACATACCACATGGTCAGACAATGACCCCACTTTTTTGGTGCCAATTTTCTATGTTAGTTTTACATTGCCGTGATCAAATATCTGAGCAAAACAACTCAAGGGAGGAAAAATTTTTTTGTCTCATAGTTTCAGAGGTTTCAGTCCAGTGTGGCAGGGATGGCATGGCAGAGCAAAGCAGCTCACATCACGATGGCCAGGAAGTATAGAGAGAATGCCTGCACTAACTGGCTTCTTTTCCTTTTATTACATCTAGGCCCAGCCTATGGGATAGGCCTACATTAGAGGCAGGCCTTCCCCACCTTAGTTAACACTCACACACACTCACACACACACAGATACATAGACACACAGACACATAGACACACAGACACAGCTGTGCTTTATTAATCCTGGTGCTTCCCAATCCAGTTATGTTGACAGTCAAAATTAACCATCACAGACATTTACTTTTGTTTTCCTTGTCTTTTTCCTGCCAGTTTGTTAAGTTCACTTTAGAAAGGAAGAACTTAAAATAATTTTTTCCTCTTATTTTTCAGGTAAAGAGGCTAAAAATCTCCTACTGAATGAAAACTCTTTTCTTAAAGTTGCATATATACCACGAAAAAAAGCCAAATGTTTTTCTGTTTTGCCTGAATACAAGATTTAAATAAGAAGTTTCCACAGAAGGTAAGGTGATTTTCTTTTTCACTTAGATTCTGCTTTACTGTATAATTTACACAAATATATTGTACAGATGGAAGTTCAAAGGGTGGATGACAGCAAAACATTTAGTTGTGGTGTTTTTTGCCTGGTTTATTTTTCTACTCGTTCTTTTTCAAATCTTATTTTAGTTTTGAATTTGCATACATTCCATACATGCGTATAGTGTACTTTGAATAAGTTCATGCCCTCCATTATGTATCCATTCTATCCTCCCCCTAGTTATGTGTATTTTTTGTTGTTGGTTTTGGGGGGGATTTTTGAGACAGGGTTTCACTATGTGGCTCAGGGTGGTCTGAAATTTATAATCTTCCTGCTCAGCCTCCTAAGTGCTGGGAGTACAGGCATGTGCCCAATACTTGCTTAACATTTAGTTTTTGTTGTTATTTCTTTATTTCTTTATTTTATTTTATTTTATTTTTTTGAGACTGGTTCTTGCTGTGTAGACTAGATTGGCCTCAATCTTGTGATCTTCCTACCTCAACTTCTCACTGCACTTGACTAAAAGATTGACTTTTGAGGGTGTACATATGGTCTGTTATCTTTTGGTTGCTTTCTTGATCCTCTTGTGATTATTTTGAGATACTCTGTGTGTCTCTGGGCAAGTTTCTTGATCTCTCCAAGCCAAAGTTTAATCCATATAAAATGGGAACAGTCATGCATATTTAGTGAGGTATATATTCTATTTCACTTGCAGGAAACGCATTAGATAGAGCATATATACTGTTATAATTTTCACTAGGGTACACATTCTATGTAGAGGATGAAAAAGGTGAAAAGGGAGGAAGGACTTCTACCCGCAGCAGTATTAGATGCTTTTTTTTTTTTTTTTTTTTTTTTTGCGGTTCAGGGGTTTGAACTCAGGGCCTACACATTGAGCCCTCCACCAACCCTTTTGGTGTTTTTTTCCGGAATAGGGTCTAGCAAACTGTTTGCCTGGACTGGCTTTGTACTGCAGTCCTCCTGTCTCTGCATCCTGAGGAGCTAAGATTATAGGCATGAGCCACTGGTACCTGGCTAGATGCTATTAAAAGACTATCCCTTTATAATCTAAGTAGATGCTAGATAAATTACAATAAATATACTCAATCTCTCTATATCTCCTTTTTTTTCTTTTTTCTTTGCTAGGCAGGCACTCTACCACTTGAGCCACTCTGCCAGCCCTTCTCTCTTGTTTTTTGAGACACTCTCACTATGTAGCCAAGGCTGGCCTTGAATTTACTATGTAGCCTATGCCAACCTTAAACTCCTGATCCTCCTGCCTCTTGCCTCTGTCTTTCAAGTGCTGGAATAACAGTGTGTGCCACTATGTTTAGCTAATAAATACTTCTTATAAGCATTTCAGTGTATTAAAATTAAGATAGCACTCCAAAGAGCAAAACGGAAAAAGAAAACTAGGAACAGTGAGCATTATAACAGCTCTCTTTTGCTCATTGGTGAAGAAAACATAAATTTTCTTCAGAGTAATGCATGCTCAATGCAGATCCTCAGGATTTCTGTAGATTAAGTTTATGCAGTCTTGGCCTTATACTCAGAATATACACATGCACACCATTTTTTATGCATATCATTTTGAGGAAGATTTAGCATAATTAGATGTCCCAAGGCCCTCAGATATTGAATAATCTAATATAGCATGTATAATAAATTTGATAAAATGTTTTAAGAAATGCAAAATAGAATAAAAGTAACTAAAAGCGAAGTACTAAAATGAACCAAGTAGAATTTTTAGAAATGAAAAAAAAATGTTGAAAATAAAAACTCAATATGTGAATTAAAACATTAAACACTGCCAGGTGACAGTGACTCACACCTGTAATCCTACCTACTTGAGACACAGAGATTGGTAGGATTCAGGTTCGAAGTCAGCCTGGGCAAATAGTTTCAGACACCCTATCTGGAAACTACCCAGTATGATAAAGGGTTGGTGGAGTAACTCAAGTGGTAGGGCACCTACCTAGCAAGTGTGAGACCCTGAGTTGAAGTCCAATACCACCAAAAAAATTATTAAACACTGATGAAGATAGAATTAGTGAACTGGAATATATATATATCTGAAAAATTACCCCGAGTGCAGCACTGAGAGATGAGGAATAGAAAAAGAGCTTTTTTTTTTTTTCCCCGGTGGCACAGGGGTTTGAACTCAGGATCTCACGCTTGCTAGGTGACACTCTTCCACTTGAGCCACTCCATCAGCTTTTTTTTGGTGTTGCATATTTTTAAGATAGGGTCTCACACAGTTTTCCTGAATTGACCTTGAACCTTGATCCTCCTGATCTCTGCCTCCCGAGTAGCAGGGATTGTAGGCATGAGCCACAATTGCCTGACAATTTCAGTATAGATTTGTGTATTAGATAAATTTTGTAAGAAAAACACATAGTCTTATATTTTTATAATGTTAGGCTTCCTTCTACTCATCTCTCCCTGCCCCCACACCTTATGGAAAACCACTGAAATCACTGGATTTAAAAAAAAAAAATCAAAAGACTGGGGATGTAGCACTTGTTTAGCATGCACAGGGCTCTGGGATTCATTCCCAGCACTGCCAAAAATTAAGAAAATCAAAGAACTGACGTAGCAAGGAACTTCTAGGTCAAAATGTAATAGAAAGTAGAGACTGAGGAAAGTCACTTAAGCACCACAGGATGGACTCTGTCTTTGTTTCAAAGGGCATTTGTTGGTCTGGACAGAGTGAGGCTTTGATTTTCGAGGACTTCTAGGGTGAGAAGAATAGTTAAGATCTCAAAGTAGAGAGACTAGAGGAGGCCTCTCCACTTTGGATGGAGTTTTGGAGTACTGCACCCTTAGGGTTAGGGTGAACTGGAAGTGAATATGCATCACTCCATTTCATGCCCCCGCCTTCCTGTCTTTTGTTTCATGTAGCAGTGGAAAAAAAAGGAAAGAAAAGGAGAACCTGTCTTTGAGAATTGGAGCTATGGATTGGCATTTGTAAGGATTTTTAACCCAGGTTTACATTGCCTAATAGTTCAGAAAAATAAAGCATGAATTTAAGGTGTTTCTGGTTTGGTAATGCCTTTACCAAACCAGAAACAAAATCTCTCTGGAGAAAGTTATCTTTATCGTAAGATACAGAAAGTCTCTACCAATAGTGTTTTAAGGACAAGGATTAGTATACATACAAAAATGACTAAACACATTTTTAGAAACAATGTACCATGAGTTAGAACCAATAGAAACAACCTTTTAAAACTTCATGTAGGGCTAGGGATGTAGCTCAGTGATACAGCACTTGCCTAGCCTGTCCTAAATTCAATCCCAAGCACTACAAACAAAACAAAACAAAAAAGACTTCATATATTAGGACAACTGGGTGTGGTGGCAGAAGGTTGAGGAAGGAGGATCACCTGAGCCTAGGAGATGTTGCTTAGGCAACATAGTGAAATCTTATGTCAGGAAATAAGAAAGAAAAAGGAAGAAAGAGACAGAGGAAGGGAGGGAGGGAGGAAGGAAGAAAAAATAGTTTATGATTTTTTGTTTCTTTTATTTTGTTTTTATAGTGCTAGGGATTGAATGCAGGGACTCACACAGCTTAGACAAGTGTCTGTCACTGATCTACATATCTACCTCCAGTGTATGAGTTTAATAACAAATTATATGCACCAAAGAAAAAAATCAGTGAGCCAGAAGGCAGCTCAGAAAGAATTACATAGAATGAAGCAAAGAGAAAATGATGGAAAAATAGGATTAAGTGGCATGGAGCATAGAGGGAAAATGTTGACTGTATATTTCATTTGTGTCTATAAGGAAAAAAGAGGGAATGGGAAGATTTATTATTAGGAAAGATACAAGCTAGCCGGGCACCAGTGCCTCTCACATGTAATCCTAGCTACTGAAGAGGTAAGAGATCATGAGGATCCTGATTTGAAATGAGTCTGGGAAAATAGTTCACAAGACCTTATCTTGAAGATACTCAAGACAAAAAAGGGCTGGGGGAGTGGGTCAAGTGGTGGAGCACCTGCCTAGCAAGTGTGAGGCCCGGAATTCAAGCCCTAGTACTACAAACAAAAACAAAAAACTGCAAAACACCAAAGAGGGATCTTTTTAAATTTTTAATTTAATTCAATTTTTTTTTTAATGGAACTGGGGTTTGAACTCAGGGCTTCATGCTTGCAAAGCAGGAGCTCTACCACTTGAGCCACATCTCCAGTCCATTTTGCTCTGGCTGTTTAGAGGGTGAGGTCTCCCATACTTTTTGCCCAGGGTGGCCTGAAACCTAGATCCTCCCAATCTCAATTTCTTAAGTAGCTAGGATTATAGGTATGAGCCACTGGTACCTAGCTAATTTAATTTTTGTGTGTGTGTGAGACTGGGATTTGAACTCAGAACTTTCTGCTTGCAAAGCAGGCACTCTAGTGCTTGAGCCACACCTTCAGTTCATTTTGCTATGGTTATTTTGGAGAACTATTTGCCCAGGTGGCCTTGAACCACGGTCCTCCTGATCTCGGCCTCCGAAGCAGCTAGGATTACACGCATGAGCCACTGGTATCCAGCAGGAGAAAAGATTTATTTTGGCTATGGTTTCAGAGTTTTAGTTGATGGTCTGTTGGCCCATAGTTTTCGGGCTGTGGTGAGACAGAACATTATGAGGGAGCACCTGATAGAGCAAAGCTTCTCACTTTATGGCAACAAGGAGACACAGAGAGAGAAAAAGGGGCTAGAGTCATAACTCCCCCTTCAAGGACATGTCCATTAGGCCCTCTCTCATTAAGGTTCTACCCCCATCCCAACAGCATCACAGACTGAGGACTAAGCCTTTGATACATGAGCATTTGGGGGATTTCCAGGATCCAAATCACAACATAGTTTCTAATGTTCAGTAAAATAAGCAGAAGCCATCTTCACTTCATTGTACTGAAAGTAAACAATTACTAACATCTAACTTTATTAGTATTTTTGTTTTTGATTTTTGTGGTATTAGAGGTTGAACCCAAGGCCTTGCACATTCTAGGCAAGAGATCTATTGAGCCTCTTTAGTAGCTAGGATTATGGATGTGAGCCACTAGCGCCTGACTTATTTTAGTTTTTTGAGACAGGATCCTGCTATGTAGCCCAGGCTGGGCTTGAATTTGCAACCTTTCTGCTTCAGTCTCCTAAATGCTGGGATTATAGGCTTGAACCCCTATACCTGGCCTCTAATTTCTTACTTTATATCGGGCAATAATCTTTCAAGAATGAGATTGAGGACGCAGGATAGGAGAATCACTGTTTGAAGCCAGCCTAGATAAAAAGTGAGACCCCTTCTCCATAAACTGGTTAGTGGTCCTAGCTAGGTGGAAGGTTGTAGGTAGCAAGGTCATGGTCTGAGGCTGGCCCCAGGCAAAAATGTGAGACCCTTCCTAAAAATAAATAAATAAATAAAGCAAAAAAAGGTCTGGGGGCATGGCTCAAGTGATAGAGATCACACCTGCCTAGAAAGTACAAGGCCCTGAGTTCAAACCATAGTATTGTCAAAAAAAAAAATGAAATGAATGAAAATGTGGCCAGGTATGGTATTTTTCACCCTGTAATCCAGCAACTTCAGAGGTGGAGATGAGGAGGATTGTGGTTTGAGGACAGTCTGGGCAAAAAGTTATTGAAACCCTATCTCAACCAGTAACTCAGAGTGGTGATATGTGCCTGTCGTCCCAGCTGTGCTGGAAACATAAATAGGAAGATCTAGTCCAGGGCAAAAATGAGAGATTCTATCCCAAGTATGACTAGAGCAAAAGGGCTGGAGACATGACTCAGGGTGGTAGTGTACCTGCCTAGCAAGCGTGAGGCCTGGCAAAGTGCCTTAATAACTAAAGCAAAAGGGTTTGTGGGAGAGCATTTGCCTAGCATGCTCGAGGCTCCAAGTTCAAACCCCAGTATTGCCAAAAATAAATAAAAAATAAAAAAAGTTATTGGGACCCCATCTCAACCAGTAACTCAGCATGGTGATGTGTGCCTCTCATCCCAGCTATACTGGAAACATAAATAGGAAGATCCTAGTTCCAGGGCAAAAATGGGAGATCCTATCCCAAATATAACTAAAGCAAAAAGGCTGGGGGCATGACTCAGGTGGGGGGCTGAGGCAGAAGGATTGATTTTCTTTTTTTGCAGGACTGGGGCTTGGACTCAGAGCCTACACCTTAAGCCACTCCACCAGCCCTTTTCTGTGATGGGCTTTTGCAAGATAGGGTCTCACAAACTATTTGCCCAGGCTGTCTTTGAACTGTGATTCTCCTGATCTCTGCCTCCTGAGTAGCTAGGATTACAGGCATGAGCCACTGGCACCCAGCAGGAGGATTGATTTTGAAGTTAGTTTGATCTATATATCGAGACCTATCTTTAAAAAAAAAAAAAACAAAAACAAGTGGCAGAGTACCAGCTTTGCAAGTGTGAAGCCCTGAGTTCAAACCCCAGTCCCACCAAAAAAAAAAAAAAAAAAGAAGGAAGGAAAGAAGAAAGAAAAAAGAAAAGTGAATGGTCAGGTGCCAGTGGCTCATGCCTATAATCCTTGCCACTCAGGAGGCAGAGATCAGGAGAATCAGGGTTCCAAGCCAGCCTGGGCAAATACAAGAAACTCTATCTTGAAAATACCCAATACAAAAAAAGGGCCAGCAGAGTGGCTCAAGTGGTAGGTGACTGCCTAGCAAGCGTGAGGTCCTGAGTTCAAACTTCAGTACGGAAAAAAAGGAAAACATTAGGACTGGTGCATGGCTCAATTGCAGAGCATGTACATGGCAATTGTGAGGCCCTGGTTTCCATTCCCAACAAAAACAAATTGTTTAGTAATGTCTGTGGGGTGAAATTGAGATGTAGAACATAAAAGTCAAGAAGGAGTGTTTATGAAGCTAAAGCATTCTAGTCTTTGTAATAGCTAAGGTTGGGATTAAATAGATTTTAATGTGTGCAATTTGCAAGTTCTAATGACTCTTTGTAAGAATACAGACAATATACAGCTTCCAAAGTGGTGAAGAAAAAGCAGTGGAACTTCCATTACTTTTGTAAAGAAATGTTTCAAAAAAATTTTTAGCAGCCATGGACTTGATACCATATGGGAATCTCTCCATTAAAAACCAGAAGATGGGGTGCTTGCTTTTTGTCCCAGTCCATCAGAAAAAGAGGAAAAAAAAAAGATAAAGGAATTTGAATGAAAGAAAGTTATAACTTACTGATGGGATCTTGCTAACTTTTGTTCAGGCTTGCCTTGAACTGTACTTCTCCCAATCTCCACCTTCAAGCTAGGATTGCAGCCATGAGCTATGCAGTCGTACCCCCCCTCCCCCCCACACCTCCTTCCTACTACCTCCCTCCCTTTTTTTTTTGGTGGGATCGTGGTTTGAACTCAGGCACCTACTGAGCCACACCTCTAGTCCATTTTGCTTTGTTATTTTGGAGATGGGGGTCTCATGAAGTATTTGCCCATGTTGGCTTCAAACCACAATCCTCCTGATCTCAACCTCACAAGTAGCTAAGATTATAAGCATGAACTACCAGTTCCTGCTTTTTCCCCCTCCTCCCTTTAAAAATGAGGCTTTTTTTTTTTTCTGTTCTTTTCTCCCCATTGGTCTGTGCCCAGAATAGACATTATGGTTGTCTTTGACTGGCTGCACAGATATTCATTTCCTACATGGGCTCACAGTGCTTTTACTTTCAGACCAAGTGGAATTCCTGCATTCATCCACTCTAGGGTATTCTCTGGGGCAGGGCAGCAGATTCTGAGCCCTGTGGAGTCAGTGCTCTTACATGTCTAAACCTACTACCAGCATGATTCTGAACAGGTGGAGGTGGGAAAGAGGAGTACATGGTCAGCTCACCACTCTGAGGCCACTGAGCCTGACCTCAGTGGATGGGTTGACTTTATCTCTGTCTCCTTCTCTTTTTCTCACTGGGATCTTTTTTTTTTTTTTCCTCTCATATACAGGGTCTCATGCATGCTAGGCAAATGCCCAAGGGTCTTTGAGAATAAAATGTGCCAAGAGCTATTCTAGGCCCTTTGTAGAGCTGTGCTGGGTCAGTCTTCACCATAGCTCTACAGCAGACAGCAGGTGAACAACTCGAGGCATAAGAGTGGTCACCTAACTGATCTAGGTCACATAGCAAAGCCAGGACTTTGATCATTGATCTATTTTTGGTGGTATTCAGGGCCTTGAACTTGGTAAGCAAGTGTTCTACCACTCATAAATCTTTAAAAGAAAAAATAAGAACTGATTTGTGGTTGGATAGGTACTAGGTTGTAGTTTAGATTCGAATTACCTCTTAGCAACAGTCCAGACCACAGAATGTTCTGTTTGAAGGACTCCTTCATGGGACTATTACATCATATAGACAATATTTCTGTTTGAAGTCTACCTTCTATTTGATGGTTCTGACACCCCAGAAAAGTAAATATTGAAGCCGAACTTCAGGTTCCTTTTATTTGGCTGCTGAATAAGAGTATTAGCGATGTTGGTTGTACAATGCCCTATAGTCTTAAGGGAATATTGAGGACAGTGATCAGGATGGGAAGGATCCTCTTGCTATGTTGATATTCCACATGTAACTAGGGATGTCCTAAATCCACAAGTAGAGTGGATTAGTTCTAAGGATGCTGTTGGTGGTGGGCATTGGGTCATCTAGAGAAGGAAGAGTAAGGCCTTCCTTATAGGTAAGCATCTCTCTGGAGGGGAGGGTATGATTGCTGGGAAATGAGTAGTGTTTGAAGAAGAAATATATGGTGTTATCTAAGTAAATGCTCTGGAATCAGTTCACACCAGTTCCTTTGACAGTGAAATTAACTGCTGCTAAACCATTGCCATTGGCATGAACCTTTTTTTAAGCTATACTTTGTTTTGAATTCAGGACCTTATGCTTGCTTAGGCAAGAGCTCTGCCACTTGAGCCATATACCCATAGCCCCCATCAGGCCTCAAATTCAAGATCCTTCTGCCTCAACTTCCTAAATACTGGGATTACAGGTGTGAACCAACATACCTGGCTCCAACTTTGTTCTTCCTTTTCAAAATTACTTTAGCTTATTTGAAATTATTTTCATTTCCATATATATTATATATATATATATATATATATATATATAATATATATGTATTTATTTTAGTATCAACTTATCAATTTCTATTTTACGAAGTATCCGGGATTTGGTTAGGATTGCAGTGAATCAGTTTAGGGAAAATTGATGTATTCCTTGTACAACTATTATATGGTAATAAAAAACAAGCAAACAAAAAGAAAATTGATGTATTAATAGTATTGTATTTTCCAATCTGTGAGCATAGTTTATTGCTCCATTTATTTAAATCTTTATTATTTTTTTCAGCAATATTATGTAGTTTTCACTGCATGTCTTGCACATGTTAAATTATCCTGAAGTATTTCATGGTTTTTTTTAAGCACTCGCACCATTTTGTGTTCCCACCAACAAATGTACAAGGCTTCCAGTTTCTCCACATTTTCACCAATACTTGTTGCTGTATGGCTTTTTTTTTTTTTTTTAACCTGGAATTTATGTCTTTGGCCCATTTTGAGCAAACTCTTAATGGTGTAAGAATTCGTTTTGCTGTGGATACCTCGTTTCTCAGCACAGTTTGTTAAAAAGAACACGGAACAATCCTGGAACCCTTCCAAACAATCACTTGACCATCTTTGTGTGGTCTTCTTTCTTGATTCCCAGTTCTATACCATTGGTTTATGTTTATCCTTGTACTAGTAACACACTGTGTTGATGACTGTAGCTTTGTACTAAGTTTTCAACAACTTAGTACAAAAGTAGTAAGTATAAATCCTCCAGCTTTGCTTTTACAAGGTTGTTTGTCTATTCTGTGTCCCTTGCTTTCCCATATGAATTTTAGGAACAGCTTGTCAGCTCACACATAGGATTTTAAAAAACTGCTTAGATACTAGTTTCAATATTTTATTGTTTTTGGAGAAAACAATCTATAAGACATTGGTCTTTTGGACCTGTTGAGGCATCCTTTATTAACTTAATGTGTGTTTTATATTTATAAATGTTTACATGTGGTATTAAAGTTTTTGGTATTCTCTGTTTTTAGGTATTCTTTCTCTTTAACAGCTTGAGCTTGTTAATAATAATTTCATTTTTAACATTAAAGCTGTAAGAAATAACACAGAGACATCCCTTGTACTCTTTGCTCAGTTTCCCCTAGCAGAAACATTCTGCAGAGCTACAGTAGAATATTACAACCAGAAATTGGCACTGGTATAATCCACCAATTATTTAGACTTCCCCAGTTTTGTATCTCTGTGGGTGTGTATGCTTAGTGCTGCATGATTTGTCATCTGTGTGGGTTCATCATGGTCAGGATACTGAATAGTTCCAAAGCTGGGAAGATAACTCATGTCACCTTTTATAACTACACTTGCTTCCCTGTTGCCACCCACCCTCCTCCTGATCCCCAATCACTGGCAACCAATAATTTGTCCTCCATTTCTAAAATTTTATCATTTCAAAATAGTATAAATGAGCTGGACATAGTGGTACACACCTGTTAACCAGCTACTCAGGAGGCTGAGGTAAGAGGATTGCCTGAGCCCAGAAGTTCAAGACCAGCCTGGGTAACATAGTAAGACCATGTCTCCTTAAAAAGAGGGTAAAAAAAAGTTATGAACAC
The DNA here is from genome assembly GCF_047511655.1 of Castor canadensis. Classification (NCBI taxonomy): domain Eukaryota; kingdom Metazoa; phylum Chordata; class Mammalia; order Rodentia; family Castoridae; genus Castor; species Castor canadensis. The sequence goes on from NC_133393.1 coordinate 158,622,983, forward strand.
AATCACCTTTTGAAACTGGTTTACTTTGCTCAGTGATAGTTCCCTAGAAAATCATCCAGTTGAATGCATCAGTAGTTCCTTTTTATTACTGAGTAGTTTTTCTTGATGTGTGTGTGTGTGTGTGTGTGTACCACAGTTTGTGTCAGTGTTCACATGTTGAAATGTATTTGGGCTGATTACAAATTTTGACTGTTAAAAATAAAGCTACTGTGAACATTTGTGTACAGATTGTGTAAACTTAAAGTTTTGTTTCTCTAGGATCAATGCCCAGGACCAAGGCAATTTTTATTTATGGGTTTCTGTCTATTGCTGCTTTATAGAGGTTGCAGAATCCTATAAGGTGCGTATATGTTTATGACGGTTAGATCTTTTTTCTCTAGTATCTGTCGTTGCCTCTCATTGTTATTTTTTGTCTTAAATTTAGTTTGTCAAATACAAAGATTGTATCTTACCTTTCTTTTGGTTCATGTTTGCCTGGTATATGTTTTTCAGTTGTTATATTTTTACCTCTTTCAGGTTTTTGTTTTGTTTTTGAAACAGGCTCTTGCTTTGTTGCCTAGCCTAGCCTGAAACTCCCTATGTAGCTCAGGCTGACCTTGAACTTGATATCTTCTTGCCTCAGCCTCCTGAATGTTGGGATTACAGGTGTGAACTGCCTTGCTGGGCTTCAGGGTTTTTGATTGGTTGGGTTTTTTGATGGTACTGAGGTTTGAACTCAGGGCCTCACATGTTCTACCACATGAGACATACATACCTCCAGCTCAGGGCTTCTGTTTTTTTAAAGTACATCTTTCGTAGTAAACATATTGTTGGATTTTTAAATCTAATCTGAGAAACTTTTTCAATGATTAGTTCATCTCATATGCAGTTGTTGACATTATTATATTAGTGCTAATTTCTGTCATTTTATCTCATATATTCTACTTACTAATACTTTTTGTTTTTATTTCTACTTTCCTATTTTCCATTGGCTAGATTATGGTAGGTGTTTTGTTTTACTGCTTTTGTTTGCTTTATTGCTACTTTAAAAGTGATGTATACATTCTGTTTAAGTTTTCATAGTGACCTCCCTAAGCGTAACACCTTTTGTTAAGGGTATTTCTCCTAACTTTTTAAGCTTAACAATGTATCTGCTGTCTTCCTGATAAGACAGCTGTCTCTTTTCAGTGTTATATCAATAGGTAGAGAAATGTCTCTTAGGCATAATTCTGGCCAGATGAATGGCTGTGTTCAAAACATACTTGGTTGGTAGTGAGAATAATAAAATGCCTAATGACATACCACAGAATTTTTACCTAGTTCTATTTTATTAAAAGTTGTTTTTTTGTTTGTTTATTTTACTTGTGATTCTGGGGGTTGAACTCAGAACCTTGCATTTGCTAGGCAGGTACTCTACCACTTGAGCCACACTCTCAGTCCATTTTTACTTTAGTTATTCTTCAAGTAAGGTTTCATGTTTTTGCCAAGGGCTGGCCTTGAACCTTGATCTTCCTGATCTCTGCTTCCTGTCATTGCCTCTCATTGTTATTTTTTGACTTAAATTTAGTTGAGATTGCAGGTATGAGCCACTGTACCGGGCCTGTTTTTATTTTTTTAAATTCACTCTATCAATTTCTGTCTTTAATTGAAATGATTAATCCATTTGTATTTTAGTGCACTTAGTGAAATGACTGAGTTTATGCCTGGTGTCTTACTGTTTCTGTTTGTTTACTTATTTGTTTTTGGTAGTACTGGGGCTTGAACTCTGAGCCACTCCTCCAGCCCAATTTTTGTGAAGGGTTTTTCAAGATAGGTTCTTGAATTATTTGCCCAGGCTGGCTTTGAACCATCATCCTCCTGATCTGCCTCCTGAGTGGCTAGGATTATAGGCGTGAGCTACCAGTGCCCAGCTGTTCCTTCTGTTTTTGTTTATTTCTTTCTCTCTCGCTGTGTAAATGTGTGTATTTAATTAATCTGGCCCTTTTAAAGGATCATTCTAGAAAAGCGTGTCCCATTTGGTCATTGTAATCTTATGATTCACCTAGCCATCCATCAGGACTGCACAGAAATCACCTTTAGCAAGTTTTTGGTTTTTGGAGCTTGGGGGAAACAACAAGGCAGCATTGCCCTATTTACTTGATTGTATGCTATCCAAGCATTTGAGTCATTGTGCTGGGTATTAGGAAAAAGGAGCATCCAACCTGTGTGTGGAAACAGCCATTGTCTCCTGAAAGTACTTTCAGAGTCATTATTGCCAGTCCTCCAGATTTTGTTGCAACCACCCATAAATATCTATCCACATACCTCACAAGAGGAATAAGGGAGGTCTTAGGATCCAGAAGGAAATTGAATGTAATCTTAGTATAAATACAGAGTTCCTTGTTGTGCAAATCAAAGCAGCTCCACTTTGGGCTCTTGTCTGACTATGGGAGCAGTTCCCACCTCAGCAGTGTATGCAGGTGTGGTCGAAGTGTTCATTAGCTCAGTCTGGTGGGGAGAGCATGTTCAGAAGGATACAAATGGGAAAGTGCAGTCTGTATAGAAAGAAAAATGAGTGTCTGTGTAGTGAGACTGGGTTACAGAAAACTGCAGAAGTGTCCCCAAGGATCTGGGGCATGTTATAGAAGACGTCGAGATCAGAGACTGTAGGGGTGAGACTGAATCCAGAGGCTCCTATGTCAGGACCTCTTGGGCAGCACAGGCTTCACAAACATACAAAATTTTTTTTTTCAGGGTACTGAGTGTTGAAGTCAGGGTCTTGTGCTTGCTTGGCAGGTACTTTACCACTTGAGCCCCCAGCTTTTTTCTTTTGGTGTACTTAGTTTTTCAGATGGGGCCTTATGTTTTTTCCCAGGGCCAGCCTCGGACTGCATTCCTCCTATTTATGCCTCCCACATAGCTGGGATCACAGGCACACACCACCCAGCCCAGTTTATTAATTGAGATAGGGTCTTGCTTTAACTTTTTGCCCAGGTTATCCTCAAACCAAGATCCTTCCAATATCTGCCTTCTGAGTAGGTGGGACTACAGGTGTGAGCCACCATGCCTAGCCAGTCAGTCTTTCATTTTTATAAGTAAAAATACAAGGTAAGATAAATCCTGCCTGCTATTGCTATACCTTTATAAATAACCTTATAACATTGGAAAGATTAATAATTTGAAGATAAATTTTTAGCTTTGTTAAACATGCAGGCTTCATGGTTTCTTTTTTCTTCTTCTTTTTTTTTTTTTTTTTTTGTGGAACTGGGGTTTGAACTCAGGGCCTACACCTTGAGCTACTCTACCAGCCCTTTCTTGTGATGGGTTTTTTAAGATAGGGTCTTGCGGACTATTTGCCTGGGCTGACTTTGAGTCATGATCCTCCTGATCTCTGCCTCCTGGGTTGCTAGGATTATAGGCGTGAGTCACCAGTGCCTGGCTCATGTTTTCTTTTTGTATTAGAACAGTAAAACCTGTTGCTAACCTGTCCGGGCCTACAAACTGACAGTGAGCCTCACTGGGATGGATACACTTGTCCAATCCAAGCAAGAGCCAGGAAGAAGGTTGAGGAGACAAGAAGGGCTAGATCAGTGGTGATCCTCAGGTTGCTGTGACAAGAGCTCATGTTGGTATACATATGAGGAAGTTGGTGGGTTCCTGGGTTACTTTGGGTGTTACTCAATATGATAGGGACAGTGAACAGAGAGGCTAGGTGGTGGGTGGCAACAAAAGAGGGCAGGGTCAACCAAAATGAGCTATCTTGAGTTTGACTTGCTGAAGTTGGGCTCTGAGAGACTTCCAGGGGGGCATGTCCAATGTTCATTCAGGAGATAGGTTTGTGTTTTGAATGGAAAACTTTTTCAGAATGGAGGGTTATCTCTGGTGCTGACAATTGAGAGCCATCAGAACATGTGGGTTTCATGGAGCCAAGGAGCAAGAGAGAACATCCAGGGGCATGTTGAGGAGAACTATGTGTGGGACTAGTGGTGAAGGGAGGACAATAAGAAGGTGCATTGGCCAGGGGAAACCTGGAGAAGCAGGTCCTGGAGTTGGGGGATGAGCCTGACCTGCAGAAGTCTGATAAGAACATTACTGAAGAGAGCCCTTTCCCCATCCTGAGGGATTGTGTATGTTCATGATGGGGATGAGCTTTTTGGACTTTGGTGTAGCATGAAGTCAGATCTGCAGAGTGGGAAGGCGTGAGTGACACTTTCGTCCTTGCTTGCAGCTCTGTGGCCATCACCATGTTCTGGAAGTTTGACTTGAACACCACATCCCATGTCGACAAACTGCTGGACAAGGAGCATGTGACACTGCAGGAGTTAATGGATGAAGATGACATCCTGCAGGAGTGTAAGGCTCAGAACCAGAAGCTGCTGGACTTCCTGTGCAGACAGCAGTGTATGGAGGAGCTGGTGAACCTCATCACACAGGACCCGCCCCTGGACATGGAAGAGAAGGTCCGCTTCAAGTATGTACTGAGGATGTGATGGGGCTAGCACTGGGCAGTGTTCAGGGAGGCCTCAGGTAGTGTCTGAGGATTGTCAGAGCCAGGGCTTTCTCATGGTGATTCAGACTTTAAATGCTTAACTCACCTGAAAAGTGAGGAGGCCACTGTGGAGTTTGGTATTTGTGAGGTTGAAGAGTTTGAAATCAGGCTGGGACATGGCTCAAGTAGTAGAACATCTGTCTATCAACTTTGGGGACCTTAGTTCAAATCACTGTAACACACACACACAGACCACACACCACACAAGAGTTTGAAATATCTTAAGTATGTGTTTTCTCATTCTGTGAGTTATAAGTGAGTTCATATTAAGTTGATATGGGTTGGAACATTTTGAGTAAAAAGATTGATTCCATAATAGAGATACATGAGATAATAGTGTAAAACTGCACAATCAGCAGAGCAGAGCATCAGGCCTGGCAGAAGGGCTGTAGAAGTGATATATATAGTATTTGACTCCTGAGCCCCAAGAAATGCTTCACCTTGGGATGTTCAACTTGGAGGAAGTATGTCATTATCATTAGAGATATTGACTCTTCTCAAAGTTTTTCCTAAAATGTTCCATTTAGCATTTGGCTAAGATGTTAGGAGATGACAGAAAGAGCTTTCTGAAAGAGTAAGGGCAGTGTGTAAACTGGGAAGACACTTTAGGTGGTAGAAAAAGCAGAGCAGGCCTATTCTGCAAGCTCTGAGGTCACAGCTCTGTGAAGAAGCCACATGGCCTGCAGTGTCTCCAAGAAGAGCTGGGGACAAGTGACACAGTAGGTATCAGGTCTAGGTGCTTACAAAGAAGCATAAAATACACCTATGTGGTGGTGAGTCATAGAACAGAGTCAGCAAAGTAGCCAAAGTATGGATTTTTTTTTTTTTTTTTTTGAGACAGGGACTTTCTATGTAGCCCAGGCTGGGCTCGAACTCATAATCCTACTGCCTTAGCCTCCTGAATGTTGGGATTACTGGTGTGCACCATTCCTGGTAGGTTTTACTTTTTTTTTTTGGCGGCACTGGGGTTTTAACTCAGGGCTTCATACTTGCTAGGCAGGTGCTCTTACCACTTGAGCTATTCTACCAGCCCTATATTTAAATGGTTGAAAAAAATCAGAGGAAGAATGCTTTGTTACACATGTTCACGACATGAAATTTGCTTTTTTTTTTTTTTTGCCATAGTGGAGTTTGAACTCAAAACCTCTTACTTGCTAGGCAGGTGCTCTACCAAAAAAGGGCCAGCCTTTTTTTGCTTTAGTAGTTCTTCAGGTTAGGACTTGTGATTTTGCCTGAGGCTAGCCTCAAACTGTGATCCTCCTGATCTCCACCTCCCATGTAGCTGGAATTACAGATGTGAGCCACTGCACCTAGCCAGAAATGTACATTTTTGGTGTCCACCAATAGAGTTTTACTGGGCATGCCATATTCATCTATATACAATGCAGAGTCCAGTTATAAAAGAGATCAACAAAAATATTTCATTGCAAGTCTTTGTTGACTTTGTCCTTTGGAGGAAAACAGGGCAGGCCCGGATGATAGGGCAGTACTTCATCTAGGATAGTCAGCCAAGTTGTCTCTGACAAAGGAGCCTCACAATGGGGGCAAAGTTCTAAGAAGAGCAGGAGCTTGCTTGTGGAGGAGCCAAGGGCTTCGGGATAGGATGACTAGAGCTAGAGGCTGCTGTGGTTTCAACATCGCTATTCACAAACCCCCATCCTTCTCATTCCCGTATATCTCCCAGTCTGGTGACAAGTTAGAACAAGGTGACAGGTATGAGAAGAGTACAGCTGGGAATCTTCTAGGTCACAAGGAGTCTCAGGACAGTGTCAATAAGTTGAGAGGATTGCAGTCAGACAAGTTTGAGAGAAATTAGTAATGGATGAGTACAAAGCTAACGGAAACAAAACAATGAGACTTATGACCCTCAGGGAACCTGATGCAAGTACGCAGGTATAACTAAAGTAGACACATCATCTCAGTTGTGAGCAGCACTTACATATTCATAACAAGGTCAACATCAGATGTCTTTTTTTATTCACTTATTGTGCTAGGTACTTCATGGACCCATTCAATCTGTATATTCATGTCAGGGAAATTTCTTTTTTTATTTCTTTTCCTGTCCTGTTTTCCCTCTGCTCTTTCTTTCTGGGACATCTAATTGGGTGTTAGATCATCTGAATTAATACTTTCTCTTCTTTTTTTTTTTTTTCCTTATGGTGCTAGGGATTGAACCCAGGGCCTTGCATAAGCTAGGCAAATGCTGTGCCACTGAGCTACAACCTAGCCCTTCTCTTCTTATTTTTGTTCTTGCTGTTTTCATCTTTTTGGTTACATCTGAGAAATTTAACCTTTTTTTGATACTGGGTATTGAATACAGGGCCTTCTGCATGCTAGGAAAACACTAAAAACTGAGCTACCTCCCCAACCCTGAGAAATTCAACTTTTATGTTCCCATTATTTTACTAATGTTTGAAATTTCTACCACCTTATTTTTAACTTTTTTTTTTGAGACAGCTTTATGCTATGTAAGCCAAGGCTAACTCAAATTTGAGATCCTCCTACCTCAGCCTCCCAAGTGTTAGGATTCTAGGTATGCACCTCCACACCTGGCTCCAGCCATATTTTAAATTTTCTCTTTCTTATCCTCAGACTTTTTTAAGATGGGGGTCTAGCTATATTGCCTAGCCTGGTCTTGAACTCCTGGTCTCAGCCTCCCATGTGCTGGGTCTATTGACCCATATACAGCTCTCAGATGTTTTAATAAAAGCCTGGTTCTTATTTCTGTATGCATTTCGTGTATCATGTTGCCTTTGAGACTATTACAACTTTTTTTAAGTTTTCTTCTGGTCTCTGTGCTCACTCTTGTCTTTTGTCTGTCAGCAATGTACCCTTTCAAGAGTGAGGCCCAGGGAAGAGCATGGGGCACCCTTGTACTCCTAGCTACTCATGAGGCAATGATCAGGAGGATTGTGGTTTGAGGCCAGCCTGGGCAAATAGTGAGACCCAATCTCTACAAATAAGTTGGGCATGGTGGTTCATTCCTGCAATCCAAAACGCAAGAGGATCACGAGGCTGGCCTCAGGTGAAAACATGAAAGTCTACCTAAAAAAAAAACTAACAGAAAAAAAGCTGGGGCCAAGTACTGGAAGCTTCTAGCTACTCAGGAGGCAGAGATCAGGAGGATTGTGGTTTGAAGTCAGCCCATGCAAATAGTTCACAAAACCCTATCTTGAAAATATCCAACGCAAAAAAGGGCTGGCAGAGTGGCTCAAGTGGTAGAGTGTCTGCCTAACAAGCATGAAGCTGTGAGATCAAACCCCAGTACCATCAAAAAAAAGGACTGAGGCCCTGTTGTGGTACACATCCGTAATCCTATGCTTGGGAGGCTGAGGTAGGAAGATCACTTACACTGAGGAGTTTAAGACCAGCCTTGTGAGACAGTGAAACCCTATCTAAAGAAAAAAAAAAAAGGCCCTAAATCCTGCACAGAGTTTGGGATCTGACTGGGGTTTGCTCATTGCAAGCTTCACCACAGGTGATTGTTCCCTGGCTGTTTGGTTAGATAACAGCTAGTTCACTTTTCTCTATGTCCCAGCATTTCCTTCAGAGAAGAATCCTTCTACCTTTTACCTATGGGGCGTAGACCTATTAGCATCCTGGGAGCTGACTCAAGAAGAGAATCTAACTGGGTAGCTGGGTGTAGTGGCTCCTGTTTGTAATCCCAACTACTCAGGAGACATAAGTAGGAGGATCACAGCCCAGCCAGTCCAGCCAAAAAAATGTAAGACCCTACCTAAAAAATAGTCCTATCATTCTTTTTTCTTCTTTTTTTTTTTTTTTGGCAGCACTAGGGTTTGAACTCAGAGCTCCATGGTTGCTCGGCAGGCGCTCTACCACTTGGGCCAGGTAGACCCCAACCTACCAGAAAAATAATTAAAACAAAAAGGCTGGGGGCATGGCTCAAGTGGTAGAGTGCTTGGCAAACACGAGACTCTGATTTCAAACCCCAGTACCACTAAAAAGAAAAAGAAGAAGAGGGGCTGGAGGCACCCAATGTTGTTTTTACCAAGTCCCCTATTTCTGGCTAGCATCTAATCACCCTTCTACTCTGTCTTGTGTCCCTGAATCAGGAGCAGATCTGGTCCAGTTTTTCCAGCAATGATTTTATATCCTGCTCTGTGGTAGTTTCCAGCCTACCCTGCCCTTACCAGTCACTGTCTTAGTGGACAAGACTCTCTAGAATTGTGAGGCTTAAACCTTCACTTCTAGTTAGTATCACCTTCTGTGGTGGTGTACCTGATGTTCTGTTTTCCCTGGACTTGGCCAGCTACTCTGTATCTTCCAGGCCTAGTCTAGCATAATTTCTTACGTGTGTTTGGGTGTGTGTATTTGGGTATTGAACCCAAGGCCTCCTGCTTGGAAGGCAAGTGCTCTACCATTGTACTATATTCAGTTCCTTTTCTTGTCTTTTCTTTGCATTACTTGAGTAAGAGTTCGAGAGGGAGTATCAACAAGCCTGTGTGCTTCATCTGCCATGTTTAATTAGAATTTCTAGTCCTTGTATAAATTTTTTAAACTACCATAGCAGTGCCTGTTTGCAATTATAAAATAGAGATAAAAAGGAGAAAAATCTTAGTCCTTCCACCTAGATATAACCTTAGGAGTTAGATTCTTCTAGCTCTGTCTGCTCCATTTGTGGACAAGATTAGGATGTTCTCTGGACTCTAGAAACATTTCAAGGAGTGGTCTGTCCTTTTCTTTGCTTCCTTACCCCATGGACTTAGACTTCTCCCCACTGTTCTACACATTGTGTCTTGTTCTTTAGAGATCTGGTAGATGTAGAGCCTCATTGTAGCCTTCAGTACTGCCAACCTGACCTTCTTACCCTGCTCTCTGGTCCCCCTGCCCTCAGTGGCCATGTGTTGTCCGACCTTACAATTGTCTCAATGGGTGGGCAATGACTGGACCATTTTACAGACAAGGACACTGAAAGCCAGAGAGATTGGCTTTTTTCAGTGAGGGGGTTAGACTTATCCTGACCCAGCCCTCAGGCCACCTTTCTCCCCACCCAGCCTACCATTCTCTAAACACTGACCACACCTCTCTCAGGTTCCTTGGCCTGCTTGTTTAGCTTCCTGCTGTTGGACCTTTGTGACTGAAAGTCCCTAGCAGCTCTGAAGGCTGCTACCTATTGTGAGGGTTGAAGAAGAGCACCCACCTTATGGGCAGCTGAGAGCTGTTTCTTCTCCTTCTACACATGGATGGCCACCATGTTTAGCCAGCTGTTCCCTCTAGAGTCAAATTCACCCTCCACCCCCAGCTGCTGTGACTACCTTGACTTAGGCACTGGCCACATGTTGGCAAGGAAAGGTTATAGCATCTGACCTTAATCAACTTCATCCTGTGTGCCAGGTGTCACTCTGCACTTTACATATTAGCCCTGTCCCCTCACAGAAGCCTATGAGGCAGGCATGACCCTTACCTCCATGATCAGATGAGAGGACTCAGACAGTAAGGGAATTGGCTCAACATGGGGCACAGTCCTATCCCAAGACAGATGCTTGGGATGCTCCTACTGGGTTCCAGCCTGCTGGATCTTGTGCATACTGCCCAGAATTCCCAGATGCACCCAGGTGAGGGACAGAGCACAAGCCTTATTACTAGTGCTGCTGTTGAGGGCTCTGATTTGAGTACTAAACAGATGTCCCCATCCTGGGCTGTTGGGCAGGTGATATTTCTCTGCCCTAGGACAGTTGGTGTCTGTGCTTGTTGATAGGAAGGGACAAGGACATGGGGAAGATAGAGAGGAAAGGATGAACATGAGTGGGACTTGGGTTCATTGAGATGGTGGGTAGATAGGAGGTGAGGTGAGAGACCTGGCAGGTGAGTATGAAGGCCCGAAGAGAGGAGAAGCCAGGAGATTTAAAAAGGTTATTTAGAGAATGGAAGTAGGGTCAGAAAATGAAGGATATCAGAGTATAGGGTATGAGGAGCTCATAAAAGGTATATAAAAACGTTGTGCATCTAGTAATTAAAAATACCAGTTGGTCACAGGCTAACATTGTCCTCATTCTGCTCTGAGGTCTGTTCAGTGCTTTGCTCTTATCACATGCATGTGCTGCCTAAGAAGCAAATAACTTAAGTAGCTACCTGAGAGAAGTCTAATTTTACCTCCAGTGCTTGTTTTCTTTTTTTTTTGGGAGCACTGGGGTTTGAACTCGGCTTCATGCTTATTAGGCAGGTGCTCTTATCACTTGAGCCATTCTGCCAGCCCTCACCTCCATTGCTTGGATTGTGCCCTTTTAGATACCCAAACACAGCCTGTGAGCTTCTGACTTGTGATGTGCCACAGATCAGCGACAGACTAGGAGGGGATGAGAGTCTGCTGAACCTTCTGTATGACTTTCTGGACCAAGAGCCACCACTCAACCCTCTGCTTGCCAGTTTCTTCAGCAAGACCATTGGCAATCTCATTGCAAGGAAAACTGAACAGGTAATGATGTGTGGAGTCAGGTGTATATGATGACTGCAATCACTTTGAAGCTGTCATCAGTCTATTGGGACAGCATTTTGATTGGTTCACAGGACACATGCGGAGCAGTTTGGGTGGTTGATATGTAAATTAGAGTCTGAGTAAAAAAGTAAATTTCCCTAGGATGTTTCTGATGGTCAGCTGTGGAATAAGCAGCACTTTCTGCCTTCCCTGGGTGCTGTGCAGGACCCTAGACTGGGCCAGCTCATCTTATCACCAGTCAAGCACAGGTCTGAGGTCATTGTAGCTGGACCTCAGCTGTCCACCATCTCAGGTCTGTGCTTTGTCCATGTAGGAGGCATGTCTGTGGGTTCAGAGCACTTACTGATTCAAAGCAAACAAAAGATAATGTCCAGCATTAGGCTGGAGAGTGAATTCATCTTTTAGGTGTAGCATGGTCCTTCTCTTGCCTTACGTGCTATCTGACACAGGCTTCAGCCCTTCTACACTGAGGACATGGACAGGAGAGGCCTTGATGCTACCTGTGCCTGATGGCAGCAGTCCATATTTCCTCTCATCACCAGTCATCCATCCTCACTGTATTATTTCAAAATATCTTAGACATCAGATCATTTTTTTAATTTTCTTTTCTCTCTCTCTCTCTCTCTCTCTCTCTCTCTCTCTCTCTCTCTCTCTCTCTCTCTCTCTCTCTCGCTCATATTTGCCCAGGCTGGCTTTGAACTGCAATCCTCCTGATCTGTGCCTCTTGAGTAGCTAGGATTACAGGTGTCAGCCACCAGGGCCCAGCAGATCATTTCTTTTTAAAATGTTTCAGTATTGATCTCTAAGTTATAAGGACTTACTTCTTTTAAATATTGCTAAATATTTTTATACCCCCAAAATATAGCTGTAATTGTTTAATATTACCAAGTATCCATTCAGGGAACAAGCCAATACTTTGTGTCTGTGTCTTGAGCCCTGAGAAAGGTCATTGTTTCCCTTGAGGAAATTCTGCCAACATGTTGTGAATAGTTAGGGGGAGTATCATCTTTAGTCATATCGTAAATTTAAGATTTGCAGGAGACCCTAGAGGACTGTTTCACCTCACATCTGTTTTTTGAAGCAATAGAAAAGAGTAGCAGCTGGTATGTGTGTGTATGCCTGCATGTGTGCTCATGCATACTTCATTTACCCTGTGCTTAATGCATTAAAGCAATATGAACTGATCTCTTAAAAAATTTTTTTAGTGTTTTTGGACAGAGTCTTCCAATGTAGCCCAGGCTGGTCTCAAACTGATCCTCCTGCCTGAGTCTCCCAAGTGCTGAAATTACATGCATGACTTGGCTGAACTCTTAAAATTTTTATTTCGGGGCTGGTGGAGTGGCTCAAGCAGTAGAGCACCTGTCTCATGAGTGTGAGGCCCTGAGCTCAAACCCCAGTAAAAAAAGAAAAGAAAAAGCCAATATTTTTAGCTGGGCATCAGTGGCTTACGCCTGTAATCCTAGCTACTCAGGAGGCAGAGATCAGGAGGATCCTGTTTCGAAGCCAACTAGGGCAAATTGTTCTAGAGACCCTATGTCGAAAAAACCCTTCACAAAAAAGGGCTGGTGGAAATAAGGGCAAAATAGTTTCTGCTGAGTATTGAGGGGGGGGGAGAGGGAGGGGGCGGAGTGGGTGGTAAGGGAGGGGGTGGGAGCAGGGGGGAGAAATGAACCAAGCCTTGTATGCACATATGAATAATAAAAGAAAAATGAAAAAAAAAAAAAAAGGGCTGGTGGAGTGGCTCAAGGTGTAGGCCCTGAGTTCAAGCCCCAGTATTGCAAAAAAAAAAAAATTATTCCGTTGATACATGTGGAACACATTTATATGAAATTCAAACAAAACTGAAATCTCCTATGATACTTTCTAGTGATAACTATTGTTGATTTCTTTTTAAATTGCTGGGGAAATCACTTTCATTATATTATTATTGTTTTGTTGAGTTTGCTGCAGGGGTGGGACTTGAACCGAGGTCTTCAGGGGTGGGAGGCATGTGCTCTGCCGCTGAGCTACAGTGTCGGCACTATTGTTGATTATTTAATGCATGTTCTACTTAAGTTTTCCAGTAGACATGCTAACATGTAGTTGCTAATTTTCACATATATAGATCTTGTACACCTTTCCCTGTATACCTACCTTATTCTTTTTGGCAAACACTGTCTCTTGTTTTATGTCAATCATCTAGGAGTTGACTTATTTCCAGGGTTGGCTGTGACTGTTGGGGCTGCAGTGAGCTTTCCTCCTTTGTTTCCTAAAACTGTAGAGTAGCCCAGAGAGGGACTGTCATGAAAAGGACTGACAGTTCTTTCAATATAAGCTAGATAAAACAGTTTATGTATCCCATGTCTGTCACCAGGCTTTCACACTATCCATCATGACCAATCTTATTTCTTCTAAACCCCCTTTTTTCCAACTCCTGTACCAGATTATTTTGAAGCAAATTCCAAACACTGGATCATTTTATATGTATCTCATTATGTATTCCTAAAAGATAAGGAGTCTTTCACAAGCATAACCACCATACCATTATCTTTCCCAAAACATTAATAAGTTCTTAATGTCATTGAATATGAATGTGTATGAAAATTGCTCTGATGATTTCCTAAAATTTTTCAAAATTGGTTTGTTTGATTGAGATTTATTTTATCATTTACATTCCTGTGGTATCTCTGGATGAGGGCTCAGCAAGTTTTTCCTTCAAGGGCCATATAGTAAATACATTAGGTTTTATGGGTCATCAATAATCTCTGCCTCATATTCTTCTTACTTTTTTGGTTTTGTTTTTTGTAACACTTTAAAATTATAAAACAAACAAAGAAAAAAACACTCTTAAGGTGCAAGTTGTGCAGATGCAGCTGTGGTTGGATAAGGCTGTAGGCAGGCATGGCTGAGCCTGCTCTGGTATGCTTCAGCCTTCTCCTTATGAATCCTTGGGAGTTGTATTAGTTAATACTCAAATTGCTTTGTGTACATTTTTTTTTTCAGAGTTGGGGATCAAACCCAGGACAAGTGTTGTACCACTGGGCTACAACCCTAACCCCTATACCCTGTTTTTTAGTCTTTTATTTTGTAGTATTGGGGAATTAGCTTATTTATTTAGCATAATTTCCTCTAGATTCATCAAAGTAATATGTATCAATATCTTATTCCTTTTTATTGCTGTTAATATTACCTGGTATGGATGCATACCAGTCTATTTAACCATTCATGTGTTGAAGGATATCTAGGCTGTTTCCATTTTGTTTATTTCATTATTGGTGGTACTGGGGTTTGAACTCAGGGCTTTATGCTTGCTAGGCAGATGCTCTATCATTTGAGCTACTCTGCCAGACCTTTTTTGTGTTGAGTATTTTCAAGATAAGGACTCTTGAACTATTTGCCCAGGCTGGCTTCAAACCACAATCCTTTTGATCTCTGCCTCCCAAGTAGCTAGGATTATAGGAATGAGCCACCGGCATCTTGCTACTATTCCCAGTTTTTTGATGATGATAAATAAAGCTATTATTAATTCTGATGATTTACCTTTATATTTTTTGGTTTTATTCATGTATAAGATCACATCATTTGTGATTAATGACAGGTTGTTTTTTTGTCCTTTACAATTTGTGTATTTTTTATTTCTTCTTCATGCCTTATCGCATTGGCTGAAACATTTAGTACAATGTTGGATAGAAATTGTGATGGTGGACCTCTTTGTTTTATTTATTATCTCAGAGGAAAAGCTTTCATTTTGCAATTAAGTAAGATGTTTGTACTTCTGCTTCCAGTTCATAATTACAGAAGTTACTTTCTGAGGTTCCATGTTGGTCAGGCATGGTGTATGTGAAATTTCATCATGGTATACCACAGCCAGGGCCAAAACTTGCAGAAAGTGATGGTGCAGCCCATCAACCTCATCTTCAGATATTCACAAAGTAGATCTTGGATTCAGGTATGGCTCTATGAGCAAGTGAATATGCTAACAGATGGCCGTATTTTTAGTTTTGAGGAGTATATGAACCTTGTGTTAGATGATACAGAAGAAATTCATTCTAAAACAAAGTCAAGAGAACAGCCAGGTCAGATCATGCTAAAAGGAAATATAGGCTGGCAGAGTGGCTCAAGTGGTAGAGTGCCTGCCTAGCAAACATGAGGCCCTAAACTCAAACCCCATTACTGCCAAATAAACTAAATAAATGAATGGAGATAATATTACTCTGCTACAAAGTGTCTCCAACTAGAAATTACCAATGAAATGAGAAGTTAAGAATCCTCTACAGTTTTTCTTTAGGTGTTCTTTGCTGAAAATATAGTTGTAAAACATGTGTTCATATTTTTTTGATGATACCTATTGTTGAGACCTCATTTTTGCATAGTTTTGATGACCCATATGTTATTATCAGATGACAATAAATGTTGTGGGACTGTTTTTATTTTTTAAAAAAAATCAAGATGTTTTTGCAAAGTTTTAAGTTGTTTTTTGAAATCAAGCCTTAGGATCTGGGGTTATAGGTTAGTAGTAGAGCATGTGCTTAGTTAGTATGTGTGAGGCCCTGGGTTTAATCACCAGCACATACATATAAAAAGACTTAAGGGAGTTTTCTTCATTCTTAGTTTTTTAAAAGTTTATAGCATTAATGCCTGTTTAAATTGATGAGATGTTTTTACTTTATCTGTTGAGTTGATCATAGGATTTTGGGGGTGGTTACTGGGGTTTGAATTCAGGGCCTACACCTTGAGCTACTCCACCAGCACTTTTTTGTGATGGGTTTTTTTGAGATAGATAGGGTCTTATGAACTTCAAACCATCATCTTCCTTACCTCTGCCTCCTGAGTAGCTAGGATTATAGGTATGAGCCACTGTCACCTGGCAGGATTTTTCTTTTTGGGGGATGGTACTGTTTTTTTTTTTTTTTTTTTTTTAATTCAGGGCTTTGCACTTGCTTGGCAGGTACTCTACTGCTTGAGCCATGTTTTCAGTCCTTTCTTCTCTTGTTATTTTGGAGATAGGGTCTTGCTTTTTACCCAGGCTAGACTGGACCACAATCCTCCTACTTTATTAATCCTGCCATAGTAGGAATGACAGGTATGTCCTACCACACCCAGCTTTTTTCTGTTAAATGGGGTCTCTCTAACTTACTCCCTGAACTGATCTTGAACAACAGTCCTCCTGTTCTCAGCCTCCTAAGTAGCTGGGATTATAGGCGTGAGCCATCAGCTCAAAGGATTTTTTTTCTGCTATATTAATAGTTAAATTATACTGATTGGTTTTCTAGTGTTAAAAGAATCTTACATTCCTGGAATACACTCAACTTGGTTATGGTATATTTTGCTTCTAAACTGCTAGATTTTGTACCTATAATCTTCAGTGAGATTGACCTATAATTTCCCTTTCTTATAATGCCTTTATCAGGCTTTACAATCAAGGTTTTTTTGTCCTTATACAATTATATGGGGCATAGTCCTTTATTTCATGTTCTCTGCAAGAGTCTATATCAGATGGGATTCTTTTTTTGAGTCTGGCAGAATTTTTTGGCAAGGCTGTTAGAGCCTGGAGAGCTCAGTGACTTCAGTCAAATTCCATTTCTTCTGATGTTCTAGAATGATTCAGATTTTCTATTTTCTTCGATCAGTTTAGATCATATTTTTTCAAGGAAATTCATTTTTCTAAATTTATACAAATTGCATAAAGCTGTTTGCATTAACTCCTCATTATTTTTATATCTGTAGGTTCTGTACTGATGTTTTTTTGTCCCTTGTTTCTTTTGAGGGCAGGGGGGACAGGGTCTCACTATGTAGCCCAGGATAGCCTGGCCACCTGGGATTATAGGTGTGTGACACCATGCCCAGCTCAGTCCTGATACTGTTACTTTCACCTTCTCTATCTTGTTCTTAGTCTATTTCTCCAGGAATTTAATCATTCTTTTCATAGTGCCTTCCTCCTCGCTTTCTTCTTCCATTACTCTCTTCTCCTTCTTCCTCCTCTTCCCCCTTTTCTGTTCTTCCATCTTCCTCCTCACCTGTCTTACTCTGTTTTCTGTTGCTATAACTGAATTCCACAAACTGGGAAATCTATAAAGAAATTTATTTCTTACAGTTCTGGAGGCTGAAAGTCCAAGGTCAAGAGGCTTCATCTGGTGAGAGTGGAGTCCAGAGGATGCATGGGGCATCATATGGACAGACAGAGCAATCTCTTTCTCTTCTTATAAAGCTATTAATGCAATCATAAGGGCCCTACCTTCCTGACTTCATCTAAGCCTAATCACCTTTCTAAGGCCCCACCTCTAAATACTATTAACACATGACTTTGGGGATTAAGTTTTCAATACATGAAATTTGGGGAACACATTCAAACCCCACAGCATTATCTCAGCACCAACGAGCATGGTTGAGATTCCCTCCACCCCTGGTTTGCCTTCTCCATGTTCTCATGTCCCCAGTAGAGTGTTAGATTTATCCCACCCCCCAGTCCAGTCATCTGGACATAGAGGGCCCTTCATCTATGACTGATCTGGCTTAGTTTTCAGATATGTAGCAGAAAGAGATTCAGTCCAGGCTTCTCCACTTCTATTACTACTCACTTGTTGTCCAATTCCCAAGCAATCCACCATATCCTTGATGGGTTCTGACCCTTCCTCCCCCATGTCTGCCAGCCAACTGTATATTTCTTTTTCTTCTTTCTGTCTTCTTTTCCCTTCAGCCACATACGGGTTTCTGTCAGCCCATCTTGTAGGTTGTGTTGCCCCTGGGGTTTGTGTTCCAAGCCTGGGGGTTATCAATAATGACCCTCTTTTCCCAGCTCTGCTCTGTCTGTACCTTTGTTTTCTATTGTAAAAACTTGATCCAGTATATGGCTATGCACAGCAGCCTGTGCTGTCCTGCTCAGGACATTGCATGCTGTTAGCACAGAACCTCATCTGGGCATTGCCACTCCTTGGTTGCACCACTGCCCTCTAAGACAATACCTGCTCTGGGAAGGGGTCTTTTTTATAGTTTTTTTTCTGGGTCTTTTCAATATAATTGAAAGGTAATCTTTCTCATTCAGGTTCTCAGAGGAAGTATTCCCCAATTGGTCCTGCTTGCTTATCAGGTGTGTTTGATTTCAGGTGATTATGTTCTTGAAGAAGAAAGACAAGTTCATCAGCCTAGTGCTGAAGCACATGGGCACTTCAGCTCTCATGGACCTGCTTCTGCGCCTGGTCAGCTGTGTGGAGCCAGCTGGGCTCCGGCAGGAGGTCCTTCATGTGAGTGCCTGGAAGTGCCCTCCCAATCCCTGAGGGAAGGATGGGTCAGAGGCCAGGTGATACTGTGTTAAGTAGTACCAGGTGCCCAGCCCACAGCTCTTCACCCAGTTTCTCAGCATTCAAGGATCCTGTTTATCCCTTCCTCCTGCCTCAGCCATTCAGAAGTAAAGAGCATGAAGGTTCCTTTTACCCCAACACTCTGGCCTCCTGCTCTGTGCAGAAGCAATAATAGGCTTTTCTTATCTCCTGCCCTTTCCTCCCAAGGCTCCTACCCAGACCTTAGAGCAGATGCTCAGTGAGGTGTGGGCTCTAAGCCCAGGTACCACTGTGAGGAAAGCACGAGCTGATGATGGTTCGTGCAGAGGTGCATTGCTTATTCTGGAGATATATCTATGCTGCTGGTCAAGCAATAAAAGGAACTGCCTGTAGTCCCGAGAAGAGCAGGGTTCCCAGCCAGAGGGCAGGTTTTGTTTGAACTGCATTTTGAGTAAAGTAAGCTATTGAGCTTCTGCCCATCTGTAAGATTTTTAGCCCTAATAGCTCTCCTATGATCATACCAGGGTCCTCTACTCTTCCTGATGCTGCAGGTTGCTAAGACTTGTCTAGCTTCCACAGCCAGCTTGTTCTGGCTTATCTATACTCTAGTCTTATATGTATCCTAAGACAAAGAACATGTGCAGTATTGGGACAGATGGGTGGTGGTCCACCCATTTAAACTCTGGGCCAAGCCAGGTGCCGGTGGCTCACGACTGTAATCCTGGCAACTCAGGAGGCAGAGATCAGAGGATTGCAGTTTGAGGCCAGCCCGGGCAAATAGTTCAGGGGACCCTATCTTGGAAAAACCCACCACAAAAAAGGACTGGTAGATTGACTCAAGGTGTAGTTCTTGAGTTCAAGCCCCAGTACCACAAAACAAACAAGCCAACAAAAAACTCTTTGAGCCATTCCCAGAAGTCCTTTGGGTTCTTCCTGGGTCCGGGTAGACGGTTGTGCTAGAAACTCTTTATCCCAGGAAACCTGGTTGCATGAGTTTCTGCTGCATGCAAGGACTTTTCTTCCATTTAGTTAAATATGAGCAGAGATGTTGACTGGCCTTTTCTTCCCTTTCAGTGGCTTAACGAAGAGAAAATCATCCAGCGACTTGTGGAATTGATCCATCCCAGTCAGGATGAAGATGTGAGTGTGATGCTCACAGTGCTCACTTTCTGTCATGAAAGCCCCCACGACTGGACTGCTGAAGCACTTGCTGCTGCTTTCTGAAGTGGGGCAAGTCACTCCTTTCCTCTGATGAGGACTATTAGATATTTTTCTTTTAGTCACGTGCTAATGTCTAGGCAGTTTTAGTTTTACTAAAAATTAATACATAAGTATTATAAAAACAGTTCTGTCAGAATTTGTTAATTATTTATGGCTGAATAACAAATCACCCTAAAAGCCAAGTTGCCTATAACAAGTACTTTATTTCCAGCAGCATCTGCTTCTCTGGTTAGGAATCTGGTCATGGCTCTTCTTTTTTTTTTTTTATTATTGTTTTATTCATATGTGCATACAAGGCTTGGGTCATTTCTCCCCCATGCCCCCTCCCCCTCCACCCCCTCCCTCTCCCCCTCCCCCCTCAATACCCAGCATAAACTATTTTGCCCTTATCTCTAATTTTGTGGAAGAGAGAGTATAGGCAATAATAGGAAGGAACAAGTGTTCCTGGTTGAGATAAGGATAGCTATACAGGGAGTTGACTCACATTAATTTCCTGTGCATGTGTGTTACCTTCTAGGTTAATTCTTTTTGATCTAACCTTTTCTCTAGTTCCTGGTCCCCTTTTCCTATTGGCCTCAGTTGCTTTTAAGGTATTTGCTTTAGTTTCTCTGCGTTAAGGGCAACAAATGCTAGCTAATTTTTTAGGTGTCTTACCTATCCTCACCCCTCCCTTGTGTGCACTCACTTTTATCTTGTGATCAAAGTCCAATCCCCTTGTTGTGTTTGCCCTTGATCTAATGTCCACATATGAGAGAGAACATACGATTTTTGGTCTTTTGGACCAGGCTAACCTCACTCAGAATGATGTTCTCCAATTCCATCTGGTCATGGCTCTTCTCATCTGTAGTACTGGGGTTTGAACTCAGGGCCTCCCACTTGCTAGGCAGGCACTCTACCACCTGAGCCACTTCACGAGGCCAGGGTCTCTCATAAGACTGCAGTCATCTCAGGGCTCAACAATGCCAAGGGCCTACTTCCAGAGTCACAAGTGACTTAGAAGTATTTAGTTCCTCAAGAGCTGTTGGCCTGGGCTGCCCTTAGCTCTGTATCACGTGTACTTCTCAGTAGGGCAGGGGGCTCTTCTGAGGTAGCTGTCTTCGTAGGGTGAGCTGGACCTACGTCAGACTTC